>NW_027649965.1:0-270000 GCF_965287045.1 Carcharhinus amblyrhynchos
AGTGTCACAGTGTCTCAGCGTCTCAGTGTCTCTGACTCCCAGACTCTCTGCGTCTCAGACTCTCTGCGTCTCAGTGTCTCTGCGTCTCAGTGTCTCTGCGTCTCATAGTCTCTGCGTCTCAGTGTCTCCGCCTCGCAGACTCTCTGCGTCTCAGTGTCTCTGCGTCTCAGTGTCTCTGCGCCTCAGTGTCCCTGCGTCTCAGAGTCCCTGCGTCTCAGTGTCTCTGCGTCTCAGTGTCTCAGTGTCTCTGCGTCTCAGTGTCTCTGCGTCTCAGTGTCTCTGCGTCTCAGTGTCTCTGCGTCTCAGAGTCCCTGCGTCTCAGTGTCTCAGTGTTTCTGCGTCTCAGTGTCCCTGCATCTCAGTGTCTCTGCGTCTCAGTATCTCTGCGTCTCTGTGTCTCTGCGTCTCAGTGTCTCCGCCTCGCAGACTCTCTGCGTCTCAGCGTCTCTGCGTCTTAGTGTCTCTGCGCCTTAGTGTCCCTGCGTCACAGAGTCCCTGCGTCTCAGTGTCTCTGCGTCTCAGTGTCTCTGTGTCTCTGCGTCTCTGCTTCTCTGTGTCTCGGTGTCTCAGTGTCTCAGTGTCTCTGCGTCTCATAGTCTCTGCGTCTCAGAGTCTCTGAGTCTCAGTGTCTCTGCCTCCCAGACTCTCTGCGTCTCAGAGTCTCAGTGTCTCTGCGTCTCTGTGTTTCTGCGTCTCTGTGTCTCTGTGTCTCAGCGTCTCTGCGTCTCTGCGTCTCATAGTCTCTGCGTCTCAGAGTCTCTGAGACTCAGTGTCTCAGTGTCACAGTGTCTCAGCGTCTCAGTGTCTCTGACTCCCAGACTCTCTGCGTCTCAGACTCTCTGCGTCTCAGTGTCTCTGCGTCTCAGTGTCTCTGCGTCTCATAGTCTCTGCGTCTCAGTGTCTCCGCCTCGCAGACTCACTGCGTCTCAGTGTCTCTGCGTCTCAGTGTCTCTGCGTCTCAGTGTCTCTGCGTCTCAGAGTCCCTGCATCTCAGTGTCTCAGTGTCTCTGCGTCTCAGTGTCCCTGCATCTCAGTGTCTCTGCGTCTCAGTATCTCTGCGTCTCTGTGTCTCTGCGTCTCTGTGTCTCGGCGTCTCTGCGTCTCAGCGTCTCTGCGTCTCAGTGTCTCTGCGTCTCTGTGTCTTGGTGTCTCAGTGTCATGGCGTCTCAGAGTCTCTTCGTCTCAGAGTCTCTTCGTCCCTGAGTCTCAGTGTCTCTGCGTCTCAGAGTCTCTGCGTCTCAGAGTCCCTGCGTGTCAGAGTCTCTGCGTCTCAGAGTCCCTGCGTCTCAGAGTCCCTGCGTCTCAGAGTCCCTGCGTCTCAGTGTCTCTGCGTCTCAGTGTCTCTGCATCTCTGCGTCTCAGCGTCTCTTCGTCTCACAGTCTCTGTGTCTCAGCGTCTCAGATTCTCTGCGTCTCAGTGTCTCTGCGTCTCAGTGTCTCTGCGTCTCATAGTCTCTGCGTCTCAGTGTCTCCGCGTTGCAGACACTCTGCGTCTCAGTGTCTCAGTGTCTCTGCGTCTCAGTGTCTCTGCGTCTCAGTGTCTCTGTGCCTCAGAGTCCATGCGTCTCGTTGACTCTGCATCTCGGTGTCTCTGCGTCTCGGTGTCTATGCGGCTCTGCGTCTCTGTGTCTTTGTGTCTCTTCGTCTCTTCGTCTCTGAGTCTCAGTGTCTCGGCGTCTCAGTGTCTCTGCGTCTCAGTGTCCCCGCGTCTCAGAGTCCCCGCGTCTCAGAGTCCTCGCGTCTCAGAGTCCCCGCGTCTCAGAGTCCCCGCGTCTCAGTGTCTCTGCGTCTCAGTGTCCCCGCGTCTCAGAGTCCCCGCGTCTCAGAGTCCCCGCGTCTCAGAGTCCCCGCGTCTCAGAGTCCCCGCGTCTCAATGTCTCTGCGTCTCAGTGTCACTGCGTCTCAGCGTCCCTGCATCTCAGCGTCCCTGCGTCTCAGCGTCTCTGCTTCTCAGACTCTCTGCGTCTCAGTGTCTCTGCGTCTCAGTGTCTCTGCGCCTCAGTGTCCCTGCGTCTCAGAGTCCCTGCGTCTCAGTGTCTCTGCGTCTCAGTGTCTCAGTGTCTCTGCGTCTCAGTGTCTCTGCGTCTCAGTGTCACTGCGTCTCAGAGTCCCTGCGTCTCAGCGTCCCTGCGTCTCAGCGTCCCTGCGTCACAGCGTCCCTGCGTCTCTGCGTCCCTGCGTCTCAGCGTCTCTGCGTCTCAGTTTCTCTGCGTCTCAGTGTCTCTGCGTCTCAGTGTCTCTGCGCCTCAGTGTCTCCGCCTCGCAGACTCTCTGCGTCTCAGTGCGTCTGCGTCTCAGTGTCTCTGCGTCTCAGTGTCCCCGCGTCTCAGAGTACCCGCGTCTCAGAGTCCCCGCGTCTCAGAGTCCCCGCGTCTCAGTGTCTCTGCGTCTCAGTGTCTCTGCGTCTCAGAGTCCCTGCGTCTCAGCGTCCCTGCGTCTCAGCGTCCCTGCGCCTCAGCGTCTCAGTGTCTCTGCGTCTCATTGTCTCTGCGTCTCAGTGTCTCTACGTCTCAGTGTCTCTACGTCTCAGTGTCTCAGTGTCTCCGTGTCTCCGGCTCGCAGACTCTCTGTTTCTCAGTGTCTCTGCGTCTCAGTATCTCTGCGTCTCTGTGTCTCTGCGTCTCTGTGTCTCGGTGTCTCTGCGTCTCAGCGTCTCTGCGTCTCATAGTCTCTGCGTCTCAGTGTCTCCGCCTCGCAGACTCTCTGCGTCTCAGTGTCTCTGCGTCTCAGTGTCTCTGCGTCTCAGTGTCACTGCGTCTCAGAGTCCCTGTGTCTCAGCGTCCCTGCGTCTCAGCGTCCCTGCGTCTCAGCGTCCCTGCGTCTCAGCGTCCCTGCGTCATTGCGTCCCTGCGTCTCAGCGTTTCTGCGTCTCTGCGTCTCAGTGTCCCTGCGTCTCAGCGTCCCTGCATCTCAGCGTCCCTGCGTCTCAGCGTCCCTGCGTCTCAGCGTCTCTGCGTCTCAGTGTCTCTGCGTCTCAGTGTCCCTGCGTCTCAGTGTCTCAGTGTCTCCGTGTCTCCGCCTCGCAGACTCTCTGTTTCTCAGTGTCTCTGCGTCTCAGTTTCTCTGCGTCTCAGTGTCTCTGCGTCTCAGTGTCTCTGCGTCTCATAGTCTCTGCGTCTCAGTGTCTCCGCCTCGCAGACTCTCTGCGTCTCAGTGTCTCTGCGTCTCAGTGTCTCTGCGCCTCAGTGTCCCTGCGTCTCAGAGTCCCTGCGTCTCAGTGTCTCTGCGTCTCAGTGTCTCTGCGTCTCAGTGTCTCAGTGTCTCTGCGTCTCAGTGTCTCTGCGTCTCAGTGTCTCTGCGTCTCAGAGTCCCTGCGTCTCAGTGTCTCAGTGTCTCTGCGTCTCAGTGTCCCTGCACCTCAGTGTCTCTGCGTCTCAGTATCTCTGCGTCTCTGTGTCTCTGCGTCTCTGTGTCTCGGTGTCACTGCGTCTCAGCGTCTCTGCGTCTCATAGTCTCTGCGTCTCAGTGTCTCCGCCTCGCAGACTCTCTGCGTCTCAGTGTCTCTGCGTCTCAGTGTCTCTGCGTCTCAGTGTCACTGCGTCTCAGAGTCCCTGCGTCTCAGCGTCCCTGCGTCTCAGCGTCCCTGCGTCTCAGCGTCCCTGCGTCTCAGCGTCTCAGCGTCTCTGCGTCTCTGCGTCTCAGCGTCTCAGCGTCTCTGCGTCCCTGCGTCTCAGTGTCTCTGCATCTCAGTTTCTCTGCGTCTCAGTGTCTCTGCGTCTCAGTGTCTCTGCGCCTCAGTGTCTCCGCCTCGCAGACTCTCTGCGTCTCAGTGTCTCTGCATCTCAGTGTCTCTGCGTCTCAGTGTCTCAGTGTCTCTGCGTCTCTGCGTCTCTGCGTCTCAGTGTCTCTGCGCCTCAGTGTCTCTGCGTCTCAGTGTCACTGCGTCTCAGAGTCCCTGTGTCTCAGTGTCCCTGCGTCTCAGCGTCCCTGCGTCTCAGCGTCCCTGCGTCATTGCGTCCTTGCGTCTCAGCATTTCTGCGTCTCTGCGTCTCAGTGTCCCTGCGGCTCAGCGTCTATGCATCTCAGTGTCCCTGCATCTCAGCGTCCCTGCGTCTCAGTGTCTCTGCGTCTCAGTGTCTCTGCGTCTCAGTGTCTCTGCGTCTCAGTGTCTCAGTGTCTCCGTGTCTCCGCCTCGCAGACTCTCTGTTTCTCAGTTTCTCTGCGTCTCAGTGTCTCTGCGTCTCAGTGTCTCTGCGTGTCATAGTCTCTGCGTCTCAGTTTCTCCACCTCGCAGACTCTCTGCGTCTCAGTGTCTCTGCGTCTCAGTGTCTCTGCGCCTCAGTGTCCCTGCGTCTCAGAGTCCCTGCGTCTCAGTGTCTCTGCGTCTCAGTGTCTCAGTGTCTCTGCGTCTCAGTGTCTCTGCGCCTCAGTGTCCCTGCGTCTCAGAGTCCCTGCGTCTCAGTGTCTCTGCGTCTCAGTGTCTCAGTGTCTCTGCGTCTCAGTGTCTCTGCGTCTCAGTGTCACTGCGTCTCAGAGTCCCTGCGTCTCAGCGTCCCTGCGTCTCAGCGTCCCTGCGTCACAGCGTCCCTGCGTCTCTGCGTCCCTGCGTCTCAGCGTCTCTGCGTCTCAGTTTCTCTGCGTCTCAGTGTCTCTGCGTCTCAGTGTCTCTGCGCCTCAGTGTCTCCGCCTCGCAGACTCTCTGCGTCTCAGTGTCTCTGCATTTCAGTGTCTCTGCGTCTCAGTGTTTCTGCGTCTCAGTGTCTCTGCGTCTCAGTGTCTCAGTGTCTCTGCGTCTCTGCGTCTCAGTGTCTCTGCGCCTCAGTGTCTCTGCGTCTCAGAGTCCCTGCGTCTCAGAGTCTCTGCGTCTCAGTGTTTCTGCATCTCAGTGTCTCTGCGTCTCTGCTTCTCAGACTCTCTGCGTCTCAGAGTCTGTGCGTCTCAGTGTCTCAGTGTCACAGTGTCTCAGCGTCTCTGCATCTCAGACTCTCTGCGTCTCAGTGTCTCTGCGTCTCAGTGTCCCCGCGTCTCAGAGTACCCGCGTCTCAGAGTCCCCGCGTCTCAGAGTCCCCGCGTCTCAGTGTCTCTGCGTCTCAGTGTCTCTGCGTCTCAGAGTCCCTGCGTCTCAGAGTCCCTGCGTCTCAGCGTCCCTGCGTCTCAGCGTCCCTGCGTCTCAGCGTCTCAGTGTCTCTGCGTCTCAGTGTCTCTGCGTCTCAGTGTCTCTGCGTCTCAGTGTCTCAGTGTCTCCGTGTCTCCGCCTCGCAGACTCTCTGTTTCTCAGTGTCTCTGCGTCTCAGTTTCTCTGCGTCTCAGTGTCTCTGCGTCTCAGTGTCTCTGCGTCTCATAGTCTCTGCGTCTCAGTGTCTCCGCCTCGCAGACTCTCTGCGTCTCAGTGTCTCTGCGTCTCAGTGTCTCTGCGCCTCAGTGTCCCTGCGTCTCAGAGTCCCTGCGTCTCAGTGTCTCTGCGTCTCAGTGTCTCAGTGTCTCTGCGTCTCAGTGTCTCTGCGTCTCAGTGTCTCTGCGTCTCAGTGTCTCTGCGTCTCAGAGTCCCTGCGTCTCAGTGTCTCAGTGTCTCTGCGTCTCAGTGTCCCTGCATCTCAGTGTCTCTGCGTCTCAGTATCTCTGCGTCTCTGTGTCTCTGCGTCTCAGTGTCTCCGCCTCGCAGACTCTCTGCGTCTCAGCGTCTCTGCGTCTTAGTGTCTCTGCGCCTTAGTGTCCCTGCGTCACAGAGTCCCTGCGTCTCAGTGTCTCTGCGTCTCAGTGTCTCTGTGTCTCTGCGTCTCTGCTTCTCTGTGTCTCGGTGTCTCAGTGTCTCAGTGTCTCTGCGTCTCATAGTCTCTGCGTCTCAGAGTCTCTGAGTCTCAGTGTCTCTGCCTCCCAGACTCTCTGCGTCTCAGAGTCTCAGTGTCTCTGCGTCTCTGTGTTTCTGCGTCTCTGTGTCTCTGTGTCTCAGCGTCTCTGCGTCTCTGCGTCTCATAGTCTCTGCGTCTCAGAGTCTCTGAGACTCAGTGTCTCAGTGTCACAGTGTCTCAGCGTCTCAGTGTCTCTGACTCCCAGACTCTCTGCGTCTCAGACTCTCTGCGTCTCAGTGTCTCTGCGTCTCAGTGTCTCTGCGTCTCATAGTCTCTGCGTCTCAGTGTCTCCGCCTCGCAGACTCTCTGCGTCTCAGTGTCTCTGCGTCTCAGTGTCTCTGCGCCTCAGTGTCCCTGCGTCTCAGAGTCCCTGCGTCTCAGTGTCTCTGCGTCTCAGTGTCTCAGTGTCTCTGCGTCTCAGTGTCTCTGCGTCTCAGTGTCTCTGCGTCTCAGTGTCTCTGCGTCTCAGAGTCCCTGCGTCTCAGTGTCTCAGTGTTTCTGCGTCTCAGTGTCCCTGCATCTCAGTGTCTCTGCGTCTCAGTATCTCTGCGTCTCTGTGTCTCTGCGTCTCAGTGTCTCCGCCTCGCAGACTCTCTGCGTCTCAGCGTCTCTGCGTCTTAGTGTCTCTGCGCCTTAGTGTCCCTGCGTCACAGAGTCCCTGCGTCTCAGTGTCTCTGCGTCTCAGTGTCTCTGTGTCTCTGCGTCTCTGCTTCTCTGTGTCTCGGTGTCTCAGTGTCTCAGTGTCTCTGCGTCTCATAGTCTCTGCGTCTCAGAGTCTCTGAGTCTCAGTGTCTCTGCCTCCCAGACTCTCTGCGTCTCAGAGTCTCAGTGTCTCTGCGTCTCTGTGTTTCTGCGTCTCTGTGTCTCTGTGTCTCAGCGTCTCTGCGTCTCTGCGTCTCATAGTCTCTGCGTCTCAGAGTCTCTGAGACTCAGTGTCTCAGTGTCACAGTGTCTCAGCGTCTCAGTGTCTCTGACTCCCAGACTCTCTGCGTCTCAGACTCTCTGCGTCTCAGTGTCTCTGCGTCTCAGTGTCTCTGCGTCTCATAGTCTCTGCGTCTCAGTGTCTCCGCCTCGCAGACTCACTGCGTCTCAGTGTCTCTGCGTCTCAGTGTCTCTGCGTCTCAGTGTCTCTGCGTCTCAGAGTCCCTGCATCTCAGTGTCTCAGTGTCTCTGCGTCTCAGTGTCCCTGCATCTCAGTGTCTCTGCGTCTCAGTATCTCTGCGTCTCTGTGTCTCTGCGTCTCTGTGTCTCGGCGTCTCTGCGTCTCAGCGTCTCTGCGTCTCAGTGTCTCTGCGTCTCTGTGTCTTGGTGTCTCAGTGTCATGGCGTCTCAGAGTCTCTTCGTCTCAGAGTCTCTTCGTCCCTGAGTCTCAGTGTCTCTGCGTCTCAGAGTCTCTGCGTCTCAGAGTCCCTGCGTGTCAGAGTCTCTGCGTCTCAGAGTCCCTGCGTCTCAGAGTCCCTGCGTCTCAGAGTCCCTGCGTCTCAGTGTCTCTGCGTCTCAGTGTCTCTGCATCTCTGCGTCTCAGCGTCTCTTCGTCTCACAGTCTCTGTGTCTCAGCGTCTCAGATTCTCTGCGTCTCAGTGTCTCTGCGTCTCAGTGTCTCTGCGTCTCATAGTCTCTGCGTCTCAGTGTCTCCGCGTTGCAGACACTCTGCGTCTCAGTGTCTCAGTGTCTCTGCGTCTCAGTGTCTCTGCGTCTCAGTGTCTCTGTGCCTCAGAGTCCATGCGTCTCGTTGACTCTGCATCTCGGTGTCTCTGCGTCTCGGTGTCTATGCGGCTCTGCGTCTCTGTGTCTTTGTGTCTCTTCGTCTCTTCGTCTCTGAGTCTCAGTGTCTCGGCGTCTCAGTGTCTCTGCGTCTCAGTGTCCCCGCGTCTCAGAGTCCCCGCGTCTCAGAGTCCTCGCGTCTCAGAGTCCCCGCGTCTCAGAGTCCCCGCGTCTCAGTGTCTCTGCGTCTCAGTGTCCCCGCGTCTCAGAGTCCCCGCGTCTCAGAGTCCCCGCGTCTCAGAGTCCCCGCGTCTCAGAGTCCCCGCGTCTCAATGTCTCTGCGTCTCAGTGTCACTGCGTCTCAGCGTCCCTGCATCTCAGCGTCCCTGCGTCTCAGCGTCTCTGCTTCTCAGACTCTCTGCGTCTCAGTGTCTCTGCGTCTCAGTGTCTCTGCGCCTCAGTGTCCCTGCGTCTCAGAGTCCCTGCGTCTCAGTGTCTCTGCGTCTCAGTGTCTCAGTGTCTCTGCGTCTCAGTGTCTCTGCGTCTCAGTGTCACTGCGTCTCAGAGTCCCTGCGTCTCAGCGTCCCTGCGTCTCAGCGTCCCTGCGTCACAGCGTCCCTGCGTCTCTGCGTCCCTGCGTCTCAGCGTCTCTGCGTCTCAGTTTCTCTGCGTCTCAGTGTCTCTGCGTCTCAGTGTCTCTGCGCCTCAGTGTCTCCGCCTCGCAGACTCTCTGCGTCTCAGTGCGTCTGCGTCTCAGTGTCTCTGCGTCTCAGTGTCCCCGCGTCTCAGAGTACCCGCGTCTCAGAGTCCCCGCGTCTCAGAGTCCCCGCGTCTCAGTGTCTCTGCGTCTCAGTGTCTCTGCGTCTCAGAGTCCCTGCGTCTCAGCGTCCCTGCGTCTCAGCGTCCCTGCGCCTCAGCGTCTCAGTGTCTCTGCGTCTCATTGTCTCTGCGTCTCAGTGTCTCTACGTCTCAGTGTCTCTACGTCTCAGTGTCTCAGTGTCTCCGTGTCTCCGGCTCGCAGACTCTCTGTTTCTCAGTGTCTCTGCGTCTCAGTATCTCTGCGTCTCTGTGTCTCTGCGTCTCTGTGTCTCGGTGTCTCTGCGTCTCAGCGTCTCTGCGTCTCATAGTCTCTGCGTCTCAGTGTCTCCGCCTCGCAGACTCTCTGCGTCTCAGTGTCTCTGCGTCTCAGTGTCTCTGCGTCTCAGTGTCACTGCGTCTCAGAGTCCCTGTGTCTCAGCGTCCCTGCGTCTCAGCGTCCCTGCGTCTCAGCGTCCCTGCGTCTCAGCGTCCCTGCGTCATTGCGTCCCTGCGTCTCAGCGTTTCTGCGTCTCTGCGTCTCAGTGTCCCTGCGTCTCAGCGTCCCTGCATCTCAGCGTCCCTGCGTCTCAGCGTCCCTGCGTCTCAGCGTCTCTGCGTCTCAGTGTCTCTGCGTCTCAGTGTCCCTGCGTCTCAGTGTCTCAGTGTCTCCGTGTCTCCGCCTCGCAGACTCTCTGTTTCTCAGTGTCTCTGCGTCTCAGTTTCTCTGCGTCTCAGTGTCTCTGCGTCTCAGTGTCTCTGCGTCTCATAGTCTCTGCGTCTCAGTGTCTCCGCCTCGCAGACTCTCTGCGTCTCAGTGTCTCTGCGTCTCAGTGTCTCTGCGCCTCAGTGTCCCTGCGTCTCAGAGTCCCTGCGTCTCAGTGTCTCTGCGTCTCAGTGTCTCTGCGTCTCAGTGTCTCAGTGTCTCTGCGTCTCAGTGTCTCTGCGTCTCAGTGTCTCTGCGTCTCAGAGTCCCTGCGTCTCAGTGTCTCAGTGTCTCTGCGTCTCAGTGTCCCTGCACCTCAGTGTCTCTGCGTCTCAGTATCTCTGCGTCTCTGTGTCTCTGCGTCTCTGTGTCTCGGTGTCACTGCGTCTCAGCGTCTCTGCGTCTCATAGTCTCTGCGTCTCAGTGTCTCCGCCTCGCAGACTCTCTGCGTCTCAGTGTCTCTGCGTCTCAGTGTCTCTGCGTCTCAGTGTCACTGCGTCTCAGAGTCCCTGCGTCTCAGCGTCCCTGCGTCTCAGCGTCCCTGCGTCTCAGCGTCCCTGCGTCTCAGCGTCTCAGCGTCTCTGCGTCTCTGCGTCTCAGCGTCTCAGCGTCTCTGCGTCCCTGCGTCTCAGTGTCTCTGCATCTCAGTTTCTCTGCGTCTCAGTGTCTCTGCGTCTCAGTGTCTCTGCGCCTCAGTGTCTCCGCCTCGCAGACTCTCTGCGTCTCAGTGTCTCTGCATCTCAGTGTCTCTGCGTCTCAGTGTCTCAGTGTCTCTGCGTCTCTGCGTCTCTGCGTCTCAGTGTCTCTGCGCCTCAGTGTCTCTGCGTCTCAGTGTCACTGCGTCTCAGAGTCCCTGTGTCTCAGTGTCCCTGCGTCTCAGCGTCCCTGCGTCTCAGCGTCCCTGCGTCATTGCGTCCTTGCGTCTCAGCATTTCTGCGTCTCTGCGTCTCAGTGTCCCTGCGGCTCAGCGTCTATGCATCTCAGTGTCCCTGCATCTCAGCGTCCCTGCGTCTCAGTGTCTCTGCGTCTCAGTGTCTCTGCGTCTCAGTGTCTCTGCGTCTCAGTGTCTCAGTGTCTCCGTGTCTCCGCCTCGCAGACTCTCTGTTTCTCAGTTTCTCTGCGTCTCAGTGTCTCTGCGTCTCAGTGTCTCTGCGTGTCATAGTCTCTGCGTCTCAGTTTCTCCACCTCGCAGACTCTCTGCGTCTCAGTGTCTCTGCGTCTCAGTGTCTCTGCGCCTCAGTGTCCCTGCGTCTCAGAGTCCCTGCGTCTCAGTGTCTCTGCGTCTCAGTGTCTCAGTGTCTCTGCGTCTCAGTGTCTCTGCGTCTCAGTGTCACTGCGTCTCAGAGTCCCTGCGTCTCAGCGTCCCTGCGTCTCAGCGTCCCTGCGTCACAGCGTCCCTGCGTCTCTGCGTCCCTGCGTCTCAGCGTCTCTGCGTCTCAGTTTCTCTGCGTCTCAGTGTCTCTGCGTCTCAGTGTCTCTGCGCCTCAGTGTCTCCGCCTCGCAGACTCTCTGCGTCTCAGTGTCTCTGCATTTCAGTGTCTCTGCGTCTCAGTGTTTCTGCGTCTCAGTGTCTCTGCGTCTCAGTGTCTCAGTGTCTCTGCGTCTCTGCGTCTCAGTGTCTCTGCGCCTCAGTGTCTCTGCGTCTCAGAGTCCCTGCGTCTCAGAGTCTCTGCGTCTCAGTGTTTCTGCATCTCAGTGTCTCTGCGTCTCTGCTTCTCAGACTCTCTGCGTCTCAGAGTCTGTGTGTCTCAGTGTCTCAGTGTCACAGTGTCTCAGCGTCTCTGCATCTCAGACTCTCTGCGTCTCAGTGTCTCTGCGTCTCAGTGTCCCCGCGTCTCAGAGTACCCGCGTCTCAGAGTCCCCGCGTCTCAGAGTCCCCGCGTCTCAGTGTCTCTGCGTCTCAGTGTCTCTGCGTCTCAGAGTCCCTGCGTCTCAGAGTCCCTGCGTCTCAGCGTCCCTGCGTCTCAGCGTCCCTGCGTCTCAGCGTCTCAGTGTCTCTGCGTCTCAGTGTCTCTGCGTCTCAGTGTCTCTGCGTCTCAGTGTCTCAGTGTCTCCGTGTCTCCGCCTCGCAGACTCTCTGTTTCTCAGTGTCTCTGCGTCTCAGTTTCTCTGCGTCTCAGTGTCTCTGCGTCTCAGTGTCTCTGCGTCTCATAGTCTCTGCGTCTCAGTGTCTCCGCCTCGCAGACTCTCTGCGTCTCAGTGTCTCTGCGTCTCAGTGTCTCTGCGCCTCAGTGTCCCTGCGTCTCAGAGTCCCTGCGTCTCAGTGTCTCTGCGTCTCAGTGTCTCAGTGTCTCTGCGTCTCAGTGTCTCTGCGTCTCAGTGTCTCTGCGTCTCAGTGTCTCTGCGTCTCAGAGTCCCTGCGTCTCAGTGTCTCAGTGTCTCTGCGTCTCAGTGTCCCTGCATCTCAGTGTCTCTGCGTCTCAGTATCTCTGCGTCTCTGTGTCTCTGCGTCTCAGTGTCTCCGCCTCGCAGACTCTCTGCGTCTCAGCGTCTCTGCGTCTTAGTGTCTCTGCGCCTTAGTGTCCCTGCGTCACAGAGTCCCTGCGTCTCAGTGTCTCTGCGTCTCAGTGTCTCTGTGTCTCTGCGTCTCTGCTTCTCTGTGTCTCGGTGTCTCAGTGTCTCAGTGTCTCTGCGTCTCATAGTCTCTGCGTCTCAGAGTCTCTGAGTCTCAGTGTCTCTGCCTCCCAGACTCTCTGCGTCTCAGAGTCTCAGTGTCTCTGCGTCTCTGTGTTTCTGCGTCTCTGTGTCTCTGTGTCTCAGCGTCTCTGCGTCTCTGCGTCTCATAGTCTCTGCGTCTCAGAGTCTCTGAGACTCAGTGTCTCAGTGTCACAGTGTCTCAGCGTCTCAGTGTCTCTGACTCCCAGACTCTCTGCGTCTCAGACTCTCTGCGTCTCAGTGTCTCTGCGTCTCAGTGTCTCTGCGTCTCATAGTCTCTGCGTCTCAGTGTCTCCGCCTCGCAGACTCTCTGCGTCTCAGTGTCTCTGCGTCTCAGTGTCTCTGCGCCTCAGTGTCCCTGCGTCTCAGAGTCCCTGCGTCTCAGTGTCTCTGCGTCTCAGTGTCTCAGTGTCTCTGCGTCTCAGTGTCTCTGCGTCTCAGTGTCTCTGCGTCTCAGTGTCTCTGCGTCTCAGAGTCCCTGCGTCTCAGTGTCTCAGTGTCTCTGCGTCTCAGTGTCCCTGCATCTCAGTGTCTCTGCGTCTCAGTATCTCTGCGTCTCTGTGTCTCTGCGTCTCAGTGTCTCCGCCTCGCAGACTCTCTGCGTCTCAGCGTCTCTGCGTCTTAGTGTCTCTGCGCCTTAGTGTCCCTGCGTCACAGAGTCCCTGC
Organism: Carcharhinus amblyrhynchos; assembly: GCF_965287045.1. NCBI lineage: Eukaryota > Metazoa > Chordata > Chondrichthyes > Carcharhiniformes > Carcharhinidae > Carcharhinus > Carcharhinus amblyrhynchos. Next base: position 12,316 of record NW_027649965.1, read on the forward strand.
GTCTCAGTGTCTCTGCGTCTCAGTGTCTCTGTGTCTCTGCGTCTCTGCTTCTCTGTGTCTCGGTGTCTCAGTGTCTCAGTGTCTCTGCGTCTCATAGTCTCTGCGTCTCAGAGTCTCTGAGTCTCAGTGTCTCTGCCTCCCAGACTCTCTGCGTCTCAGAGTCTCAGTGTCTCTGCGTCTCTGTGTTTCTGCGTCTCTGTGTCTCTGTGTCTCAGCGTCTCTGCGTCTCTGCGTCTCATAGTCTCTGCGTCTCAGAGTCTCTGAGACTCAGTGTCTCAGTGTCACAGTGTCTCAGCGTCTCAGTGTCTCTGACTCCCAGACTCTCTGCGTCTCAGACTCTCTGCGTCTCAGTGTCTCTGCGTCTCAGTGTCTCTGCGTCTCATAGTCTCTGCGTCTCAGTGTCTCCGCCTCGCAGACTCACTGCGTCTCAGTGTCTCTGCGTCTCAGTGTCTCTGCGTCTCAGTGTCTCTGCGTCTCAGAGTCCCTGCATCTCAGTGTCTCAGTGTCTCTGCGTCTCAGTGTCCCTGCATCTCAGTGTCTCTGCGTCTCAGTATCTCTGCGTCTCTGTGTCTCTGCGTCTCTGTGTCTCGGCGTCTCTGCGTCTCAGCGTCTCTGCGTCTCAGTGTCTCTGCGTCTCTGTGTCTTGGTGTCTCAGTGTCATGGCGTCTCAGAGTCTCTTCGTCTCAGAGTCTCTTCGTCCCTGAGTCTCAGTGTCTCTGCGTCTCAGAGTCTCTGCGTCTCAGAGTCCCTGCGTGTCAGAGTCTCTGCGTCTCAGAGTCCCTGCGTCTCAGAGTCCCTGCGTCTCAGAGTCCCTGCGTCTCAGTGTCTCTGCGTCTCAGTGTCTCTGCATCTCTGCGTCTCAGCGTCTCTTCGTCTCACAGTCTCTGTGTCTCAGCGTCTCAGATTCTCTGCGTCTCAGTGTCTCTGCGTCTCAGTGTCTCTGCGTCTCATAGTCTCTGCGTCTCAGTGTCTCCGCGTTGCAGACACTCTGCGTCTCAGTGTCTCAGTGTCTCTGCGTCTCAGTGTCTCTGCGTCTCAGTGTCTCTGTGCCTCAGAGTCCATGCGTCTCGTTGTCTCTGCATCTCGGTGTCTCTGCGTCTCGGTGTCTATGCGGCTCTGCGTCTCTGTGTCTTTGTGTCTCTTCGTCTCTTCGTCTCTGAGTCTCAGTGTCTCGGCGTCTCAGTGTCTCTGCGTCTCAGTGTCCCCGCGTCTCAGAGTCCCCGCGTCTCAGAGTCCTCGCGTCTCAGAGTCCCCGCGTCTCAGAGTCCCCGCGTCTCAGTGTCTCTGCGTCTCAGTGTCCCCGCGTCTCAGAGTCCCCGCGTCTCAGAGTCCCCGCGTCTCAGAGTCCCCGCGTCTCAGAGTCCCCGCGTCTCAATGTCTCTGCGTCTCAGTGTCACTGCGTCTCAGCGTCCCTGCGTCTCAGCGTCCCTGCGTCTCAGCGTCTCTGCTTCTCAGACTCTCTGCGTCTCAGTGTCTCTGCGTCTCAGTGTCTCTGCGCCTCAGTGTCCCTGCGTCTCAGAGTCCCTGCGTCTCAGTGTCTCTGCGTCTCAGTGTCTCAGTGTCTCTGCGTCTCAGTGTCTCTGCGTCTCAGTGTCACTGCGTCTCAGAGTCCCTGCGTCTCAGCGTCCCTGCGTCTCAGCGTCCCTGCGTCACAGCGTCCCTGCGTCTCTGCGTCCCTGCGTCTCAGCGTCTCTGCGTCTCAGTTTCTCTGCGTCTCAGTGTCTCTGCGTCTCAGTGTCTCTGCGCCTCAGTGTCTCCGCCTCGCAGACTCTCTGCGTCTCAGTGTCTCTGCATTTCAGTGTCTCTGCGTCTCAGTGTTTCTGCGTCTCAGTGTCTCTGCGTCTCAGTGTCTCAGTGTCTCTGCGTCTCTGCGTCTCAGTGTCTCTGCGCCTCAGTGTCTCTGCGTCTCAGAGTCCCTGCGTCTCAGAGTCTCTGCGTCTCAGTGTTTCTGCATCTCAGTGTCTCTGCGTCTCTGCTTCTCAGACTCTCTGCGTCTCAGAGTCTGTGCGTCTCAGTGTCTCAGTGTCACAGTGTCTCAGCGTCTCTGCATCTCAGACTCTCTGCGTCTCAGTGTCTCTGCGTCTCAGTGTCCCCGCGTCTCAGAGTACCCGCGTCTCAGAGTCCCCGCGTCTCAGAGTCCCCGCGTCTCAGTGTCTCTGCGTCTCAGTGTCTCTGCGTCTCAGAGTCCCTGCGTCTCAGAGTCCCTGCGTCTCAGCGTCCCTGCGTCTCAGCGTCCCTGCGTCTCAGCGTCCCTGCGTCTCAGCGTCTCAGTGTCTCTGCGTCTCAGTGTCTCTGCGTCTCAGTGTCTCTGCGTCTCAGTGTCTCAGTGTCTCCGTGTCTCCGCCTCGCAGACTCTCTGTTTCTCAGTGTCTCTGCGTCTCAGTTTCTCTGCGTCTCAGTGTCTCTGCGTCTCAGTGTCTCTGCGTCTCATAGTCTCTGCGTCTCAGTGTCTCCGCCTCGCAGACTCTCTGCGTCTCAGTGTCTCTGCGTCTCAGTGTCTCTGCGCCTCAGTGTCCCTGCGTCTCAGAGTCCCTGCGTCTCAGTGTCTCTGCGTCTCAGTGTCTCAGTGTCTCTGCGTCTCAGTGTCTCTGCGTCTCAGTGTCTCTGCGTCTCAGTGTCTCTGCGTCTCAGAGTCCCTGCGTCTCAGTGTCTCAGTGTCTCTGCGTCTCAGTGTCCCTGCATCTCAGTGTCTCTGCGTCTCAGTATCTCTGCGTCTCTGTGTCTCTGCGTCTCAGTGTCTCCGCCTCGCAGACTCTCTGCGTCTCAGCGTCTCTGCGTCTTAGTGTCTCTGCGCCTTAGTGTCCCTGCGTCACAGAGTCCCTGCGTCTCAGTGTCTCTGCGTCTCAGTGTCTCTGTGTCTCTGCGTCTCTGCTTCTCTGTGTCTCGGTGTCTCGGTGTCTCAGTGTCTCTGCGTCTCATAGTCTCTGCGTCTCAGAGTCTCTGAGTCTCAGTGTCTCTGCCTCCCAGACTCTCTGCGTCTCAGAGTCTCAGTGTCTCTGCGTCTCTGTGTTTCTGCGTCTCTGTGTCTCTGTGTCTCAGCGTCTCTGCGTCTCTGCGTCTCATAGTCTCTGCGTCTCAGAGTCTCTGAGACTCAGTGTCTCAGTGTCACAGTGTCTCAGCGTCTCAGTGTCTCTGACTCCCAGACTCTCTGCGTCTCAGACACTCTGCGTCTCAGTGTCTCTGCGTCTCAGTGTCTCTGCGTCTCATAGTCTCTGCGTCTCAGTGTCTCCGCCTCGCAGACTCACTGCGTCTCAGTGTCTCTGCGTCTCAGTGTCTCTGCGTCTCAGAGTCCCTGCGTCTCAGTGTCTCAGTGTCTCTGCGTCTCAGTGTCCCTGCATCTCAGTGTCTCTGCGTCTCAGTATCTCTGCGTCTCTGTGTCTCTGCGTCTCTGTGTCTCGGCGTCTCTGCGTCTCAGCGTCTCTGCGTCTCAGTGTCTCTGCGTCTCTGTTTCTTGGTGTCTCAGTGTCATGGCGTCTCAGAGTCTCTTCGTCTCAGAGTCTCTTCGTCCCTGAGTCTCAGTGTCTCTGCGTCTCAGTGTCTCTGCGTCTCAGTGTCTCTGCGTCTCAGTGTCTCTGCGTCTCAGAGTCCCTGCGTCTCAGTGTCTCAGTGTCTCTGCGTCTCAGTGTCCCTGCATCTCAGTGTCTCTGCGTCTCAGTATCTCTGCGTCTCTGTGTCTCTGCGTCTCTGTGTCTCGGCGTCTCTGCGTCTCAGCGTCTCTGCGTCTCAGTGTCTCTGCGTCTCAGTGTCTCTGCGTCTCTGTGTCTTGGTGTCTCAGTGTCATGGCGTCTCAGAGTCTCTTCGTCTCAGAGTCTCTTCGTCCCTGAGTCTCAGTGTCTCTGCGTCTCAGAGTCTCTGCGTCTCAGAGTCCCTGCGTGTCAGAGTCTCTGCGTCTCAGAGTCCCTGCGTCTCAGAGTCCCTGCGTCTCAGAGTCCCTGCGTCTCAGTGTCTCTGCGTCTCAGTGTCTCTGCATCTCTGCGTCTCAGCGTCTCTTCGTCTCACAGTCTCTGTGTCTCAGCGTCTCAGATTCTCTGCGTCTCAGTGTCTCTGCGTCTCAGTGTCTCTGCGTCTCATAGTCTCTGCGTCTCAGTGTCTCCGCGTTGCAGACACTCTGCGTCTCAGTGTCTCAGTGTCTCTGCGTCTCAGTGTCTCTGCGTCTCAGTGTCTCTGTGCCTCAGAGTCCATGCGTCTCGTTGTCTCTGCATCTCGGTGTCTCTGCGTCTCGGTGTCTATGCGGCTCTGCGTCTCTGTGTCTTTGTGTCTCTTCGTCTCTTCGTCTCTGAGTCTCAGTGTCTCGGCGTCTCAGTGTCTCTGCGTCTCAGTGTCCCCGCGTCTCAGAGTCCCCGCGTCTCAGAGTCCTCGCGTCTCAGAGTCCCCGCGTCTCAGAGTCCCCGCGTCTCAGTGTCTCTGCGTCTCAGTGTCCCCGCGTCTCAGAGTCCCCGCGTCTCAGAGTCCCCGCGTCTCAGAGTCCCCGCGTCTCAGAGTCCCCGCGTCTCAATGTCTCTGCGTCTCAGTGTCACTGCGTCTCAGCGTCCCTGCATCTCAGCGTCCCTGCGTCTCAGCGTCTCTGCTTCTCAGACTCTCTGCGTCTCAGTGCCTCTGCGTCTCAGTGTCTCTGCGTCTCAGTGTCCCCGCGTCTCAGAGTACCCGCGTCTCAGAGTCCCCGCGTCTCAGAGTCCCCGCGTCTCAGTGTCTCTGCGTCTCAGTGTCTCTGCGACTCAGAGTCCCTGCGTCTCAGCGTCCCTGCGTCTCAGCGTCCCTGCGTCTCAGCGTCCCTGCGTCTCAGCGTCCCTGCGTCTCAGCGTCCCTGCGTCTCAGCGTCTCAGTGTCTCTGCGTCTCAGTGTCTCTGCGTCTCAGTGTCTCTGCGTCTCAGTGTCTCAGTGTCTCCGTCTTTCCGCCACGCAGACTCTCTGTTTCTCAGTGTCTCTGCATCTCAGTTTCGCTGCGTCTCAGTGTCTCTGCGTCTCAGTGTCTCTGCGTCTCATAGTCTCTGAGTCTCAGTGTCTCCGCCTCGCAGACTCTCTGCGTCTCAGTGTCTCTGCGTCTCAGTGTCTCTGCGCCTCAGTGTCCCTGCGTCTCAGAGTCCCTGCGTCTCAGTGTCTCTGCGTCTCAGTGTCTCAGTGTCTCTGCGTCTCAGTGTCTCTGCGTCTCAGAGCCCCTGCGTCTCAGTGTCTCAGTGTCCCTGCATCTCAGTGTCTCTGCGTCTCAGTATCTCTGCGTCTCTGTGTCTCTGCGTCTCAGTGTCTCCGCCTCGCAGGCTCTCTGCGTCTCAGCGTCTCTGCGTCTCAGTGTCTCTGCGCCTTAGTGTCCCTGCGTCACAGAGTCCCTGCGTCTCAGTGTCTCTGCGTCTCAGTGTCTCTGTGTCTCTGCGTCTCTGCTTCTCTGTGTCTCGGTGTCTCAGTGTCTCAGTGTCTCAGTGTCTCTGCGTCTCATAGTCTCTGCGTCTCAGAGTCTCTGAGTCTCAGTGTCTCTGCCTCCCAGACTCTCTGCGTCTCAGAGTCTCAGTGTCTCTGCGTCTCTGTGTTTCTGCGTCTCTGTGTCTCTGTGTCTCAGCGTCTCTGCGTCTCATAGTCTCTGCGTCTCAGAGTCTCTGAGTCTCAGTGTCTCAGTGTCACAGTGTCTCAGCGTCTCAGTGTCTCTGACTCCCAGACTCTCTGCGTCTCAGACTCTCTGCGTCTCAGTGTCTCTGCGTCTCAGTGTCTCTGCGTCTCATAGTCTCTGCGTCTCAGTGTCTCCGCCTCGCAGACTCACTGCGTCTCAGTGTCTCTGCGTCTCAGTGTCTCTGCGTCTCAGTGTATCTGCGTCTCAGAGTCCCTGCGTCTCAGTGTCTCAGTGTCTCTGCGTCTCAGTGTCCCTGCATCTCAGTGTCTCTGCGTCTCAGTATCTCTGCGTCTCAGTGTCTCAGTGTCTCTGCGTCTCAGTGTCTCTGCGTCTCAGTGTCTCTGTGCCTCAGAGTCCATGCGTCTCGTTGTCTCTGCATCTCGGTGTCTCTGCGTCTCGGTGTCTATGCGGCTCTGCGTCTCTGTGTCTTTGTGTCTCTTCGTCTCTTCGTCTCTGAGTCTCAGTGTCTCTGCGTCTCAGTGTCCCCGCGTCTCAGAGTCCCCGCGTCTCAGAGTCCTCGCGTCTCAGAGTCCCCGCGTCTCAGAGTCCCCGCGTCTCAGTGTCTCTGCGTCTCAGAGTCCCCGCGTCTCAATGTCTCTGCGTCTCAGTGTCACTGCGTCTCAGCGTCCCTGCGTCTCAGCGTCCCTGCGTCTCAGCGTCTCTGCATCTCAGACTCTCTGCGTCTCAGTGCCTCTGCGTCTCAGTGTCTCTGCGTCTCATAGTCTCTGCGTCTCAGTGTCTCCGCCTCGCAGACTGTCTGCGACTCAGTGTCTCTGCGTCTCAGTGTCTCTGCGTCTCAGTGTCACTGCGTCTCAGAGTCCCTGCGTCTCAGCGTCCCTGCGTCTCAGCGTCCCTGCGTTTCTGCGTCCCTGCGTCTCAGCGTCTCTGCGTCTCTGCGTCTCAGTGTCTCTGCGTCTCAGTGTCTCTGCGTCTCAGTGTCTCTGCATCTCAGTGTCTCCGCCTCGCAGACTCTCTGCGTCTCAGTGTCTCTGCATCTCAGTGTCTCTGCGTCTCAGTGTCTCTGCGTCTCAGCGTCTCAGTGTCTCTGCGTCTCAGTGTCTCTGCGTCTCAGAGTCCCTGCGTCTCAGTGTTTCTGCATCTCAGTGTCTCTGCGTCTCTGCTTCTCAGACTCTCTGCGTCTCAGTGCCTCTGCGTCTCAGTGTCTCTGCGTCTCAGTGTCCCCGCGTCTCAGAGTCCCCGCGTCTCAGAGTCCCCGCGTCTCAGTGTCTCTGCGTCTCAGGGTCTCTGCGTCTCAGAGTCCCTGCGTCTCAGCATCCCTGCACCTCACCGTCCTTGCGTCTCAGCGTCCCGGCGTCTCAGCGTCCCTGCGTCTCAGTGTCTCAGCGTCTCAGTGTCTCTGCGTCTCAGTGTCTCTGCGTCTCAGTGTCTCAGTGTCTCCGTGTCTCCGCCTCGCAGACTCTCTGTTTCTCAGTGTCTCTGCGTCTCAGTTTCTCTGCGTCTCAGTGTCTCTGCGTCTCAGTGTCTCTGCGTCTCATAGTCTCTGAGTCTCAGTGTCTCCGCCACGCAGACTCTCTGCGTCTCAGTGTCTCTGCGCCTCAGTGTCCTTGCGTCTCAGAGTCCCTGCGTCTCAGTGTCTCTGCGTCTCAGTGTCTCAGTGTCTCTGCGTCTCAGTGTCACTGCGTCTCAGAGTCCCTGCGTCTCAGTGTCTCAGTGTCTCTGCGCCTCAGTGTCCTTGCGTCTCAGAGTCCCTGCGTCTCAGTGTCTCTGCGTCTCAGTGTCTCAGTGTCTCTGCGTCTCAGTGTCACTGCGTCTCAGAGTCCCTGCGTCTCAGTGTCTCAGTGTCTCTGTGTCTCAGTGTCCCTGCATCTCAGTGTCTCTGCGTCTCAGTATCTCTGTGTCTCTCTGTCTCTGCGTCTCTGTGTCTCGGTGTCTCTGCGTCTCAGCGTCTCTGCGTCTCATAGTCTCTGCGTCTCAGTGTCTCCGCCTCGCAGACTCTCTGCGTCTCAGCGTCTCTGCGTCTCAGTGTCTCTGCGCCTCAGTGTCCCTGCGTCACAGAGTCCCTGCGTCTCAGTGTCTCTGCGTCTCAGTGTCTCTGCGTCTCAGTGTCTCTGCGTCTCAGTGTCTCTGCGTCTCAGAGTCCCTGCGTCTCAGTGTCTCAGTGTCTCTGCGCCTCAGTGTCCCTGCATCTCAGTGTCTCTGCGTCTCAGTATCTCTGCGTCTCTGTGTCTCTGCGTCTCTGTGTCTCGGCGTCTCTGCGTCTCAGCGTGTCTGCGTCTCAGTGTCTCTGCGTCTCTGTGTCTCTGCGTCTCAGTGTCTCTGCATCTCTGCGTCTCAGCGTCTCAGCGTCTCTGCGTCTCACAGTCTCTGCGTCTCAGCGTCTCAGATTCTCTGCGTCTCAGTGTCTCTGCGTCTCAGTGTCTCTGCGTCTCATAGTCTCTGCGTCTCAGTGTCTCCGCGTTGCAGACACTCTGCGTCTCAGTGTCTCAGTGTCTCTGCGTCTCAGTGTCTCTGCGTCTCAGTGTCTCTGTGCCTCAGAGTCCATGCGTCTCGGTGTCTCTGCGTCTCGGTGTCTCTGCGTCTCGGTGTCTCTGCGTCTCGGTGTCTATGCGGCTCTGAGTCTCTGTGTCTTTGTGTCTCTTCGTCTCTTTGTCTCTGAGTCTCAGTGTCTTGGCGTCTCAGTGTCCCCGCGTCTCAGTGTCTCCGCGTCTCAGAGTCCCCGCGTCTCAGAGTCCCCGCGTCTCAGAGTCCCCGCGTCTCAGAGTCCCCGCGTCTCAGTGTCTCTGCGTCTCAGTGTCCCCGCGTCTCAGAGTCCCCGCGTCTCAGAGTCTCTGCGTCTCAGTGTCTCTGCGTCTCAGTGTCTCTGCGTCTCAGAGTCTCTGTGTCTCAGTGTCTCCGCCTCGCAGACTCTCTGCGTCTCAGTGTCTCTGCGTCTCAGTGTCTCTGCGTCTCAGAGTCCCTGCGTCTCAGAGTCTCTGCGTCTCAGTGTCTCTGCATCTCAGTGTCTCTGCGTCTCAGCGTCTCTGCTTCTCAGACTCTCTGCGTCTCAGAGTCCCCGCGTCTCAGAGTCCCCGCGTCTCAGGGTCCCCGCGTCTCAGGTTCCCCGCGTCTCATAGTCCCCACGTCTCAGAGTACCCGCGTCTCAGAGTCCCCGCGTCTCACAGTCCCCGCGTCTCAGAGTCCCCGATTCTCAGACTCTCTGCGTCTCAGCGTCTCTGCGTCTCAGCGTCCCTGCGTCTCAGCGTCCCTGCGTCTCAGCATCTCTGCGTCTATGCGTCTCAGCGTCTCAGTGTCTCTGCGTCTCAGTGTCTCTGCGTCTCAGTGTCTCTGCGTCTCATAGTCTCTGCGTCTGTGTCTCCGCCTCGCAGACTCTCTGCGTCTCAGTGTCTCTGCGTCTCAGTGTCTCTGCGCCTCAGTGTCCCTGCGTCTCAGAGTCCCTGTGTCTCAGCGTCCCTGCGTCTCAGCGTCCCTGCGTCTCAGCGTCCCTGCGTCTCAGCGTCCCTGCGTCATTGCGTCCCTGCGTCTCAGCGTTTCTGCGTCTCTGCGTCTCAGTGTCCCTGCGTCTCAGCGTCCCTGCATCTCAGCGTCCCTGCGTCTCAGCGTCCCTGCGTCTCAGCGTCTCTGCGTCTCAGTGTCTCTGCGTCTCAGTGTCCCTGCGTCTCAGTGTCTCAGTGTCTCCGTGTCTCCGCCTCGCAGACTCTCTGTTTCTCAGTGTCTCTGCGTCTCAGTTTCTCTGCGTCTCAGTGTCTCTGCGTCTCAGTGTCTCTGCGTCTCATAGTCTCTGCGTCTCAGTGTCTCCGCCTCGCAGACTCTCTGCGTCTCAGTGTCTCTGCGTCTCAGTGTCTCTGCGCCTCAGTGTCCCTGCGTCTCAGAGTCCCTGCGTCTCAGTGTCTCTGCGTCTCAGTGTCTCTGCGTCTCAGTGTCTCAGTGTCTCTGCGTCTCAGTGTCTCTGCGTCTCAGTGTCTCTGCGTCTCAGAGTCCCTGCGTCTCAGTGTCTCAGTGTCTCTGCGTCTCAGTGTCCCTGCACCTCAGTGTCTCTGCGTCTCAGTATCTCTGCGTCTCTGTGTCTCTGCGTCTCTGTGTCTCGGTGTCACTGCGTCTCAGCGTCTCTGCGTCTCATAGTCTCTGCGTCTCAGTGTCTCCGCCTCGCAGACTCTCTGCGTCTCAGTGTCTCTGCGTCTCAGTGTCTCTGCGTCTCAGTGTCACTGCGTCTCAGAGCCCCTGCGTCTCAGCGTCCCTGCGTCTCAGCGTCCCTGCGTCTCAGCGTCCCTGCGTCTCAGCGTCTCAGCGTCTCTGCGTCTCTGCGTCTCAGCGTCTCAGCGTCTCTGCGTCCCTGCGTCTCAGTGTCTCTGCATCTCAGTTTCTCTGCGTCTCAGTGTCTCTGCGTCTCAGTGTCTCTGCGCCTCAGTGTCTCCGCCTCGCAGACTCTCTGCGTCTCAGTGTCTCTGCATCTCAGTGTCTCTGCGTCTCAGTGTCTCAGTGTCTCTGCGTCTCTGCGTCTCTGCGTCTCAGTGTCTCTGCGCCTCAGTGTCTCTGCGTCTCAGTGTCACTGCGTCTCAGAGTCCCTGTGTCTCAGCGTCCCTGCGTCTCAGCGTCCCTGCGTCTCAGCGTCCCTGCGTCATTGCGTCCTTGCGTCTCAGCGTTTCTGCGTCTCTGCGTCTCAGTGTCCCTGCGTCTCAGCGTCCCTGCATCTCAGTGTCCCTGCGTCTCAGCGTCCCTGCGTCTCAGTGTCTCTGCGTCTCAGTGTCTCTGCGTCTCAGTGTCTCTGCGTCTCAGTGTCTCAGTGTCTCCGTGTCTCCGCCTCGCAGACTCTCTGTTTCTCAGTTTCTCTGCGTCTCAGTGTCTCTGCGTCTCAGTGTCTCTGCGTCTCATAGTCTCTGCGTCTCAGTTTCTCCACCTCGCAGACTCTCTGCGTCTCAGTGTCTCTGCGTCTCAGTGTCTCTGCGCCTCAGTGTCCCTGCGTCTCAGAGTCCCTGCGTCTCAGTGTCTCTGCGTCTCAGTGTCTCAGTGTCTCTGCGTCTCAGTGTCTCTGCGTCTCAGTGTCACTGCGTCTCAGAGTCCCTGCGTCTCAGCGTCCCTGCGTCTCAGCGTCCCTGCGTCACAGCGTCCCTGCGTCTCTGCGTCCCTGCGTCTCAGCGTCTCTGCGTCTCAGTTTCTCTGCGTCTCAGTGTCTCTGCGTCTCAGTGTCTCTGCGCCTCAGTGTCTCCGCCTCGCAGACTCTCTGCGTCTCAGTGTCTCTGCATTTCAGTGTCTCTGCGTCTCAGTGTTTCTGCGTCTCAGTGTCTCTGCGTCTCAGTGTCTCAGTGTCTCTGCGTCTCTGCGTCTCAGTGTCTCTGCGCCTCAGTGTCTCTGCGTCTCAGAGTCCCTGCGTCTCAGAGTCTCTGCGTCTCAGTGTTTCTGCATCTCAGTGTCTCTGCGTCTCTGCTTCTCAGACTCTCTGCGTCTCAGAGTCTGTGCGTCTCAGTGTCTCAGTGTCACAGTGTCTCAGCGTCTCTGCATCTCAGACTCTCTGCGTCTCAGTGTCTCTGCGTCTCAGTGTCCCCGCGTCTCAGAGTACCCGCGTCTCAGAGTCCCCGCGTCTCAGAGTCCCCGCGTCTCAGTGTCTCTGCGTCTCAGTGTCTCTGCGTCTCAGAGTCCCTGCGTCTCAGAGTCCCTGCGTCTCAGCGTCCCTGCGTCTCAGCGTCCCTGCGTCTCAGCGTCTCAGTGTCTCTGCGTCTCAGTGTCTCTGCGTCTCAGTGTCTCTGCGTCTCAGTGTCTCAGTGTCTCCGTGTCTCCGCCTCGCAGACTCTCTGTTTCTCAGTGTCTCTGCGTCTCAGTTTCTCTGCGTCTCAGTGTCTCTGCGTCTCAGTGTCTCTGCGTCTCATAGTCTCTGCGTCTCAGTGTCTCCGCCTCGCAGACTCTCTGCGTCTCAGTGTCTCTGCGTCTCAGTGTCTCTGCGCCTCAGTGTCCCTGCGTCTCAGAGTCCCTGCGTCTCAGTGTCTCTGCGTCTCAGTGTCTCAGTGTCTCTGCGTCTCAGTGTCTCTGCGTCTCAGTGTCTCTGCGTCTCAGTGTCTCTGCGTCTCAGAGTCCCTGCGTCTCAGTGTCTCAGTGTCTCTGCGTCTCAGTGTCCCTGCATCTCAGTGTCTCTGCGTCTCAGTATCTCTGCGTCTCTGTGTCTCTGCGTCTCAGTGTCTCCGCCTCGCAGACTCTCTGCGTCTCAGCGTCTCTGCGTCTTAGTGTCTCTGCGCCTTAGTGTCCCTGCGTCACAGAGTCCCTGCGTCTCAGTGTCTCTGCGTCTCAGTGTCTCTGTGTCTCTGCGTCTCTGCTTCTCTGTGTCTCGGTGTCTCAGTGTCTCAGTGTCTCTGCGTCTCATAGTCTCTGCGTCTCAGAGTCTCTGAGTCTCAGTGTCTCTGCCTCCCAGACTCTCTGCGTCTCAGAGTCTCAGTGTCTCTGCGTCTCTGTGTTTCTGCGTCTCTGTGTCTCTGTGTCTCAGCGTCTCTGCGTCTCTGCGTCTCATAGTCTCTGCGTCTCAGAGTCTCTGAGACTCAGTGTCTCAGTGTCACAGTGTCTCAGCGTCTCAGTGTCTCTGACTCCCAGACTCTCTGCGTCTCAGACTCTCTGCGTCTCAGTGTCTCTGCGTCTCAGTGTCTCTGCGTCTCATAGTCTCTGCGTCTCAGTGTCTCCGCCTCGCAGACTCTCTGCGTCTCAGTGTCTCTGCGTCTCAGTGTCTCTGCGCCTCAGTGTCCCTGCGTCTCAGAGTCCCTGCGTCTCAGTGTCTCTGCGTCTCAGTGTCTCAGTGTCTCTGCGTCTCAGTGTCTCTGCGTCTCAGTGTCTCTGCGTCTCAGTGTCTCTGCGTCTCAGAGTCCCTGCGTCTCAGTGTCTCAGTGTTTCTGCGTCTCAGTGTCCCTGCATCTCAGTGTCTCTGCGTCTCAGTATCTCTGCGTCTCTGTGTCTCTGCGTCTCAGTGTCTCCGCCTCGCAGACTCTCTGCGTCTCAGCGTCTCTGCGTCTTAGTGTCTCTGCGCCTTAGTGTCCCTGCGTCACAGAGTCCCTGCGTCTCAGTGTCTCTGCGTCTCAGTGTCTCTGTGTCTCTGCGTCTCTGCTTCTCTGTGTCTCGGTGTCTCAGTGTCTCAGTGTCTCTGCGTCTCATAGTCTCTGCGTCTCAGAGTCTCTGAGTCTCAGTGTCTCTGCCTCCCAGACTCTCTGCGTCTCAGAGTCTCAGTGTCTCTGCGTCTCTGTGTTTCTGCGTCTCTGTGTCTCTGTGTCTCAGCGTCTCTGCGTCTCTGCGTCTCATAGTCTCTGCGTCTCAGAGTCTCTGAGACTCAGTGTCTCAGTGTCACAGTGTCTCAGCGTCTCAGTGTCTCTGACTCCCAGACTCTCTGCGTCTCAGACTCTCTGCGTCTCAGTGTCTCTGCGTCTCAGTGTCTCTGCGTCTCATAGTCTCTGCGTCTCAGTGTCTCCGCCTCGCAGACTCACTGCGTCTCAGTGTCTCTGCGTCTCAGTGTCTCTGCGTCTCAGTGTCTCTGCGTCTCAGAGTCCCTGCATCTCAGTGTCTCAGTGTCTCTGCGTCTCAGTGTCCCTGCATCTCAGTGTCTCTGCGTCTCAGTATCTCTGCGTCTCTGTGTCTCTGCGTCTCTGTGTCTCGGCGTCTCTGCGTCTCAGCGTCTCTGCGTCTCAGTGTCTCTGCGTCTCTGTGTCTTGGTGTCTCTGCGTCTCTGTGTCTCTGCGTCTCAGTGTCTCGGCGTCTCAGTGTCATGGCGTCTCAGAGTCTCTTCGTCTCAGAGTCTCTTCGTCCCTGAGTCTCAGTGTCTCTGCGTCTCAGAGTCTCTGCGTCTCAGAGTCCCTGCGTGTCAGAGTCTCTGCGTCTCAGAGTCCCTGCGTCTCAGAGTCCCTGCGTCTCAGAGTCCCTGCGTCTCAGTGTCTCTGCGTCTCAGTGTCTCTGCATCTCTGCGTCTCAGCGTCTCTTCGTCTCACAGTCTCTGTGTCTCAGCGTCTCAGATTCTCTGCGTCTCAGTGTCTCTGCGTCTCAGTGTCTCTGCGTCTCATAGTCTCTGCGTCTCAGTGTCTCCGCGTTGCAGACACTCTGCGTCTCAGTGTCTCAGTGTCTCTGCGTCTCAGTGTCTCTGCGTCTCAGTGTCTCTGTGCCTCAGAGTCCATGCGTCTCGTTGACTCTGCATCTCGGTGTCTCTGCGTCTCGGTGTCTATGCGGCTCTGCGTCTCTGTGTCTTTGTGTCTCTTCGTCTCTTCGTCTCTGAGTCTCAGTGTCTCGGCGTCTCAGTGTCTCTGCGTCTCAGTGTCCCCGCGTCTCAGAGTCCCCGCGTCTCAGAGTCCTCGCGTCTCAGAGTCCCCGCGTCTCAGAGTCCCCGCGTCTCAGTGTCTCTGCGTCTCAGTGTCCCCGCGTCTCAGAGTCCCCGCGTCTCAGAGTCCCCGCGTCTCAGAGTCCCCGCGTCTCAGAGTCCCCGCGTCTCAATGTCTCTGCGTCTCAGTGTCACTGCGTCTCAGCGTCCCTGCATCTCAGCGTCCCTGCGTCTCAGCGTCTCTGCTTCTCAGACTCTCTGCGTCTCAGTGTCTCTGCGTCTCAGTGTCTCTGCGCCTCAGTGTCCCTGCGTCTCAGAGTCCCTGCGTCTCAGTGTCTCTGCGTCTCAGTGTCTCAGTGTCTCTGCGTCTCAGTGTCTCTGCGTCTCAGTGTCACTGCGTCTCAGAGTCCCTGCGTCTCAGCGTCCCTGCGTCTCAGCGTCCCTGCGTCACAGCGTCCCTGCGTCTCTGCGTCCCTGCGTCTCAGCGTCTCTGCGTCTCAGTTTCTCTGCGTCTCAGTGTCTCTGCGTCTCAGTGTCTCTGCGCCTCAGTGTCTCCGCCTCGCAGACTCTCTGCGTCTCAGTGCGTCTGCGTCTCAGTGTCTCTGCGTCTCAGTGTCCCCGCGTCTCAGAGTACCCGCGTCTCAGAGTCCCCGCGTCTCAGAGTCCCCGCGTCTCAGTGTCTCTGCGTCTCAGTGTCTCTGCGTCTCAGAGTCCCTGCGTCTCAGCGTCCCTGCGTCTCAGCGTCCCTGCGCCTCAGCGTCTCAGTGTCTCTGCGTCTCATTGTCTCTGCGTCTCAGTGTCTCTACGTCTCAGTGTCTCTACGTCTCAGTGTCTCAGTGTCTCCGTGTCTCCGGCTCGCAGACTCTCTGTTTCTCAGTGTCTCTGCGTCTCAGTATCTCTGCGTCTCTGTGTCTCTGCGTCTCTGTGTCTCGGTGTCTCTGCGTCTCAGCGTCTCTGCGTCTCATAGTCTCTGCGTCTCAGTGTCTCCGCCTCGCAGACTCTCTGCGTCTCAGTGTCTCTGCGTCTCAGTGTCTCTGCGTCTCAGTGTCACTGCGTCTCAGAGTCCCTGTGTCTCAGCGTCCCTGCGTCTCAGCGTCCCTGCGTCTCAGCGTCCCTGCGTCTCAGCGTCCCTGCGTCATTGCGTCCCTGCGTCTCAGCGTTTCTGCGTCTCTGCGTCTCAGTGTCCCTGCGTCTCAGCGTCCCTGCATCTCAGCGTCCCTGCGTCTCAGCGTCCCTGCGTCTCAGCGTCTCTGCGTCTCAGTGTCTCTGCGTCTCAGTGTCCCTGCGTCTCAGTGTCTCAGTGTCTCCGTGTCTCCGCCTCGCAGACTCTCTGTTTCTCAGTGTCTCTGCGTCTCAGTTTCTCTGCGTCTCAGTGTCTCTGCGTCTCAGTGTCTCTGCGTCTCATAGTCTCTGCGTCTCAGTGTCTCCGCCTCGCAGACTCTCTGCGTCTCAGTGTCTCTGCGTCTCAGTGTCTCTGCGCCTCAGTGTCCCTGCGTCTCAGAGTCCCTGCGTCTCAGTGTCTCTGCGTCTCAGTGTCTCTGCGTCTCAGTGTCTCAGTGTCTCTGCGTCTCAGTGTCTCTGCGTCTCAGTGTCTCTGCGTCTCAGAGTCCCTGCGTCTCAGTGTCTCAGTGTCTCTGCGTCTCAGTGTCCCTGCACCTCAGTGTCTCTGCGTCTCAGTATCTCTGCGTCTCTGTGTCTCTGCGTCTCTGTGTCTCGGTGTCACTGCGTCTCAGCGTCTCTGCGTCTCATAGTCTCTGCGTCTCAGTGTCTCCGCCTCGCAGACTCTCTGCGTCTCAGTGTCTCTGCGTCTCAGTGTCTCTGCGTCTCAGTGTCACTGCGTCTCAGAGTCCCTGCGTCTCAGCGTCCCTGCGTCTCAGCGTCCCTGCGTCTCAGCGTCCCTGCGTCTCAGCGTCTCTGCG
The DNA here is from genome assembly GCF_965287045.1 of Carcharhinus amblyrhynchos. Lineage (NCBI taxonomy): Eukaryota > Metazoa > Chordata > Chondrichthyes > Carcharhiniformes > Carcharhinidae > Carcharhinus > Carcharhinus amblyrhynchos. The sequence continues at coordinate 28,067 of NW_027649965.1, forward strand.
TCTCTGCGTCTCAGCGTCTCAGCGTCTCTGCGTCCCTGCGTCTCAGTGTCTCTGCATCTCAGTTTCTCTGCGTCTCAGTGTCTCTGCGTCTCAGTGTCTCTGCGCCTCAGTGTCTCCGCCTCGCAGACTCTCTGCGTCTCAGTGTCTCTGCATCTCAGTGTCTCTGCGTCTCAGTGTCTCAGTGTCTCTGCGTCTCTGCGTCTCTGCGTCTCAGTGTCTCTGCGCCTCAGTGTCTCTGCGTCTCAGTGTCACTGCGTCTCAGAGTCCCTGTGTCTCAGTGTCCCTGCGTCTCAGCGTCCCTGCGTCTCAGCGTCCCTGCGTCATTGCGTCCTTGCGTCTCAGCATTTCTGCGTCTCTGCGTCTCAGTGTCCCTGCGGCTCAGCGTCTATGCATCTCAGTGTCCCTGCGTCTCAGCGTCCCTGCGTCTCAGTGTCTCTGCGTCTCAGTGTCTCTGCGTCTCAGTGTCTCTGCGTCTCAGTGTCTCAGTGTCTCCGTGTCTCCGCCTCGCAGACTCTCTGTTTCTCAGTTTCTCTGCGTCTCAGTGTCTCTGCGTCTCAGTGTCTCTGCGTGTCATAGTCTCTGCGTCTCAGTTTCTCCACCTCGCAGACTCTCTGCGTCTCAGTGTCTCTGCGTCTCAGTGTCTCTGCGCCTCAGTGTCCCTGCGTCTCAGAGTCCCTGCGTCTCAGTGTCTCTGCGTCTCAGTGTCTCAGTGTCTCTGCGTCTCAGTGTCTCTGCGTCTCAGTGTCACTGCGTCTCAGAGTCCCTGCGTCTCAGCGTCCCTGCGTCTCAGCGTCCCTGCGTCACAGCGTCCCTGCGTCTCTGCGTCCCTGCGTCTCAGCGTCTCTGCGTCTCAGTTTCTCTGCGTCTCAGTGTCTCTGCGTCTCAGTGTCTCTGCGCCTCAGTGTCTCCGCCTCGCAGACTCTCTGCGTCTCAGTGTCTCTGCATTTCAGTGTCTCTGCGTCTCAGTGTTTCTGCGTCTCAGTGTCTCTGCGTCTCAGTGTCTCAGTGTCTCTGCGTCTCTGCGTCTCAGTGTCTCTGCGCCTCAGTGTCTCTGCGTCTCAGAGTCCCTGCGTCTCAGAGTCTCTGCGTCTCAGTGTTTCTGCATCTCAGTGTCTCTGCGTCTCTGCTTCTCAGACTCTCTGCGTCTCAGAGTCTGTGTGTCTCAGTGTCTCAGTGTCACAGTGTCTCAGCGTCTCTGCATCTCAGACTCTCTGCGTCTCAGTGTCTCTGCGTCTCAGTGTCCCCGCGTCTCAGAGTACCCGCGTCTCAGAGTCCCCGCGTCTCAGAGTCCCCGCGTCTCAGTGTCTCTGCGTCTCAGTGTCTCTGCGTCTCAGAGTCCCTGCGTCTCAGAGTCCCTGCGTCTCAGCGTCCCTGCGTCTCAGCGTCCCTGCGTCTCAGCGTCTCAGTGTCTCTGCGTCTCAGTGTCTCTGCGTCTCAGTGTCTCTGCGTCTCAGAGTCTCAGTGTCTCCGTGTCTCCGCCTCGCAGACTCTCTGTTTCTCAGTGTCTCTGCGTCTCAGTTTCTCTGCGTCTCAGTGTCTCTGCGTCTCAGTGTCTCTGCGTCTCATAGTCTCTGCGTCTCAGTGTCTCCGCCTCGCAGACTCTCTGCGTCTCAGTGTCTCTGCGTCTCAGTGTCTCTGCGCCTCAGTGTCCCTGCGTCTCAGAGTCCCTGCGTCTCAGTGTCTCTGCGTCTCAGTGTCTCAGTGTCTCTGCGTCTCAGTGTCTCTGCGTCTCAGTGTCTCTGCGTCTCAGTGTCTCTGCGTCTCAGAGTCCCTGCGTCTCAGTGTCTCAGTGTCTCTGCGTCTCAGTGTCCCTGCATCTCAGTGTCTCTGCGTCTCAGTATCTCTGCGTCTCTGTGTCTCTGCGTCTCAGTGTCTCCGCCTCGCAGACTCTCTGCGTCTCAGCGTCTCTGCGTCTTAGTGTCTCTGCGCCTTAGTGTCCCTGCGTCACAGAGTCCCTGCGTCTCAGTGTCTCTGCGTCTCAGTGTCTCTGTGTCTCTGCGTCTCTGCTTCTCTGTGTCTCGGTGTCTCAGTGTCTCAGTGTCTCTGCGTCTCATAGTCTCTGCGTCTCAGAGTCTCTGAGTCTCAGTGTCTCTGCCTCCCAGACTCTCTGCGTCTCAGAGTCTCAGTGTCTCTGCGTCTCTGTGTTTCTGCGTCTCTGTGTCTCTGTGTCTCAGCGTCTCTGCGTCTCTGCGTCTCATAGTCTCTGCGTCTCAGAGTCTCTGAGACTCAGTGTCTCAGTGTCACAGTGTCTCAGCGTCTCAGTGTCTCTGACTCCCAGACTCTCTGCGTCTCAGACTCTCTGCGTCTCAGTGTCTCTGCGTCTCAGTGTCTCTGCGTCTCATAGTCTCTGCGTCTCAGTGTCTCCGCCTCGCAGACTCTCTGCGTCTCAGTGTCTCTGCGTCTCAGTGTCTCTGCGCCTCAGTGTCCCTGCGTCTCAGAGTCCCTGCGTCTCAGTGTCTCTGCGTCTCAGTGTCTCAGTGTCTCTGCGTCTCAGTGTCTCTGCGTCTCAGTGTCTCTGCGTCTCAGTGTCTCTGCGTCTCAGAGTCCCTGCGTCTCAGTGTCTCAGTGTCTCTGCGTCTCAGTGTCCCTGCATCTCAGTGTCTCTGCGTCTCAGTATCTCTGCGTCTCTGTGTCTCTGCGTCTCAGTGTCTCCGCCTCGCAGACTCTCTGCGTCTCAGCGTCTCTGCGTCTTAGTGTCTCTGCGCCTTAGTGTCCCTGCGTCACAGAGTCCCTGCGTCTCAGTGTCTCTGCGTCTCAGTGTCTCTGTGTCTCTGCGTCTCTGCTTCTCTGTGTCTCGGTGTCTCAGTGTCTCAGTGTCTCTGCGTCTCATAGTCTCTGCGTCTCAGAGTCTCTGAGTCTCAGTGTCTCTGCCTCCCAGACTCTCTGCGTCTCAGAGTCTCAGTGTCTCTGCGTCTCTGTGTTTCTGCGTCTCTGTGTCTCTGTGTCTCAGCGTCTCTGCGTCTCTGCGTCTCATAGTCTCTGCGTCTCAGAGTCTCTGAGACTCAGTGTCTCAGTGTCACAGTGTCTCAGCGTCTCAGTGTCTCTGACTCCCAGACTCTCTGCGTCTCAGACTCTCTGCGTCTCAGTGTCTCTGCGTCTCAGTGTCTCTGCGTCTCATAGTCTCTGCGTCTCAGTGTCTCCGCCTCGCAGACTCACTGCGTCTCAGTGTCTCTGCGTCTCAGTGTCTCTGCGTCTCAGTGTCTCTGCGTCTCAGAGTCCCTGCATCTCAGTGTCTCAGTGTCTCTGCGTCTCAGTGTCCCTGCATCTCAGTGTCTCTGCGTCTCAGTATCTCTGCGTCTCTGTGTCTCTGCGTCTCTGTGTCTCGGCGTCTCTGCGTCTCAGCGTCTCTGCGTCTCAGTGTCTCTGCGTCTCTGTGTCTTGGTGTCTCAGTGTCATGGCGTCTCAGAGTCTCTTCGTCTCAGAGTCTCTTCGTCCCTGAGTCTCAGTGTCTCTGCGTCTCAGAGTCTCTGCGTCTCAGAGTCCCTGCGTGTCAGAGTCTCTGCGTCTCAGAGTCCCTGCGTCTCAGAGTCCCTGCGTCTCAGAGTCCCTGCGTCTCAGTGTCTCTGCGTCTCAGTGTCTCTGCATCTCTGCGTCTCAGCGTCTCTTCGTCTCACAGTCTCTGTGTCTCAGCGTCTCAGATTCTCTGCGTCTCAGTGTCTCTGCGTCTCAGTGTCTCTGCGTCTCATAGTCTCTGCGTCTCAGTGTCTCCGCGTTGCAGACACTCTGCGTCTCAGTGTCTCAGTGTCTCTGCGTCTCAGTGTCTCTGCGTCTCAGTGTCTCTGTGCCTCAGAGTCCATGCGTCTCGTTGTCTCTGCATCTCGGTGTCTCTGCGTCTCGGTGTCTATGCGGCTCTGCGTCTCTGTGTCTTTGTGTCTCTTCGTCTCTTCGTCTCTGAGTCTCAGTGTCTCGGCGTCTCAGTGTCTCTGCGTCTCAGTGTCCCCGCGTCTCAGAGTCCCCGCGTCTCAGAGTCCTCGCGTCTCAGAGTCCCCGCGTCTCAGAGTCCCCGCGTCTCAGTGTCTCTGCGTCTCAGTGTCCCCGCGTCTCAGAGTCCCCGCGTCTCAGAGTCCCCGCGTCTCAGAGTCCCCGCGTGTCAGAGTCCCCGCGTCTCAATGTCTCTGCGTCTCAGTGTCACTGCGTCTCAGCGTCCCTGCGTCTCAGCGTCCCTGCGTCTCAGCGTCTCTGCTTCTCAGACTCTCTGCGTCTCAGTGTCTCTGCGTCTCAGTGTCTCTGCGCCTCAGTGTCCCTGCGTCTCAGAGTCCCTGCGTCTCAGTGTCTCTGCGTCTCAGTGTCTCAGTGTCTCTGCGTCTCAGTGTCTCTGCGTCTCAGTGTCACTGCGTCTCAGAGTCCCTGCGTCTCAGCGTCCCTGCGTCTCAGCGTCCCTGCGTCACAGCGTCCCTGCGTCTCTGCGTCCCTGCGTCTCAGCGTCTCTGCGTCTCAGTTTCTCTGCGTCTCAGTGTCTCTGCGTCTCAGTGTCTCTGCGCCTCAGTGTCTCCGCCTCGCAGACTCTCTGCGTCTCAGTGTCTCTGCATTTCAGTGTCTCTGCGTCTCAGTGTTTCTGCGTCTCAGTGTCTCTGCGTCTCAGTGTCTCAGTGTCTCTGCGTCTCTGCGTCTCAGTGTCTCTGCGCCTCAGTGTCTCTGCGTCTCAGAGTCCCTGCGTCTCAGAGTCTCTGCGTCTCAGTGTTTCTGCATCTCAGTGTCTCTGCGTCTCTGCTTCTCAGACTCTCTGCGTCTCAGAGTCTGTGCGTCTCAGTGTCTCAGTGTCACAGTGTCTCAGCGTCTCTGCATCTCAGACTCTCTGCGTCTCAGTGTCTCTGCGTCTCAGTGTCCCCGCGTCTCAGAGTACCCGCGTCTCAGAGTCCCCGCGTCTCAGAGTCCCCGCGTCTCAGTGTCTCTGCGTCTCAGTGTCTCTGCGTCTCAGAGTCCCTGCGTCTCAGAGTCCCTGCGTCTCAGCGTCCCTGCGTCTCAGCGTCCCTGCGTCTCAGCGTCCCTGCGTCTCAGCGTCTCAGTGTCTCTGCGTCTCAGTGTCTCTGCGTCTCAGTGTCTCTGCGTCTCAGTGTCTCAGTGTCTCCGTGTCTCCGCCTCGCAGACTCTCTGTTTCTCAGTGTCTCTGCGTCTCAGTTTCTCTGCGTCTCAGTGTCTCTGCGTCTCAGTGTCTCTGCGTCTCATAGTCTCTGCGTCTCAGTGTCTCCGCCTCGCAGACTCTCTGCGTCTCAGTGTCTCTGCGTCTCAGTGTCTCTGCGCCTCAGTGTCCCTGCGTCTCAGAGTCCCTGCGTCTCAGTGTCTCTGCGTCTCAGTGTCTCAGTGTCTCTGCGTCTCAGTGTCTCTGCGTCTCAGTGTCTCTGCGTCTCAGTGTCTCTGCGTCTCAGAGTCCCTGCGTCTCAGTGTCTCAGTGTCTCTGCGTCTCAGTGTCCCTGCATCTCAGTGTCTCTGCGTCTCAGTATCTCTGCGTCTCTGTGTCTCTGCGTCTCAGTGTCTCCGCCTCGCAGACTCTCTGCGTCTCAGCGTCTCTGCGTCTTAGTGTCTCTGCGCCTTAGTGTCCCTGCGTCACAGAGTCCCTGCGTCTCAGTGTCTCTGCGTCTCAGTGTCTCTGTGTCTCTGCGTCTCTGCTTCTCTGTGTCTCGGTGTCTCGGTGTCTCAGTGTCTCTGCGTCTCATAGTCTCTGCGTCTCAGAGTCTCTGAGTCTCAGTGTCTCTGCCTCCCAGACTCTCTGCGTCTCAGAGTCTCAGTGTCTCTGCGTCTCTGTGTTTCTGCGTCTCTGTGTCTCTGTGTCTCAGCGTCTCTGCGTCTCTGCGTCTCATAGTCTCTGCGTCTCAGAGTCTCTGAGACTCAGTGTCTCAGTGTCACAGTGTCTCAGCGTCTCAGTGTCTCTGACTCCCAGACTCTCTGCGTCTCAGACACTCTGCGTCTCAGTGTCTCTGCGTCTCAGTGTCTCTGCGTCTCATAGTCTCTGCGTCTCAGTGTCTCCGCCTCGCAGACTCACTGCGTCTCAGTGTCTCTGCGTCTCAGTGTCTCTGCGTCTCAGAGTCCCTGCGTCTCAGTGTCTCAGTGTCTCTGCGTCTCAGTGTCCCTGCATCTCAGTGTCTCTGCGTCTCAGTATCTCTGCGTCTCTGTGTCTCTGCGTCTCTGTGTCTCGGCGTCTCTGCGTCTCAGCGTCTCTGCGTCTCAGTGTCTCTGCGTCTCTGTGTCTTGGTGTCTCAGTGTCATGGCGTCTCAGAGTCTCTTCGTCTCAGAGTCTCTTCGTCCCTGAGTCTCAGTGTCTCTGCGTCTCAGTGTCTCTGCGTCTCAGTGTCTCTGCGTCTCAGTGTCTCTGCGTCTCAGAGTCCCTGCGTCTCAGTGTCTCAGTGTCTCTGCGTCTCAGTGTCCCTGCATCTCAGTGTCTCTGCGTCTCAGTATCTCTGCGTCTCTGTGTCTCTGCGTCTCTGTGTCTCGGCGTCTCTGCGTCTCAGCGTCTCTGCGTCTCAGTGTCTCTGCGTCTCAGTGTCTCTGCGTCTCTGTGTCTTGGTGTCTCAGTGTCATGGCGTCTCAGAGTCTCTTCGTCTCAGAGTCTCTTCGTCCCTGAGTCTCAGTGTCTCTGCGTCTCAGAGTCTCTGCGTCTCAGAGTCCCTGCGTGTCAGAGTCTCTGCGTCTCAGAGTCCCTGCGTCTCAGAGTCCCTGCGTCTCAGAGTCCCTGCGTCTCAGTGTCTCTGCGTCTCAGTGTCTCTGCATCTCTGCGTCTCAGCGTCTCTTCGTCTCACAGTCTCTGTGTCTCAGCGTCTCAGATTCTCTGCGTCTCAGTGTCTCTGCGTCTCAGTGTCTCTGCGTCTCATAGTCTCTGCGTCTCAGTGTCTCCGCGTTGCAGACACTCTGCGTCTCAGTGTCTCAGTGTCTCTGCGTCTCAGTGTCTCTGCGTCTCAGTGTCTCTGTGCCTCAGAGTCCATGCGTCTCGTTGTCTCTGCATCTCGGTGTCTCTGCGTCTCGGTGTCTATGCGGCTCTGCGTCTCTGTGTCTTTGTGTCTCTTCGTCTCTTCGTCTCTGAGTCTCAGTGTCTCGGCGTCTCAGTGTCTCTGCGTCTCAGTGTCCCCGCGTCTCAGAGTCCCCGCGTCTCAGAGTCCTCGCGTCTCAGAGTCCCCGCGTCTCAGAGTCCCCGCGTCTCAGTGTCTCTGCGTCTCAGTGTCCCCGCGTCTCAGAGTCCCCGCGTCTCAGAGTCCCCGCGTCTCAGAGTCCCCGCGTCTCAGAGTCCCCGCGTCTCAATGTCTCTGCGTCTCAGTGTCACTGCGTCTCAGCGTCCCTGCATCTCAGCGTCCCTGCGTCTCAGCGTCTCTGCTTCTCAGACTCTCTGCGTCTCAGTGCCTCTGCGTCTCAGTGTCTCTGCGTCTCAGTGTCCCCGCGTCTCAGAGTACCCGCGTCTCAGAGTCCCCGCGTCTCAGAGTCCCCGCGTCTCAGTGTCTCTGCGTCTCAGTGTCTCTGCGACTCAGAGTCCCTGCGTCTCAGCGTCCCTGCGTCTCAGCGTCCCTGCGTCTCAGCGTCCCTGCGTCTCAGCGTCCCTGCGTCTCAGCGTCTCAGTGTCTCAGCGTCTCAGTGTCTCTGCGTCTCAGTGTCTCTGCGTCTCAGTGTCTCAGTGTCTCCGTCTTTCCGCCACGCAGACTCTCTGTTTCTCAGTGTCTCTGCATCTCAGTTTCGCTGCGTCTCAGTGTCTCTGCGTCTCAGTGTCTCTGCGTCTCATAGTCTCTGAGTCTCAGTGTCTCCGCCTCGCAGACTCTCTGCGTCTCAGTGTCTCTGCGTCTCAGTGTCTCTGCGCCTCAGTGTCCCTGCGTCTCAGAGTCCCTGCGTCTCAGTGTCTCTGCGTCTCAGTGTCTCAGTGTCTCTGCGTCTCAGTGTCTCTGCGTCTCAGAGCCCCTGCGTCTCAGTGTCTCAGTGTCCCTGCATCTCAGTGTCTCTGCGTCTCAGTATCTCTGCGTCTCTGTGTCTCTGCGTCTCAGTGTCTCCGCCTCGCAGGCTCTCTGCGTCTCAGCGTCTCTGCGTCTCAGTGTCTCTGCGCCTTAGTGTCCCTGCGTCACAGAGTCCCTGCGTCTCAGTGTCTCTGCGTCTCAGTGTCTCTGTGTCTCTGCGTCTCTGCTTCTCTGTGTCTCGGTGTCTCAGTGTCTCAGTGTCTCAGTGTCTCTGCGTCTCATAGTCTCTGCGTCTCAGAGTCTCTGAGTCTCAGTGTCTCTGCCTCCCAGACTCTCTGCGTCTCAGAGTCTCAGTGTCTCTGCGTCTCTGTGTTTCTGCGTCTCTGTGTCTCTGTGTCTCAGCGTCTCTGCGTCTCATAGTCTCTGCGTCTCAGAGTCTCTGAGTCTCAGTGTCTCAGTGTCACAGTGTCTCAGCGTCTCAGTGTCTCTGACTCCCAGACTCTCTGCGTCTCAGACTCTCTGCGTCTCAGTGTCTCTGCGTCTCAGTGTCTCTGCGTCTCATAGTCTCTGCGTCTCAGTGTCTCCGCCTCGCAGACTCACTGCGTCTCAGTGTCTCTGCGTCTCAGTGTCTCTGCGTCTCAGTGTATCTGCGTCTCAGAGTCCCTGCGTCTCAGTGTCTCAGTGTCTCTGCGTCTCAGTGTCCCTGCATCTCAGTGTCTCTGCGTCTCAGTATCTCTGCGTCTCAGTGTCTCAGTGTCTCTGCGTCTCAGTGTCTCTGCGTCTCAGTGTCTCTGTGCCTCAGAGTCCATGCGTCTCGTTGTCTCTGCATCTCGGTGTCTCTGCGTCTCGGTGTCTATGCGGCTCTGCGTCTCTGTGTCTTTGTGTCTCTTCGTCTCTTCGTCTCTGAGTCTCAGTGTCTCTGCGTCTCAGTGTCCCCGCGTCTCAGAGTCCCCGCGTCTCAGAGTCCTCGCGTCTCAGAGTCCCCGCGTCTCAGAGTCCCCGCGTCTCAGTGTCTCTGCGTCTCAGAGTCCCCGCGTCTCAATGTCTCTGCGTCTCAGTGTCACTGCGTCTCAGCGTCCCTGCGTCTCAGCGTCCCTGCGTCTCAGCGTCTCTGCATCTCAGACTCTCTGCGTCTCAGTGCCTCTGCGTCTCAGTGTCTCTGCGTCTCATAGTCTCTGCGTCTCAGTGTCTCCGCCTCGCAGACTGTCTGCGACTCAGTGTCTCTGCGTCTCAGTGTCTCTGCGTCTCAGTGTCACTGCGTCTCAGAGTCCCTGCGTCTCAGCGTCCCTGCGTCTCAGCGTCCCTGCGTTTCTGCGTCCCTGCGTCTCAGCGTCTCTGCGTCTCTGCGTCTCAGTGTCTCTGCGTCTCAGTGTCTCTGCGTCTCAGTGTCTCTGCATCTCAGTGTCTCCGCCTCGCAGACTCTCTGCGTCTCAGTGTCTCTGCGTCTCAGCGTCTCAGTGTCTCTGCGTCTCAGTGTCTCTGCGTCTCAGAGTCCCTGCGTCTCAGTGTTTCTGCATCTCAGTGTCTCTGCGTCTCTGCTTCTCAGACTCTCTGCGTCTCAGTGCCTCTGCGTCTCAGTGTCTCTGCGTCTCAGTGTCCCCGCGTCTCAGAGTCCCCGCGTCTCAGAGTCCCCGCGTCTCAGTGTCTCTGCGTCTCAGGGTCTCTGCGTCTCAGAGTCCCTGCGTCTCAGCATCCCTGCACCTCACCGTCCTTGCGTCTCAGCGTCCCGGCGTCTCAGCGTCCCTGCGTCTCAGTGTCTCAGCGTCTCAGTGTCTCTGCGTCTCAGTGTCTCTGCGTCTCAGTGTCTCAGTGTCTCCGTGTCTCCGCCTCGCAGACTCTCTGTTTCTCAGTGTCTCTGCGTCTCAGTTTCTCTGCGTCTCAGTGTCTCTGCGTCTCAGTGTCTCTGCGTCTCATAGTCTCTGAGTCTCAGTGTCTCCGCCACGCAGACTCTCTGCGTCTCAGTGTCTCTGCGCCTCAGTGTCCTTGCGTCTCAGAGTCCCTGCGTCTCAGTGTCTCTGCGTCTCAGTGTCTCAGTGTCTCTGCGTCTCAGTGTCACTGCGTCTCAGAGTCCCTGCGTCTCAGTGTCTCAGTGTCTCTGCGCCTCAGTGTCCTTGCGTCTCAGAGTCCCTGCGTCTCAGTGTCTCTGCGTCTCAGTGTCTCAGTGTCTCTGCGTCTCAGTGTCACTGCGTCTCAGAGTCCCTGCGTCTCAGTGTCTCAGTGTCTCTGTGTCTCAGTGTCCCTGCATCTCAGTGTCTCTGCGTCTCAGTATCTCTGTGTCTCTCTGTCTCTGCGTCTCTGTGTCTCGGTGTCTCTGCGTCTCAGCGTCTCTGCGTCTCATAGTCTCTGCGTCTCAGTGTCTCCGCCTCGCAGACTCTCTGCGTCTCAGCGTCTCTGCGTCTCAGTGTCTCTGCGCCTCAGTGTCCCTGCGTCACAGAGTCCCTGCGTCTCAGTGTCTCTGCGTCTCAGTGTCTCTGCGTCTCAGTGTCTCTGCGTCTCAGTGTCTCTGCGTCTCAGAGTCCCTGCGTCTCAGTGTCTCAGTGTCTCTGCGCCTCAGTGTCCCTGCATCTCAGTGTCTCTGCGTCTCAGTATCTCTGCGTCTCTGTGTCTCTGCGTCTCTGTGTCTCGGCGTCTCTGCGTCTCAGCGTGTCTGCGTCTCAGTGTCTCTGCGTCTCTGTGTCTCTGCGTCTCAGTGTCTCTGCATCTCTGCGTCTCAGCGTCTCAGCGTCTCTGCGTCTCACAGTCTCTGCGTCTCAGCGTCTCAGATTCTCTGCGTCTCAGTGTCTCTGCGTCTCAGTGTCTCTGCGTCTCATAGTCTCTGCGTCTCAGTGTCTCCGCGTTGCAGACACTCTGCGTCTCAGTGTCTCAGTGTCTCTGCGTCTCAGTGTCTCTGCGTCTCAGTGTCTCTGTGCCTCAGAGTCCATGCGTCTCGGTGTCTCTGCGTCTCGGTGTCTCTGCGTCTCGGTGTCTCTGCGTCTCGGTGTCTATGCGGCTCTGAGTCTCTGTGTCTTTGTGTCTCTTCGTCTCTTTGTCTCTGAGTCTCAGTGTCTTGGCGTCTCAGTGTCCCCGCGTCTCAGTGTCTCCGCGTCTCAGAGTCCCCGCGTCTCAGAGTCCCCGCGTCTCAGAGTCCCCGCGTCTCAGAGTCCCCGCGTCTCAGTGTCTCTGCGTCTCAGTGTCCCCGCGTCTCAGAGTCCCCGCGTCTCAGAGTCTCTGCGTCTCAGTGTCTCTGCGTCTCAGTGTCTCTGCGTCTCAGAGTCTCTGTGTCTCAGTGTCTCCGCCTCGCAGACTCTCTGCGTCTCAGTGTCTCTGCGTCTCAGTGTCTCTGCGTCTCAGAGTCCCTGCGTCTCAGAGTCTCTGCGTCTCAGTGTCTCTGCATCTCAGTGTCTCTGCGTCTCAGCGTCTCTGCTTCTCAGACTCTCTGCGTCTCAGAGTCCCCGCGTCTCAGAGTCCCCGCGTCTCAGGGTCCCCGCGTCTCAGGTTCCCCGCGTCTCATAGTCCCCACGTCTCAGAGTACCCGCGTCTCAGAGTCCCCGCGTCTCACAGTCCCCGCGTCTCAGAGTCCCCGATTCTCAGACTCTCTGCGTCTCAGCGTCTCTGCGTCTCAGCGTCCCTGCGTCTCAGCGTCCCTGCGTCTCAGCATCTCTGCGTCTATGCGTCTCAGCGTCTCAGTGTCTCTGCGTCTCAGTGTCTCTGCGTCTCAGTGTCTCTGCGTCTCATAGTCTCTGCGTCTGTGTCTCCGCCTCGCAGACTCTCTGCGTCTCAGTGTCTCTGCGTCTCAGTGTCTCTGCGCCTCAGTGTCCCTGCGTCTCAGAGTCCCTGCGTCTCAGTGTCTCTGCGTCTCAGTGTCTCAGTGTCTCTGCGTCTCAGTTTCTCTGCGTCTCAGTGTCTCTGCGTCTCAGTGTCTCTGCGTCTCATAGTCTCTGCGTCTCAGTGTCTCCGCCTCGCAGACTCTCTGCGTCTCAGTGTCTCTGCGCCTCAGTGTCCCTGCGTTGCAGAGTCCCTGCGTCTCAGTGTCTCTGCGTCTCAGTGTCTCAGTGTCTCTGCGTCTCAGTGTCTCTGCGTCTCAGTGTCTCTGCGTCTCAGAGTCCCTGCGTCTCAGTGTCTCAGTGTCTCTGCGTCTCAGTGTCTCTGCGTCTCAGTGTCCCTGCATCTCAGTGTCTCTGCGTCTCAGTATCTCTGCGTCTCTGTGTCTCTGCGTCTCTGTGTCTCGGTGTCTCTGCGTCTCAGCGTCTCTGCGCCTCATAGTCTCTGCGTCTCAGTGTCTCCGCCTCGCAGACTCTCTGCGTCTCAGTGTCTCTGCGTCTCAGTGTCTGTGCGCCTCAGTGTCCCTGCGTCACAGAGTCCCTGCGTCTCAGTGTCTCTGCGTCTCAGTGTCTCTGTGTCTCTGCGTCTCTGCTTCTCTGTGTCTCTGTGTCTCAGTGTCTCAGTGTCTCTGCGTCTCATAGTCTCTGCGTCTCAGTGTCTCCGCCTCGCAGACTCACTGCGTCTCAGTGTCTCTGCGTCTCAGTGTCTCTGCGTCTCAGTGTCTCTGCGTCTCAGAGTCCCTGCGTCTCAGTGTCTCAGTGTCTCTGCGTCTCAGTGTCCCTGCATCTCAGTGTCTCTGCGTCTCAGTATCTCTGCGTCTCTGTGTCTCTGCGTCTCTGTGTCTCGGCGTCTCTGCGTCTCAGCGTCTCTGCGTCTCAGTGTCTCTGCGTCTCTGTGTCTTGGTGTCTCAGTGTCATGGCGTCTCAGAGTCTCTTCGTCTCAGAGTCTCTTCGTCCCTGAGTCTCAGTGTCTCTGCGTCTCAGAATCTCTGCGTCTCAGAGACCCTGCGTGTCAGAGTCTCTGCGTCTCAGAGTCCCTGCGTCTCAGAGTCCCTGCGTCTCAGAGTCCCTGCGTCTCAGTGTCTCTGTGTCTCAGTGTCTCTGCATCTCTGCGTCTCAGCGTCTCTTCGTCTCACAGTCTCTGTGTCTCAGCGTCTCAGATTCTCTGCGTCTCAGTGTCTCTGCGTCTCAGTGTCTCTGCGTCTCATAGTCTCTGCGTCTCAGTGTCTCCACGTCGCAGACACTCTGCGTCTCAGTGTCTCAGTGTCTCTGCGTCTCAGTGTCTCTGCGTCTCAGTGTCTCTGTGCCTCAGAGTCCATGCGTCTCGTTGTCTCTGCATCTCGGTGTCTCTGCGTCTCGGTGTCTATGCGTCTCTGCGTCTCTGTGTCTTTGTGTCTCTTCGTCTCTGAGTCTCAGTGTCTCGGCGTCTCAGTGTCTCTGCGTCTCAGTGTCCCCGCGTCTCAGAGTCCCCGCGTCTCAGAGTCCCCGCGTCTCAGTGTCTCTGCGTCTCAGTGTCCCCGCGTCTCAGAGTCCCCGCGTCTCAGAGTCCCCGCGTCTCAGAGTCCCCGCGTCTCAATGTCTCTGCGTCTCAGTGTCACTGCGTCTCAGCGTCCCTGCGTCTCAGCGTCCCTGCGTCTCAGCGTCTCTGCATCTCAGACTCTCTGCGTCTCAGTGCCTCTGCGTCTCAGTGTCTCTGCGTCTCAGTGTCCCCGCGTCTCAGAATACCCGCGTCTCAGAGTCCCCGCGTCTCAGAGTCCCCGCGTCTCAGTGTCTCTGCGTCTCAGTGTCTCTGCGACTCAGAGTCCCTGCGTCTCAGCGTCCCTGTGTCTCAGCGTCCCTGCGTCTCAGCGTCCCTGCGTCTCAGCGTCTCAGTGTCTCTGCGTCTCAGTGTCTCTGCGTCTCAGCGTCCCTGCGTCTCAGCGTCCCTGCGTCTCAGCGTCTCAGTGTCTCTGCGTCTCAGTGTCTCTGCGTCTCAGTGTCTCTGCGTCTCAGTGTCTCAGTGTCTCCGTCTCTCCGCCACGCAGACTCTCTGTTTCTCAGTGTCTCTGCGTCTCAGTTTCGCTGCGTCTCAGTGTCTCTGCGTCTCAGTGTCTCTGCGTCTCATAGTCTCTGAGTCTCAGTGTCTCCGCCTCGCAGACTCTCTGCGTCTCAGTGTCTCTGCGTCTCAGTGTCTCTGCGCCTCAGTGTCCCTGCGTCTCAGAGTCCCTGCGTCTCAGTGTCTCTGCGTCTCAGTGTCTCAGTGTCTCTGCGTCTCAGTGTCTCTGCGTCTCAGTGTCTCTGCGTCTCAGTGTCTCTGCGTCTCAGTGTCTCAGTGTCTCTGCGTCTCAGTGTCCCTGCATCTCAGTGTCTCTGTGTCTCGGTTTCTCTGCGTCTCAGCGTCTCTGCGTCTCATAGTCTCTGCGTCTCAGTGTCTCCGCCTCGCAGACTGTCTGCGACTCAGTGTCTCTGCGTCTCAGTGTCTCTGCGTCTCAGTGTCACTGCGTCTCAGAGTCCCTGCGTCTCAGCGTCCCTGCGTCTCAGCGTCCCTGCGTCTCAGCGTCCCTGCGTTTCTGCGTCCCTGCGTCTCAGCGTCTCTGCGTCTCTGCGTCTCAGTGTCTCTGCGTCTCAGTGTCTCTGCGTCTCAGTGTCTCTGCGTCTCAGTGTCTCCGCCTCGCAGACTCTCTGCGTCTCAGTGTCTCTGCATCTCAGTGTCTCTGCGTCTCAGTGTCTCTGCGTCTCAGCGTCTCTGCGTCTCAGTGTCTCTGCGTCTCAGAGTCCCTGCGTCTCAGTGTTTCTGCATCTCAGTGTCTCTGCGTCTCTGCTTCTCAGACTCTCTGCGTCTCAGAGTCTGTGCGTCTCAGTGTCTCAGTGTCACAGTGTCTCAGCGTCTCTGCATCTCAGACTCTCTGCGTCTCAGTGCCTCTGCGTCTCAGTGTCTCTGCGTCTCAGTGTCCCCGCGTCTCAGAGTCCCCGCGTCTCAGAGTCCCCGCGTCTCAGTGTCTCTGCGTCTCAGGGTCTCTGCGTCTCAGAGTCCCTGCGTCTCAGCGTCCCTGCGCCTCACCGTCCTTGCGTCTCAGCGTCCCTGCGTCTCAGCGTCCCTGCGTCTCAGTGTCTCAGTGTCTCTGCGTCTCAGTGTCTCTGCGTCTCAGTGTCTCTGCGTCTCAGTGTCTCAGTGTCTCCGTGTCTCTGCCTCGCAGACTCTATGTTTCTCAGTGTCTCTGCGTCTCAGTTTCTCTGCGTCTCAGTGTCTCTGCGTCTCAGTGTCTCTGCGTCTCATAGTCTCTGAGTCACAGTGTCTCCGCCTCGCAGACTCTCTGCGTCTCAGTGTCTCTGCGCCTCAGTGTCCTTGCGTCTCAGAGTCCCTGCGTCTCAGTGTCTCTGCGTCTCAGTGTCTCAGTGACTCTGCGTCTCAGTGTCACTGCGTCTCAGAGTCCCTGCGTCTCAGTGTCTCAGTGTCGCTGCGTCTCAGTGTCCCTGCATCTCAGTGTCTCTGCGTCTCAGTATCTCTGCGTCTCTGTGTCTCTGCGTCTCTGTGTCTCGGCGTCTCTGTGTCTCGGTGTCTCTGCGTCTCAGCGTCTCTGCGTCTCATAGTCTCTGCGTCTCAGTGTCTCCGCCTCGCAGACTCTCTGCGTCTCAGCGTCTCTGCGTCTCAGTGTCTCTGCGCCTCAGTGTCCCTGCGTCTCAGTGTCTCTGCGTCTCAGTGTCTCTGCGTCTCAGTGTCTCTGCGTCTCAGTGTCTCTGCGTCTCAGAGTCCCTGCGTCTCAGTGTCTCAGTGTCTCTGCGCCTCAGTGTCCCTGCATCTCAGTGTCTCTGCGTCTCAGTGTCTCTGTGTCTCAGTGTCTCTGCGTCTCAGTGTCTCTGCGTCTCAGAGTCCCTGCGTCTCAGTGTCTCAGTGTCTCTGCGCCTCAGTGTCCCTGCATCTCAGTGTCTCTGCGTCTCAGTATCTCTGCGTCTCTGTGTCTCTGCGTCTCTGTGTCTCGGCGTCTCTGCGTCTCAGCGTGTCTGCGTCTCAGTGTCTCTGCGTCTCTGTGTCTCTGCGTCTCAGTGTCTCTGCATCTCTGCGTCTCAGCGTCTCAGCGTCTCTGCGTCTCACAGTCTCTGCGTCTCAGCGTCTCAGATTCTCTGCGTCTCAGTGTCTCTGCGTCTCAGTGTCTCTGCGTCTCATAGTCTCTGCGTCTCAGTGTCTCCGCCTCGCAGACACTCTGCGTCTCAGTGTCTCAGTGTCTCTGCGTCTCAGTGTCTCTGCGTCTCAGTGTCTCTGTGCCTCAGAGTCCATGCGTCTCGGTGTCTCTGCGTCTCGGTGTCTCTGCGTCTCGGTGTCTCTGCGTCTCGGTGTCTATGCGGCTCTGCGTCTCTGTGTCTTTGTGTCTCTTCGTCTCTTTGTCTCTGAGTCTCAGTGTCTTGGCGTCTCAGTGTCCCCGCGTCTCAGTGTCTCCGCGTCTCAGTGTCCCCGCGTCTCAGAGTCCCCGCGTCTCAGAGTCCCCGCGTCTCAGAGTCCCCGCGTCTCAGAGTCCCCGCGTCTCAGTGTCCCTGCGTCTCAGTGTCCCCGCGTCTCAGAGTCCCCGCGTCTCAGAGTCCCCGCGTCTCAGAGTCTCTGCGTCTCAGTGTCTCTGCGTCTCAGTGTCTCTGCGTCTCAGAGTCTCTGCGTCTCAGTGTCTCTGCGTCTCAGTGTCTCTGCGTCTCAGAGTCCCTGCGTCTCAGAGTCTCTGCGTCTCAGTGTCTCTGCATCTCAGTGTCTCTGCGTCTCAGCGTATCTGCTTCTCAGACTCTCTGCGTCTCAGAGTCCCGCGTCTCAGAGTCCCCGCGTCTCAGGGTCCCCGCGTCTCAGAGTCCCCGCGTCTCATAGTCCCCACGTCTCAGAGTACCCCCGTCTCAGAGTCCCCGCGTCTCACAGTCCCCGCGTCTCAGAGTCCCCGATTCTCAGACTCTCTGCGTCTCAGCGTCCCTGCGTCTCAGCGTCCCTGCGTCTCAGCGTCCCTGCGTCTCAGCGTCCCTGCGTCTCAGCATCTCTGCGTCTATGCGTCTCAGCGTCTCAGTGTCTCTGCGTCTCAGTGTCTCTGCGTCTCAGTGTCTCTGCGTCTCATAGTCTCTGCGTCTGTGTCTCC
This sequence comes from Carcharhinus amblyrhynchos, assembly GCF_965287045.1. NCBI lineage: Eukaryota > Metazoa > Chordata > Chondrichthyes > Carcharhiniformes > Carcharhinidae > Carcharhinus > Carcharhinus amblyrhynchos. Next base: position 44,819 of record NW_027649965.1, read on the forward strand.
GCCTCGCAGACTCTCTGCGTCTCAGTGTCTCTGCGTCTCAGTGTCTCTGCGCCTCAGTGTCCCTGCGTCTCAGAGTCCCTGCGTCTCAGTGTCTCTGCGTCTATGCGTCTCAGCGTCTCAGTGTCTCTGCGTCTCAGTGTCTCTGCGTCTCAGTGTCTCTGCGTCTCATAGTCTCTGCGTCTGTGTCTCCGCCTCGCAGACTCTCTGCGTCTCAGTGTCTCTGCGTCTCAGTGTCTCTGCGCCTCAGTGTCCCTGCGTCTCAGAGTCCCTGCGTCTCAGTGTCTCTGCGTCTCAGTGTCTCAGTGTCTCTGCGTCTCAGTTTCTCTGCGTCTCAGTGTCTCTGCGTCTCAGTGTCTCTGCGTCTCATAGTATCTGCGTCTCAGTGTCTCCGCCTCGCAGACTCTCTGCGTCTCAGTGTCTCTGCGTCTCAGTGTCTCTGCGCCTCAGTGTCCCTGCGTTGCAGAGTCCCTGCGTCTCAGTGTCTCTGCGTCTCAGTGTCTCAGTGTCTCAGTGTCTCTGCGTCTCAGTGTCTCTGCGTCTCAGTGTCTCTGCGTCTCAGAGTCCCTGCGTCTCAGTGTCTCAGTGTCTCTGCGTCTCAGTGTCTCTGCGTCTCAGTGTCCCTGCATCTCAGTGTCCCCGCGTCTCAGAGTCCCCGCGTCTCAGAGTCCCCGCGTCTCAGTGTCTCTGCGTCTCAGGGTCTCTGCGTCTCAGAGTCCCTGCGTCTCAGCGTCCCTGCGCCTCACCGTCCTTGCGTCTCAGCGTCCCTGCGTCTCAGCGTCCCTGCGTCTCAGTGTCTCAGTGTCTCTGCGTCTCAGTGTCTCTGCGTCTCAGTGTCTCTGCGTCTCAGTGTCTCTGCGTCTCAGTGTCTCAGTGTCTCCGTGTCTCCGCCTCGCAGACTCTATGTTTCTCAGTGTCTCTGCGTCTCAGTTTCTCTGCGTCTCAGTGTCTCTGCGTCTCAGTGTCTCTGCGTCTCATAGTCTCTGAGTCACAGTGTCTCCGCCTCGCAGACTCTCTGCGTCTCAGTGTCTCTGCGCCTCAGTGTCCTTGCGTCTCAGAGTCCCTGCGTCTCAGTGTCTCTGCGTCTCAGTGTCTCAGTGTCTCTGCGTCTCAGTGTCACTGCGTCTCAGAGTCCCTGCGTCTCAGTGTCTCAGTGTCTCTGCATCTCAGTGTCCCTGCATCTCAGTGTCTCTGCGTCTCAGTATCTCTGCGTCTCTGTGTCTCTGCGTCTCTGTGTCTCGGCGTCTCTGTGTCTCGGTGTCTCTGCGTCTCAGCGTCTCTGCGTCTCATAGTCTCTGCGTCTCAGTGTCTCCGCCTCGCAGACTCTCTGCGTCTCAGCGTCTCTGCGTCTCAGTGTCTCTGCGTCTCAGTGTCTCTGCGTCTCAGTGTCTCTGCGTCTCAGTGTCTCTGCGTCTCAGAGTCCCTGCGTCTCAGTGGCTCAGTGTCTCTGCGCCTCAGTGTCCCTGCATCTCAGTGTCTCTGCGTCTCAGTGTCTCTGCGTCTCAGTGTCTCTGCGTCTCAGTGTCTCTGCGTCTCAGAGTCCCTGCGTCTCAGTGTCTCAGTGTCTCTGCGCCTCAGTGTCCCTGCATCTCAGTGTCTCTGCGTCTCAGTATCTCTGCGTCTCTGTGTCTCTGCGTCTCTGTGTCTCGGCGTCTCTGCGTCTCAGCGTGTCTGCGTCTCAGTGTCTCTGCGTCTCTGTGTCTCTGCGTCTCAGTGTCTCTGCATCTCTGCGTCTCAGCGTCTCAGCGTCTCTGCGTCTCACAGTCTCTGCGTCTCAGCGTCTCAGATTCTCTGCGTCTCAGTGTCTCTGCGTCTCAGTGTCTCTGCGTCTCATAGTCTCTGCGTCTCAGTGTCTCCACCTCGCAGACACTCTGCGTCTCAGTGTCTCAGTGTCTCTGCGTCTCAGTGTCTCTGCGTCTCAGTGTCTCTGCGTCTCGGTGTCTCTGCGTCTCGGTGTCTCTGCGTCTCGGTGTCTATGCGGCTCTGCGTCTCTGTGTCTTTGTGTCTCTTCGTCTCTTTGTCTCTGAGTCTCAGTGTCTTGGCGTCTCAGTGTCCCCGCGTCTCAGTGTCTCCGCGTCTCAGTGTCCCCGCGTCTCAGAGTCCCCGCGTCTCAGAGTCCCCGCGTCTCAGAGTCCCCGCGTCTCAGAGTCCCCGCGTCTCAGTGTCCCTGCGTCTCAGTGTCCCCGCGTCTCAGAGTCCCCGCGTCTCAGAGTCCCCGCGTCTCAGAGTCTCTGCGTCTCAGTGTCTCTGCGTCTCAGTGTCTCTGCGTCTCAGAGTCTCTGCGTCTCAGTGTCTCTGCGTCTCAGTGTCTCTGCGTCTCAGAGTCCCTGCGTCTCAGAGTCTCTGCGTCTCAGTGTCTCTGCATCTCAGTGTCTCTGCGTCTCAGCGTCTCTGCTTCTCAGACTCTCTGCGTCTCAGAGTCCCCGCGTCTCAGAGTCCCCGCGTCTCAGGGTCCCCGCGTCTCAGAGTCCCCGCGTCTCATAGTCCCCACGTCTCAGAGTACCCGCGTCTCAGAGTCCCCGCGTCTCACAGTCCCCGCGTCTCAGAGTCCCCGATTCTCAGACTCTCTGCGTCTCAGCGTCCCTGCGTCTCAGCGTCCCTGCGTCTCAGCGTCCCTGCGTCTCAGCGTCCCTGCGTCTCAGCATCTCTGCGTCTATGCGTCTCAGCGTCTCAGTGTCTCTGCGTCTCAGTGTCTCTGCGTCTCAGTGTCTCTGCGTCTCATAGTCTCTGCGTCTGTGTCTCCGCCTCGCAGACTCTCTGCGTCTCAGTGTCTCTGCGTCTCAGTGTCTCTACGCCTCAGTGTCCCTGCGTCTCAGAGTCCCTGCGTCTCAGTGTCTCTGCGTCTCAGTGTCTCAGTGTCTCTGCGTCTCAGTTTCTCTGCGTCTCAGTGTCTCTGCGTCTCAGTGTCTCTGCGTCTCATAGTCTCTGCGTCTCAGTGTCTCCGCCTCGCAGACTCTCTGCGTCTCAGTGTCTCTGCGTCTCAGTGTCTCTGCGCCTCAGTGTCCCTGCGTTGCAGAGTCCCTGCGTCTCAGTGTCTCTGCGTCTCAGTGTCTCAGTGTCTCTGCGTCTCAGTGTCTCTGCGTCTCAGTGTCTCTGCGTCTCAGAGTCCCTGCGTCTCAGTGTCTCAGTGTCTCTGCGTCTCAGTGTCTCTGCGTCTCAGTGTCTCTGCGTCTCAGTGTCCCTGCATCTCAGTGTCTCTGCGTCTCAGTATCTCTGCGTCTCTGTGTCTCTGCGTCTCTGTGTCTCGGTGTCTCTGCGTCTCAGCGTCTCTGCGCCTCATAGTCTCTGCGTCTCAGTGTCTCCGCCTCGCAGACTCTCTGCGTCTCAGTGTCTCTGCGTCTCAGTGTCTCTCCGCCTCAGTGTCCCTGCGTCACAGAGTCCCTGCGTCTCAGTGTCTCTGCGCCTCTGCGTCTCAGTGTCTCTGCGTCTCAGTGTCTCTGCATCTCTGTGTGTCTGCGTCTCTGTGTCTCTGTGTCTCAGCGTCTCTGCGTCTCATAGTCTCTGCGTCTCAGAGTCTCCGAGTCTCAGTGTCTCAGTGTCACAGTGTCTCAGCGTCTCAGTGTCTCAGACTCCCAGACTCTCTGCGTCTCAGACTCTCTGCGTCTCAGTGTCTCTGCGTCTCAGTGTCTCTGCGTCTCATAGTCTCTGCGTCTCAGTGTCTCCGCCTCGCAGACTCACTGCGTCTCAGTGTCTCTGCGTCTCAGTGGCTCTGCGCCTCAGTGTCCCTGCGTCTCAGAGTCCCTGCGTCTCAGTGTCTCTGCGTCTCAGTGTCTCTGCGTCTCAGTGTCTCTGCGTCTCAGTGTCTCTGCGTCTCAGAGTCCCTGCGTCTCAGTGTCTCAGTGTCTCTGCGTCTCAGTGTCCCTGCATCTTAGTGTCTCTGCGTCTCAGTATCTCTGCGTCTCAGTGTCTCTGCATCTCTGTGTGTCTGCGTCTCTGTGTCTCTGTGTCTCAGCGTCTCTGCGTCTCATAGTCTCTGCGTCTCAGAGTCTCCGAGTCTCAGTGTCTCAGTGTCACAGTGTCTCAGCGTCTCAGTGTCTCAGACTCCCAGACTCTCTGCGTCTCAGACTCTCTGCGTCTCAGTGTCTCTGCGTCTCAGTGTCTCTGCGTCTCATAGTCTCTGCGTCTCAGTGTCTCCGCCTCGCAGACTCACTGCGTCTCAGTGTCTCTGCGTCTCAGTGGCTCTGCGCCTCAGTGTCCCTGCGTCTCAGAGTCCCTGCGTCTCAGTGTCTCTGCGTCTCAGTGTCTCTGCGTCTCAGTGTCTCTGCGTCTCAGTGTCTCTGCGTCTCAGAGTCCCTGCGTCTCAGTGTCTCAGTGTCTCTGCGTCTCAGTGTCCCTGCATCTTAGTGTCTCTGCGTCTCAGTATCTCTGCGTCTCTGTGTCTCTGCGTCTCTGTGTCTCGGTGTCTCTGCGTCTCAGCGTCTCTGCGTATCATAGTCTCTGCGTCTCAGTGTCTCCGCCTCGCAGACTCTCTGCGTCTCAGTGTCTCTGCGTCTCAGTTCTCTGCGTCTCAGTGTCACTGCGTCTCAGAGTCCCTGCCTCTCAGCGTCCCTGCGTCTCAGCGTCCCTGCGTCTCAGCGTCCCTGCGTCTCAGCGTCCCTGCGTCTCTGCGTCTCAGTGTCTCTTCGTCTCAGTGTCTCTGCGTCTCAGTGTCTCTGCGTCTCAGTGTCTGTGCGTCTCAGTGTCTCTGCGTCTCAGTGTCTCAGTGTCTCTGCGTCTCTGCGTCTCAGTGTCTCTGCGTCTCAGTGTCTCTGCGTCTCAGTGTCTGTGCGTCTCAGTGTCTCTGCGTCTCAGTGTCTCAGTGTCTCTGCGTCTCTGCGTCTCAGTGTCTCTGCGTCTCAGTGTCTCTGCGCCTCAGTGTCTCCGCCTCGCAGACTCTCTGCGTCTCAGTGTCTCTGCATTTCAGTGTCTCTGCGTCTCAGAGTCCCTGCGTCTCAGAGTCTCTGCGTCTCAGTGTTTCTGCATCTCAGTGTCTCTGCGTCTCTGCTTCTCAGACTCTCTGCGTCTCAGAGTCTGTGCGTCTCAGTGTCTCAGTGTCACAGTGTCTCAGCGTCTCTGCATCTCAGACTCTCTGCGTCTCAGTGTCTCTGCGTCTCAGTGTCCCCGCGTCTCAGAGTACCCGCGTCTCAGAGTCCCCGCGTCTCAGAGTCCCTGCGTCTCAGCGTCCCTGCGTCTCAGCGTCCCTGCATCTCAGCGTCTCAGTGTCTCTGCGTCTCAGTGTCTCTGCGTCTCAGTGTCTCTGCGTCTCAGTGTCTCAGTGTCTCCGTGTCTCCGCCTCGCAGACTCTCTGTTTCTCAGTGTCTCTGCGTCTCAGTTTCTCTGCGTCTCAGTGTCTCTGCGTCTCAGTGTCTCTGCGTCTCATAGTCTCTGCGTCTCAGTGTCTCCGCCTCGCAGACTCTCTGCGTCTCAGTGTCTCTGCGTCTCAGTGTCTCTGCGCCTCAGTGTCCCTGCGTCTCAGAGTCCCTGCGTCTCAGTGTCTCTGCGTCTCAGTGTCTCAGTGCCTCTGCGTCTCAGTGTCTCTGCGTCTCAGTGTCACTGCGTCTCAGAGTCCCTGCGTCTCAGCGTCCCACCGTCTCAGCGTCCCTGCGTCTCTGCGTCCCTGCGTCTCAGCGTCTCTGCGTCTCTGCGTCTCAGTGTCTCTGCGTCTCAGTGTCTCTGCGTCTCAGTGTCTCTGCGTCTCAGAGTCTCTGCGTCTCAGTGTCTCTGCATCTCAGTGTCTCTGCGTCTCAGTGTCTCTGCGTCTCAGAGTCTCTGCGTCTCAGTGTCTCAGTGTCTCTGCGTCTCTGCGTCTCAGTGTATCTGCGTCTCAGTGTCTCTGCGTCTCTGAGTCCCTACGTCTCAGAGTCTCTGCGTCTCAGTGTTTCTGCATCTCAGTGTCTCTGCGTCTCTGCTTCTCAGACTCTCTGCGTCTCAGAGTCTGTGCGTCTCAGTGTCTCAGTGTCACAGTGTCTCAGCGTCTCTGCATCTCAGACTCTCTGCGTCTCAGTGCCTCTGCGTCTCAGTGTCTCTGCGTCTCAGTGTCCCCGCGTCTCAGAGTCCCCGCGTCTCAGAGTCCCCGCGTCTCAGAGTCCCCGCGTCTCAGTGTCTCTGCGTCTCAGTGTCTCTGCGTCTCAGAGTCCCTGCGTCTCAGCGTCCCTGCGCCTCACCGTCCTTGCGTCTCAGCGTCCCTGCGTCTCAGCGTCCCTGCGTCTCAGCGTCTCAGCGTCTCAGTGTCTCTGCGTCTCAGTGTCTCTGCGTCTCAGTGTCTCAGTGTCTCCGTGTCTCCGCCTCGCAGACTCTCTGTTTCTCAGTGTCTCTGCGTCTCAGTTTCTCTGCGTCTCAGTGTCTCTGCGTCTCAGTGTCTCTGCGTCTCACAGTCTCTGCGTCTCAGTGTCTCCGCCTCGCAGACTCTCTGCGTCTCAGTGTCTCTGCGTCTCAGTGTCTCTGCGTCTCAGTGTCTCTGCGTCTCACAGTCTCTGCGTCTCAGTGTCCCTGCGTCTCAGTGTCTCAGTGTCTCTGCGTCTCAGTGTCCCTGCATCTCAGTGTCTCTGCGTCTCAGTATCTCTGCGTCTCTGTGTCTCTGTGTCTCGGTGTCTCTGCGTCTCAGTGTCTCCGCCTCGCAGACTCTCTGCGTCTCAGCGTCTCTGCGTCTCAGTGTCTCTGCGCCTTAGTGTCCCTGCGTCACAGAGTCCCTGCGTCTCAGTGTCTCTGCGTCTCAGTGTCTCTGTGTCTCTGCGTCTCTGCTTCTCTGTGTCTCGGTGTCTCAGTGTCTCAGTGTCTCTGCGTCTCATAGTCTCTGCGTCTCAGAGTCTCTGAGTCTCAGTGTCTCTGCCTCCCAGACTCTCTGCGTCTCAGAGTCTCAGTGTCTCTGCGTCTCTGTGTCTCTGTGTCTCTGTGTCTCAGCGTCTCTGCGTCTCATAGTCTCTGCGTCTCAGAGTCTCTGAGTCTCAGTGTCTCAGTGTCACAGTGTCTCAGCGTCTCAGTGTCTCTGACTCCCAGACTCTCTGCGTCTCAGACTCTCTGCGTCTCAGTGTCTCTGCGTCTCAGTGTCTCTGCGTCTCATAGTCTCTGCGTCTCAGTGTCTCCGCCTCGCAGACTCACTGCGTCTCAGTGTCTCTGCGTCTCAGTGTCTCTGCGTCTCAGTGTCTCTGCGTCTCAGAGTCCCTGCGTCTCAGTGTCTCAGTGTCTCTGCGTCTCAGTGTCCCTGCATCTCAGTGTCTCTGCGTCTCAGTATCTCTGCGTCTCTGTGTCTCTGCGTCTCTGTGTCTCGGCGTCTATGCGTCTCAGCGTCTCTGCGTCTCAGTGTCTCTGCGTCTCTGTGTCTTGGTGTCTCAGTGTCATGGCGTCTCAGAGTCTCTTTGTCTCAGAGTCTCTTCGTCCCTGAGTCTCAGTCCCTGCGTGTCAGAGTCTCTGCGTCTCAGAGTCCCTGCGTCTCAGAGTCCCTGCGTCTCAGAGTCCCTGTGTCTCAGTGCCTCTGCGTCTCAGTGTCTCTGCATCTCTGCGTCTCAGCGTCTCTTCGTCTCACAGTCTCTATGTCTCAGCGTCTCAGATTCTCTGCGTCTCAGTGTCTCTGCGTCTCAGTGTCTCTGCGGCTCAGTGTCTCTGTGCCTCAGAGTCCATGCGTCTCGGTGTCTCTGCATCTCGGTGTCTCTGCGTCTCGGTGTCTATGCGGCTCTGCGTCTCTGTGTCTTTGTGTCTCTTCGTCTCTTCGTCTCTGAGTCTCAGAGTCTCGGCGTCTCAGTGTCTCTGCGTCTCAGAGTCCCCGCGTCTCAGAGTCCCCGCGTCTCAGAGTCCCCGCGTCTCAGTGTCTCTGCGTCTCAGTGTCCCCGCGTCTCAGAGTCCCCGCGTCTCAGAGTCCCCGCGTCTCAGAGTCCCCGCGTCTCAATGTCTCTGCGTCTCAGTGTCACTGCGTCTCAGCGTCCCTGCGTCTCAGCGTCCCTGCGTCTCAGCGTCACTGCATCTCAGACTCTCTGCGTCTCAGTGCCTCTGCGTCTCAGTGCCTCTGCGTCTCAGTGTCCCCGCGTCTCAGAGTACCCGCGTCTCAGAGTCCCCGCGTCTCAGAGTCCCCGCGTCTCAGTGTCTCTGCGTCTCAGTGTCTCTGCGACTCAGAGTCCCTGCGTCTCAGCGTCCCTGCGTCTCAGCGTCCCTGCGTCTCAGCGTCCCTGCGTCTCAGCGTCTCAGTGTCTCTGCGTCTCAGTGTCTCTGCGTCTCAGTGTCTCTGCGTCTCAGTGTCTCAGTGTCTCCGTCTCTCCGCCACGCAGACTCTCTGTTTCTCAGTGTCTCTGCGTCTCAGTTTCGCTGCGTCTCAGTGTCTCTGCGTCTCAGTGTCTCTGCGTCTCATAGTCTCTGAGTCTCAGTGTCTCCGCCTCGCAGACTCTCTGCGTCTCAGTGTCTCTGCGTCTCAGTGTCTCTGCGCCTCAGTGTCCCTGCGTCTCAGAGTCCCTGCGTCTCAGTGTCTCTGCGTCTCAGTGTCTCAGTGTCTCTGCGTCTCAGTGTCTCTGCGTCTCAGAGTCCCTGCGTCTCAGTGTCTCAGTGTCTCTGCGTCTCAGTGTCCCTGCATCTCAGTGTCTCTGCGTCTCAGTATCTCTGCGTCTCTGTGTCTCTGCGTCTCTGTGTCTCGGTGTCTCTGCGTCTCAGCGTCTCTGCGTCTCATAGTCTCTGCGTCTCAGTGTCTCCGCCTCGCAGACTCTCTGCGTCTCAGTGTCTCTGCGTCTCAGTGTCTCTGCGTCTCAGTGTCACTGCGTCTCAGCGTCCCTGCGTCTCAGCGTCCCTGCGTCTCAGCGTCCCTGCGTCTCTGCGTCCCTGCGTCTCTGCGTCCCTGCGTCTCAGCGTTTCTGCGTCTCTGCGTCTCAGTGTCACTGCGTCTCAGAGTCCCTGCCTCTCAGCGTCCCTGCGTCTCAGCGTCCCTGCGTCTCTGCGTCTCAGTGTCTCTGCGTCTCAGTGTCTCTGCGTCTCAGTGTCTCTGCGTCTCAGTGTCTCTGCGTCTCAGTGTCTCTGCGTCTCAGTGTCTCTGCGTCTCAGTGTCTCAGTGTCTCTGCGTCTCTGCGTCTCAGTGTCTCTGCGTCTCAGTGTCTCTGCGTCTCAGTGTCTGTGCGTCTCAGTGTCTCTGCGTCTCAGTGTCTCAGTGTCTCTGCGTCTCTGCGTCTCAGTGTCTCTGCGTCTCAGTGTCTCTGCGCCTCAGTGTCTCCGCCTCGCAGACTCTCTGCGTCTCAGTGTCTCTGCATTTCAGTGTCTCTGCGTCTCAGAGTCCCTGCGTCTCAGAGTCTCTGCGTCTCAGTGTTTCTGCATCTCAGTGTCTCTGCGTCTCTGCTTCTCAGACTCTCTGCGTCTCAGAGTCTGTGCGTCTCAGTGTCTCAGTGTCACAGTGTCTCAGCGTCTCTGCATCTCAGACTCTCTGCGTCTCAGTGTCTCTGCGTCTCAGTGTCCCCGCGTCTCAGAGTACCCGCGTCTCAGAGTCCCCGCGTCTCAGAGTCCCTGCGTCTCAGCGTCCCTGCGTCTCAGCGTCCCTGCATCTCAGCGTCTCAGTGTCTCTGCGTCTCAGTGTCTCTGCGTCTCAGTGTCTCTGCGTCTCAGTGTCTCAGTGTCTCCGTGTCTCCGCCTCGCAGACTCTCTGTTTCTCAGTGTCTCTGCGTCTCAGTTTCTCTGCGTCTCATAGTCTCTGCGTCTCAGTGTCTCTGCGTCTCATAGTCTCTGCGTCTCAGTGTCTCCGCCTCGCAGACTCTCTGCGTCTCAGTGTCTCTGCGTCTCAGTGTCTCTGCGTCTCAGTGTCTCTGCGTCTCATAGTCTCTGCGTCTCAGTGTCTCCGCCTCGCAGACTCTCTGCGTCTCAGTGTCTCTGCGTCTCAGTGTCTCTGCGCCTCAGTGTCCCTGCGTCTCAGAGTCCCTGCGTCTCAGTGTCTCTGCGTCTCAGTGTCTCAGTGCCTCTGCGTCTCAGTGTCTCTGCGTCTCAGTGTCACTGCGTCTCAGAGTCCCTGCGTCTCAGCGTCCCACCGTCTCAGCGTCCCTGCGTCTCTGCGTCCCTGCGTCTCAGCGTCTCTGCGTCTCTGCGTCTCAGTGTCTCTGCGTCTCAGTGTCTCTGCGTCTCAGTGTCTCTGCGTCTCAGAGTCTCTGCGTCTCAGTGTCTCTGCATCTCAGTGTCTCTGCGTCTCAGTGTCTCTGCGTCTCAGAGTCTCTGCGTCTCAGTGTCTCAGTGTCTCTGCGTCTCTGCGTCTCAGTGTATCTGCGTCTCAGTGTCTCTGCGTCTCTGAGTCCCTACGTCTCAGAGTCTCTGCGTCTCAGTGTTTCTGCATCTCAGTGTCTCTGCGTCTCTGCTTCTCAGACTCTCTGCGTCTCAGAGTCTGTGCGTCTCAGTGTCTCAGTGTCACAGTGTCTCAGCGTCTCTGCATCTCAGACTCTCTGCGTCTCAGTGCCTCTGCGTCTCAGTGTCTCTGCGTCTCAGTGTCCCCGCGTCTCAGAGTCCCCGCGTCTCAGAGTCCCCGCGTCTCAGAGTCCCCGCGTCTCAGTGTCTCTGCGTCTCAGTGTCTCTGCGTCTCAGAGTCCCTGCGTCTCAGCGTCCCTGCGCCTCACCGTCCTTGCGTCTCAGCGTCCCTGCGTCTCAGCGTCCCTGCGTCTCAGCGTCTCAGCGTCTCAGTGTCTCTGCGTCTCAGTGTCTCTGCGTCTCAGTGTCTCAGTGTCTCCGTGTCTCCGCCTCGCAGACTCTCTGTTTCTCAGTGTCTCTGCGTCTCAGTTTCTCTGCGTCTCAGTGTCTCTGCGTCTCAGTGTCTCTGCGTCTCACAGTCTCTGCGTCTCAGTGTCTCCGCCTCGCAGACTCTCTGCGTCTCAGTGTCTCTGCGTCTCAGTGTCTCTGCGTCTCAGTGTCTCTGCGTCTCACAGTCTCTGCGTCTCAGTGTCCCTGCGTCTCAGTGTCTCAGTGTCTCTGCGTCTCAGTGTCCCTGCATCTCAGTGTCTCTGCGTCTCAGTATCTCTGCGTCTCTGTGTCTCTGTGTCTCGGTGTCTCTGCGTCTCAGTGTCTCCGCCTCGCAGACTCTCTGCGTCTCAGCGTCTCTGCGTCTCAGTGTCTCTGCGCCTTAGTGTCCCTGCGTCACAGAGTCCCTGCGTCTCAGTGTCTCTGCGTCTCAGTGTCTCTGTGTCTCTGCGTCTCTGCTTCTCTGTGTCTCGGTGTCTCAGTGTCTCAGTGTCTCTGCGTCTCATAGTCTCTGCGTCTCAGAGTCTCTGAGTCTCAGTGTCTCTGCCTCCCAGACTCTCTGCGTCTCAGAGTCTCAGTGTCTCTGCGTCTCTGTGTCTCTGTGTCTCTGTGTCTCAGCGTCTCTGCGTCTCATAGTCTCTGCGTCTCAGAGTCTCTGAGTCTCAGTGTCTCAGTGTCACAGTGTCTCAGCGTCTCAGTGTCTCTGACTCCCAGACTCTCTGCGTCTCAGACTCTCTGCGTCTCAGTGTCTCTGCGTCTCAGTGTCTCTGCGTCTCATAGTCTCTGCGTCTCAGTGTCTCCGCCTCGCAGACTCACTGCGTCTCAGTGTCTCTGCGTCTCAGTGTCTCTGCGTCTCAGTGTCTCTGCGTCTCAGAGTCCCTGCGTCTCAGTGTCTCAGTGTCTCAGTGTCTCTGCGTCTCAGTGTCTCTGCGTCTCAGTGTCTCAGTGTCTCCGTGTCTCCGCCTCGCAGACTCTCTGTTTCTCAGTGTCTCTGCGTCTCAGTTTCTCTGCGTCTCAGTGTCTCTGCGTCTCAGTGTCTCTGCGTCTCATAGTCTCTGCGTCTCAGTGTCTCCGCCTCGCAGACTCTCTGCGTCTCAGTGTCTCTGCGTCTCAGTGTCTCTGCGCCTCAGTGTCCCTGCGTCTCAGAGTCCCTGCGTCTCAGTGTCTCTGCGTCTCAGTGTCTCAGTGCCTCTGCGTCTCAGTGTCTCTGCGTCTCAGTGTCACTGCGTCTCAGAGTCCCTGCGTCTCAGCGTCCCACCGTCTCAGCGTCCCTGCGTCTCTGCGTCCCTGCGTCTCAGCGTCTCTGCGTCTCTGCGTCTCAGTGTCTCTGCGTCTCAGTGTCTCTGCGTCTCAGTGTCTCTGCGTCTCAGAGTCTCTGCGTCTCAGTGTCTCTGCATCTCAGTGTCTCTGCGTCTCAGTGTCTCTGCGTCTCAGAGTCTCTGCGTCTCAGTGTCTCAGTGTCTCTGCGTCTCTGCGTCTCAGTGTATCTGCGTCTCAGTGTCTCTGCGTCTCTGAGTCCCTACGTCTCAGAGTCTCTGCGTCTCAGTGTTTCTGCATCTCAGTGTCTCTGCGTCTCTGCTTCTCAGACTCTCTGCGTCTCAGAGTCTGTGCGTCTCAGTGTCTCAGTGTCACAGTGTCTCAGCGTCTCTGCATCTCAGACTCTCTGCGTCTCAGTGCCTCTGCGTCTCAGTGTCTCTGCGTCTCAGTGTCCCCGCGTCTCAGAGTCCCCGCGTCTCAGAGTCCCCGCGTCTCAGAGTCCCCGCGTCTCAGTGTCTCTGCGTCTCAGTGTCTCTGCGTCTCAGAGTCCCTGCGTCTCAGCGTCCCTGCGCCTCACCGTCCTTGCGTCTCAGCGTCCCTGCGTCTCAGCGTCCCTGCGTCTCAGCGTCTCAGCGTCTCAGTGTCTCTGCGTCTCAGTGTCTCTGCGTCTCAGTGTCTCAGTGTCTCCGTGTCTCCGCCTCGCAGACTCTCTGTTTCTCAGTGTCTCTGCGTCTCAGTTTCTCTGCGTCTCAGTGTCTCTGCGTCTCAGTGTCTCTGCGTCTCACAGTCTCTGCGTCTCAGTGTCTCCGCCTCGCAGACTCTCTGCGTCTCAGTGTCTCTGCGTCTCAGTGTCTCTGCGTCTCAGTGTCTCTGCGTCTCACAGTCTCTGCGTCTCAGTGTCCCTGCGTCTCAGTGTCTCAGTGTCTCTGCGTCTCAGTGTCCCTGCATCTCAGTGTCTCTGCGTCTCAGTATCTCTGCGTCTCTGTGTCTCTGTGTCTCGGTGTCTCTGCGTCTCAGTGTCTCCGCCTCGCAGACTCTCTGCGTCTCAGCGTCTCTGCGTCTCAGTGTCTCTGCGCCTTAGTGTCCCTGCGTCACAGAGTCCCTGCGTCTCAGTGTCTCTGCGTCTCAGTGTCTCTGTGTCTCTGCGTCTCTGCTTCTCTGTGTCTCGGTGTCTCAGTGTCTCAGTGTCTCTGCGTCTCATAGTCTCTGCGTCTCAGAGTCTCTGAGTCTCAGTGTCTCTGCCTCCCAGACTCTCTGCGTCTCAGAGTCTCAGTGTCTCTGCGTCTCTGTGTCTCTGTGTCTCTGTGTCTCAGCGTCTCTGCGTCTCATAGTCTCTGCGTCTCAGAGTCTCTGAGTCTCAGTGTCTCAGTGTCACAGTGTCTCAGCGTCTCAGTGTCTCTGACTCCCAGACTCTCTGCGTCTCAGACTCTCTGCGTCTCAGTGTCTCTGCGTCTCAGTGTCTCTGCGTCTCATAGTCTCTGCGTCTCAGTGTCTCCGCCTCGCAGACTCACTGCGTCTCAGTGTCTCTGCGTCTCAGTGTCTCTGCGTCTCAGTGTCTCTGCGTCTCAGAGTCCCTGCGTCTCAGTGTCTCAGTGTCTCTGCGTCTCAGTGTCCCTGCATCTCAGTGTCTCTGCGTCTCAGTATCTCTGCGTCTCTGTGTCTCTGCGTCTCTGTGTCTCGGCGTCTATGCGTCTCAGCGTCTCTGCGTCTCAGTGTCTCTGCGTCTCTGTGTCTTGGTGTCTCAGTGTCATGGCGTCTCAGAGTCTCTTTGTCTCAGAGTCTCTTCGTCCCTGAGTCTCAGTCCCTGCGTGTCAGAGTCTCTGCGTCTCAGAGTCCCTGCGTCTCAGAGTCCCTGCGTCTCAGAGTCCCTGTGTCTCAGTGCCTCTGCGTCTCAGTGTCTCTGCATCTCTGCGTCTCAGCGTCTCTTCGTCTCACAGTCTCTATGTCTCAGCGTCTCAGATTCTCTGCGTCTCAGTGTCTCTGCGTCTCAGTGTCTCTGCGGCTCAGTGTCTCTGTGCCTCAGAGTCCATGCGTCTCGGTGTCTCTGCATCTCGGTGTCTCTGCGTCTCGGTGTCTATGCGGCTCTGCGTCTCTGTGTCTTTGTGTCTCTTCGTCTCTTCGTCTCTGAGTCTCAGAGTCTCGGCGTCTCAGTGTCTCTGCGTCTCAGAGTCCCCGCGTCTCAGAGTCCCCGCGTCTCAGAGTCCCCGCGTCTCAGAGTCCCCGCGTCTCAGTGTCTCTGCGTCTCAGTGTCCCCGCGTCTCAGAGTCCCCGCGTCTCAGAGTCCCCGCGTCTCAGAGTCCCCGCGTCTCAATGTCTCTGCGTCTCAGTGTCACTGCGTCTCAGCGTCCCTGCGTCTCAGCGTCCCTGCGTCTCAGCGTCACTGCATCTCAGACTCTCTGCGTCTCAGTGCCTCTGCGTCTCAGTGCCTCTGCGTCTCAGTGTCCCCGCGTCTCAGAGTACCCGCGTCTCAGAGTCCCCGCGTCTCAGAGTCCCCGCGTCTCAATGTCTCTGCGTCTCAGTGTCACTGCGTCTCAGCGTCCCTGCGTCTCAGCGTCCCTGCGTCTCAGCGTCACTGCATCTCAGACTCTCTGCGTCTCAGTGCCTCTGCGTCTCAGTGCCTCTGCGTCTCAGTGTCCCCGCGTCTCAGAGTACCCGCGTCTCAGAGTCCCCGCGTCTCAGAGTCCCCGCGTCTCAGTGTCTCTGCGTCTCAGTGTCTCTGCGACTCAGAGTCCCTGCGTCTCAGCGTCCCTGCGTCTCAGCGTCCCTGCGTCTCAGCGTCCCTGCGTCTCAGCGTCTCAGTGTCTCTGCGTCTCAGTGTCTCTGCGTCTCAGTGTCTCTGCGTCTCAGTGTCTCAGTGTCTCCGTCTCTCCGCCACGCAGACTCTCTGTTTCTCAGTGTCTCTGCGTCTCAGTTTCGCTGCGTCTCAGTGTCTCTGCGTCTCAGTGTCTCTGCGTCTCATAGTCTCTGAGTCTCAGTGTCTCCGCCTCGCAGACTCTCTGCGTCTCAGTGTCTCTGCGTCTCAGTGTCTCTGCGCCTCAGTGTCCCTGCGTCTCAGAGTCCCTGCGTCTCAGTGTCTCTGCGTCTCAGTGTCTCAGTGTCTCTGCGTCTCAGTGTCTCTGCGTCTCAGAGTCCCTGCGTCTCAGTGTCTCAGTGTCTCTGCGTCTCAGTGTCCCTGCATCTCAGTGTCTCTGCGTCTCAGTATCTCTGCGTCTCTGTGTCTCTGCGTCTCTGTGTCTCGGTGTCTCTGCGTCTCAGCGTCTCTGCGTCTCATAGTCTCTGCGTCTCAGTGTCTCCGCCTCGCAGACTCTCTGCGTCTCAGTGTCTCTGCGTCTCAGTGTCTCTGCGTCTCAGTGTCACTGCGTCTCAGCGTCCCTGCGTCTCAGCGTCCCTGCGTCTCAGCGTCCCTGCGTCTCTGCGTCCCTGCGTCTCTGCGTCCCTGCGTCTCAGCGTTTCTGCGTCTCTGCGTCTCAGTGTCACTGCGTCTCAGAGTCCCTGCCTCTCAGCGTCCCTGCGTCTCAGCGTCCCTGCGTCTCTGCGTCTCAGTGTCTCTGCGTCTCAGTGTCTCTGCGTCTCAGTGTCTCTGCGTCTCAGTGTCTCTGCGTCTCAGTGTCTCTGCGTCTCAGTGTCTCAGTGTCTCTGCGTCTCTGCGTCTCAGTGTCTCTGCGTCTCAGTGTCTCTGCGTCTCAGTGTCTGTGCGTCTCAGTGTCTCTGCGTCTCAGTGTCTCAGTGTCTCTGCGTCTCTGCGTCTCAGTGTCTCTGCGTCTCAGTGTCTCTGCGCCTCAGTGTCTCCGCCTCGCAGACTCTCTGCGTCTCAGTGTCTCTGCATTTCAGTGTCTCTGCGTCTCAGAGTCCCTGCGTCTCAGAGTCTCTGCGTCTCAGTGTTTCTGCATCTCAGTGTCTCTGCGTCTCTGCTTCTCAGACTCTCTGCGTCTCAGAGTCTGTGCGTCTCAGTGTCTCAGTGTCACAGTGTCTCAGCGTCTCTGCATCTCAGACTCTCTGCGTCTCAGTGTCTCTGCGTCTCAGTGTCCCCGCGTCTCAGAGTACCCGCGTCTCAGAGTCCCCGCGTCTCAGAGTCCCTGCGTCTCAGCGTCCCTGCGTCTCAGCGTCCCTGCATCTCAGCGTCTCAGTGTCTCTGCGTCTCAGTGTCTCTGCGTCTCAGTGTCTCTGCGTCTCAGTGTCTCAGTGTCTCCGTGTCTCCGCCTCGCAGACTCTCTGTTTCTCAGTGTCTCTGCGTCTCAGTTTCTCTGCGTCTCAGTGTCTCTGCGTCTCAGTGTCTCTGCGTCTCATAGTCTCTGCGTCTCAGTGTCTCTGCGTCTCATAGTCTCTGCGTCTCAGTGTCTCCGCCTCGCAGACTCTCTGCGTCTCAGTGTCTCTGCGTCTCAGTGTCTCTGCGTCTCAGTGTCTCTGCGTCTCATAGTCTCTGCGTCTCAGTGTCTCCGCCTCGCAGACTCTCTGCGTCTCAGTGTCTCTGCGTCTCAGTGTCTCTGCGCCTCAGTGTCCCTGCGTCTCAGAGTCCCTGCGTCTCAGTGTCTCTGCGTCTCAGTGTCTCAGTGCCTCTGCGTCTCAGTGTCTCTGCGTCTCAGTGTCACTGCGTCTCAGAGTCCCTGCGTCTCAGCGTCCCACCGTCTCAGCGTCCCTGCGTCTCTGCGTCCCTGCGTCTCAGCGTCTCTGCGTCTCTGCGTCTCAGTGTCTCTGCGTCTCAGTGTCTCTGCGTCTCAGTGTCTCTGCGTCTCAGAGTCTCTGCGTCTCAGTGTCTCTGCATCTCAGTGTCTCTGCGTCTCAGTGTCTCTGCGTCTCAGAGTCTCTGCGTCTCAGTGTCTCAGTGTCTCTGCGTCTCTGCGTCTCAGTGTATCTGCGTCTCAGTGTCTCTGCGTCTCTGAGTCCCTACGTCTCAGAGTCTCTGCGTCTCAGTGTTTCTGCATCTCAGTGTCTCTGCGTCTCTGCTTCTCAGACTCTCTGCGTCTCAGAGTCTGTGCGTCTCAGTGTCTCAGTGTCACAGTGTCTCAGCGTCTCTGCATCTCAGACTCTCTGCGTCTCAGTGCCTCTGCGTCTCAGTGTCTCTGCGTCTCAGTGTCCCCGCGTCTCAGAGTCCCCGCGTCTCAGAGTCCCCGCGTCTCAGAGTCCCCGCGTCTCAGTGTCTCTGCGTCTCAGTGTCTCTGCGTCTCAGAGTCCCTGCGTCTCAGCGTCCCTGCGCCTCACCGTCCTTGCGTCTCAGCGTCCCTGCGTCTCAGCGTCCCTGCGTCTCAGCGTCTCAGCGTCTCAGTGTCTCTGCGTCTCAGTGTCTCTGCGTCTCAGTGTCTCAGTGTCTCCGTGTCTCCGCCTCGCAGACTCTCTGTTTCTCAGTGTCTCTGCGTCTCAGTTTCTCTGCGTCTCAGTGTCTCTGCGTCTCAGTGTCTCTGCGTCTCACAGTCTCTGCGTCTCAGTGTCTCCGCCTCGCAGACTCTCTGCGTCTCAGTGTCTCTGCGTCTCAGTGTCTCTGCGTCTCAGTGTCTCTGCGTCTCACAGTCTCTGCGTCTCAGTGTCCCTGCGTCTCAGTGTCTCAGTGTCTCTGCGTCTCAGTGTCCCTGCATCTCAGTGTCTCTGCGTCTCAGTATCTCTGCGTCTCTGTGTCTCTGTGTCTCGGTGTCTCTGCGTCTCAGTGTCTCCGCCTCGCAGACTCTCTGCGTCTCAGCGTCTCTGCGTCTCAGTGTCTCTGCGCCTTAGTGTCCCTGCGTCACAGAGTCCCTGCGTCTCAGTGTCTCTGCGTCTCAGTGTCTCTGTGTCTCTGCGTCTCTGCTTCTCTGTGTCTCGGTGTCTCAGTGTCTCAGTGTCTCTGCGTCTCATAGTCTCTGCGTCTCAGAGTCTCTGAGTCTCAGTGTCTCTGCCTCCCAGACTCTCTGCGTCTCAGAGTCTCAGTGTCTCTGCGTCTCTGTGTCTCTGTGTCTCTGTGTCTCAGCGTCTCTGCGTCTCATAGTCTCTGCGTCTCAGAGTCTCTGAGTCTCAGTGTCTCAGTGTCACAGTGTCTCAGCGTCTCAGTGTCTCTGACTCCCAGACTCTCTGCGTCTCAGACTCTCTGCGTCTCAGTGTCTCTGCGTCTCAGTGTCTCTGCGTCTCATAGTCTCTGCGTCTCAGTGTCTCCGCCTCGCAGACTCACTGCGTCTCAGTGTCTCTGCGTCTCAGTGTCTCTGCGTCTCAGTGTCTCTGCGTCTCAGAGTCCCTGCGTCTCAGTGTCTCAGTGTCTCAGTGTCTCTGCGTCTCAGTGTCTCTGCATCTCAGTGTCTCAGTGTCTCCGTGTCTCCGCCTCGCAGACTCTCTGTTTCTCAGTGTCTCTGCGTCTCAGTTTCTCTGCGTCTCAGTGTCTCTGCGTCTCAGTGTCTCTGCGTCTCATAGTCTCTGCGTCTCAGTGTCTCCGCCTCGCAGACTCTCTGCGTCTCAGTGTCTCTGCGTCTCAGTGTCTCTGCGCCTCAGTGTCCCTGCGTCTCAGAGTCCCTGCGTCTCAGTGTCTCTGCGTCTCAGTGTCTCAGTGCCTCTGCGTCTCAGTGTCTCTGCGTCTCAGTGTCACTGCGTCTCAGAGTCCCTGCGTCTCAGCGTCCCACCGTCTCAGCGTCCCTGCGTCTCTGCGTCCCTGCGTCTCAGCGTCTCTGCGTCTCTGCGTCTCAGTGTCTCTGCGTCTCAGTGTCTCTGCGTCTCAGTGTCTCTGCGTCTCAGAGTCTCTGCGTCTCAGTGTCTCTGCATCTCAGTGTCTCTGCGTCTCAGTGTCTCTGCGTCTCAGAGTCTCTGCGTCTCAGTGTCTCAGTGTCTCTGCGTCTCTGCGTCTCAGTGTATCTGCGTCTCAGTGTCTCTGCGTCTCTGAGTCCCTACGTCTCAGAGTCTCTGCGTCTCAGTGTTTCTGCATCTCAGTGTCTCTGCGTCTCTGCTTCTCAGACTCTCTGCGTCTCAGAGTCTGTGCGTCTCAGTGTCTCAGTGTCACAGTGTCTCAGCGTCTCTGCATCTCAGACTCTCTGCGTCTCAGTGCCTCTGCGTCTCAGTGTCTCTGCGTCTCAGTGTCCCCGCGTCTCAGAGTCCCCGCGTCTCAGAGTCCCCGCGTCTCAGAGTCCCCGCGTCTCAGTGTCTCTGCGTCTCAGTGTCTCTGCGTCTCAGAGTCCCTGCGTCTCAGCGTCCCTGCGCCTCACCGTCCTTGCGTCTCAGCGTCCCTGCGTCTCAGCGTCCCTGCGTCTCAGCGTCTCAGCGTCTCAGTGTCTCTGCGTCTCAGTGTCTCTGCGTCTCAGTGTCTCAGTGTCTCCGTGTCTCCGCCTCGCAGACTCTCTGTTTCTCAGTGTCTCTGCGTCTCAGTTTCTCTGCGTCTCAGTGTCTCTGCGTCTCAGTGTCTCTGCGTCTCACAGTCTCTGCGTCTCAGTGTCTCCACCTCGCAGACTCTCTGCGTCTCAGTGTCTCTGCGTCTCAGTGTCTCTGCGTCTCAGTGTCTCTGCGTCTCACAGTCTCTGCGTCTCAGTGTCCCTGCGTCTCAGTGTCTCAGTGTCTCTGCGTCTCAGTGTCCCTGCATCTCAGTGTCTCTGCGTCTCAGTATCTCTGCGTCTCTGTGTCTCTGTGTCTCGGTGTCTCTGCGTCTCAGTGTCTCCGCCTCGCAGACTCTCTGCGTCTCAGCGTCTCTGCGTCTCAGTGTCTCTGCGCCTTAGTGTCCCTGCGTCACAGAGTCCCTGCGTCTCAGTGTCTCTGCGTCTCAGTGTCTCTGTGTCTCTGCGTCTCTGCTTCTCTGTGTCTCGGTGTCTCAGTGTCTCAGTGTCTCTGCGTCTCATAGTCTCTGCGTCTCAGAGTCTCTGAGTCTCAGTGTCTCTGCCTCCCAGACTCTCTGCGTCTCAGAGTCTCAGTGTCTCTGCGTCTCTGTGTCTCTGTGTCTCTGTGTCTCAGCGTCTCTGCGTCTCATAGTCTCTGCGTCTCAGAGTCTCTGAGTCTCAGTGTCTCAGTGTCACAGTGTCTCAGCGTCTCAGTGTCTCTGACTCCCAGACTCTCTGCGTCTCAGACTCTCTGCGTCTCAGTGTCTCTGCGTCTCAGTGTCTCTGCGTCTCATAGTCTCTGCGTCTCAGTGTCTCCGCCTCGCAGACTCACTGCGTCTCAGTGTCTCTGCGTCTCAGTGTCTCTGCGTCTCAGTGTCTCTGCGTCTCAGAGTCCCTGCGTCTCAGTGTCTCAGTGTCTCTGCGTCTCAGTGTCCCTGCATCTCAGTGTCTCTGCGTCTCAGTATCTCTGCGTCTCTGTGTCTCTGCGTCTCTGTGTCTCGGCGTCTATGCGTCTCAGCGTCTCTGCGTCTCAGTGTCTCTGCGTCTCTGTGTCTTGGTGTCTCAGTGTCATGGCGTCTCAGAGTCTCTTTGTCTCAGAGTCTCTTCGTCCCTGAGTCTCAGTCCCTGCGTGTCAGAGTCTCTGCGTCTCAGAGTCCCTGCGTCTCAGAGTCCCTGCGTCTCAGAGTCCCTGTGTCTCAGTGCCTCTGCGTCTCAGTGTCTCTGCATCTCTGCGTCTCAGCGTCTCTTCGTCTCACAGTCTCTATGTCTCAGCGTCTCAGATTCTCTGCGTCTCAGTGTCTCTGCGTCTCAGTGTCTCTGCGGCTCAGTGTCTCTGTGCCTCAGAGTCCATGCGTCTCGGTGTCTCTGCATCTCGGTGTCTCTGCGTCTCGGTGTCTATGCGGCTCTGCGTCTCTGTGTCTTTGTGTCTCTTCGTCTCTTCGTCTCTGAGTCTCAGAGTCTCGGCGTCTCAGTGTCTCTGCGTCTCAGAGTCCCCGCGTCTCAGAGTCCCCGCGTCTCAGAGTCCCCGCGTCTCAGAGTCCCCGCGTCTCAGTGTCTCTGCGTCTCAGTGTCCCCGCGTCTCAGAGTCCCCGCGTCTCAGAGTCCCCGCGTCTCAGAGTCCCCGCGTCTCAATGTCTCTGCGTCTCAGTGTCACTGCGTCTCAGCGTCCCTGCGTCTCAGCGTCCCTGCGTCTCAGCGTCACTGCATCTCAGACTCTCTGCGTCTCAGTGCCTCTGCGTCTCAGTGCCTCTGCGTCTCAGTGTCCCCGCGTCTCAGAGTACCCGCGTCTCAGAGTCCCCGCGTCTCAGAGTCCCCGCGTCTCAGTGTCTCTGCGTCTCAGTGTCTCTGCGACTCAGAGTCCCTGCGTCTCAGCGTCCCTGCGTCTCAGCGTCCCTGCGTCTCAGCGTCCCTGCGTCTCAGCGTCTCAGTGTCTCTGCGTCTCAGTGTCTCTGCGTCTCAGTGTCTCTGCGTCTCAGTGTCTCAGTGTCTCCGTCTCTCCGCCACGCAGACTCTCTGTTTCTCAGTGTCTCTGCGTCTCAGTTTCGCTGCGTCTCAGTGTCTCTGCGTCTCAGTGTCTCTGCGTCTCATAGTCTCTGAGTCTCAGTGTCTCCGCCTCGCAGACTCTCTGCGTCTCAGTGTCTCTGCGTCTCAGTGTCTCTGCGCCTCAGTGTCCCTGCGTCTCAGAGTCCCTGCGTCTCAGTGTCTCTGCGTCTCAGTGTCTCAGTGTCTCTGCGTCTCAGTGTCTCTGCGTCTCAGAGTCCCTGCGTCTCAGTGTCTCAGTGTCTCTGCGTCTCAGTGTCCCTGCATCTCAGTGTCTCTGCGTCTCAGTATCTCTGCGTCTCTGTGTCTCTGCGTCTCTGTGTCTCGGTGTCTCTGCGTCTCAGCGTCTCTGCGTCTCATAGTCTCTGCGTCTCAGTGTCTCCGCCTCGCAGACTCTCTGCGTCTCAGTGTCTCTGCGTCTCAGTGTCTCTGCGTCTCAGTGTCACTGCGTCTCAGCGTCCCTGCGTCTCAGCGTCCCTGCGTCTCAGCGTCCCTGCGTCTCTGCGTCCCTGCGTCTCTGCGTCCCTGCGTCTCAGCGTTTCTGCGTCTCTGCGTCTCAGTGTCACTGCGTCTCAGAGTCCCTGCCTCTCAGCGTCCCTGCGTCTCAGCGTCCCTGCGTCTCTGCGTCTCAGTGTCTCTGCGTCTCAGTGTCTCTGCGTCTCAGTGTCTCTGCGTCTCAGTGTCTCTGCGTCTCAGTGTCTCTGCGTCTCAGTGTCTCTGCGTCTCAGTGTCTCTGCGTCTCAGTGTCTCAGTGTCTCTGCGTCTCTGCGTCTCAGTGTCTCTGCGTCTCAGTGTCTCTGCGTCTCAGTGTCTGTGCGTCTCAGTGTCTCTGCGTCTCAGTGTCTCAGTGTCTCTGCGTCTCTGCGTCTCAGTGTCTCTGCGTCTCAGTGTCTCTGCGCCTCAGTGTCTCCGCCTCGCAGACTCTCTGCGTCTCAGTGTCTCTGCATTTCAGTGTCTCTGCGTCTCAGAGTCCCTGCGTCTCAGAGTCTCTGCGTCTCAGTGTTTCTGCATCTCAGTGTCTCTGCGTCTCTGCTTCTCAGACTCTCTGCGTCTCAGAGTCTGTGCGTCTCAGTGTCTCAGTGTCACAGTGTCTCAGCGTCTCTGCATCTCAGACTCTCTGCGTCTCAGTGTCTCTGCGTCTCAGTGTCCCCGCGTCTCAGAGTACCCGCGTCTCAGAGTCCCCGCGTCTCAGAGTCCCTGCGTCTCAGCGTCCCTGCGTCTCAGCGTCCCTGCATCTCAGCGTCTCAGTGTCTCTGCGTCTCAGTGTCTCTGCGTCTCAGTGTCTCTGCGTCTCAGTGTCTCAGTGTCTCCGTGTCTCCGCCTCGCAGACTCTCTGTTTCTCAGTGTCTCTGCGTCTCAGTTTCTCTGCGTCTCAGTGTCTCTGCGTCTCAGTGTCTCTGCGTCTCATAGTCTCTGCGTCTCAGTGTCTCTGCGTCTCATAGTCTCTGCGTCTCAGTGTCTCCGCCTCGCAGACTCTCTGCGTCTCAGTGTCTCTGCGTCTCAGTGTCTCTGCGTCTCAGTGTCTCTGCGTCTCATAGTCTCTGCGTCTCAGTGTCTCCGCCTCGCAGACTCTCTGCGTCTCAGTGTCTCTGCGTCTCAGTGTCTCTGCGCCTCAGTGTCCCTGCGTCTCAGAGTCCCTGCGTCTCAGTGTCTCTGCGTCTCAGTGTCTCAGTGCCTCTGCGTCTCAGTGTCTCTGCGTCTCAGTGTCACTGCGTCTCAGAGTCCCTGCGTCTCAGCGTCCCACCGTCTCAGCGTCCCTGCGTCTCTGCGTCCCTGCGTCTCAGCGTCTCTGCGTCTCTGCGTCTCAGTGTCTCTGCGTCTCAGTGTCTCTGCGTCTCAGTGTCTCTGCGTCTCAGAGCCTCTGCGTCTCAGTGTCTCTGCATCTCAGTGTCTCTGCGTCTCAGTGTCTCTGCGTCTCAGAGTCTCTGCGTCTCAGTGTCTCAGTGTCTCTGCGTCTCTGCGTCTCAGTGTATCTGCGTCTCAGTGTCTCTGCGTCTCTGAGTCCCTACGTCTCAGAGTCTCTGCGTCTCAGTGTTTCTGCATCTCAGTGTCTCTGCGTCTCTGCTTCTCAGACTCTCTGCGTCTCAGAGTCTGTGCGTCTCAGTGTCTCAGTGTCACAGTGTCTCAGCGTCTCTGCATCTCAGACTCTCTGCGTCTCAGTGCCTCTGCGTCTCAGTGTCTCTGCGTCTCAGTGTCCCCGCGTCTCAGAGTCCCCGCGTCTCAGAGTCCCCGCGTCTCAGAGTCCCCGCGTCTCAGTGTCTCTGCGTCTCAGTGTCTCTGCGTCTCAGAGTCCCTGCGTCTCAGCGTCCCTGCGCCTCACCGTCCTTGCGTCTCAGCGTCCCTGCGTCTCAGCGTCCCTGCGTCTCAGCGTCTCAGCGTCTCAGTGTCTCTGCGTCTCAGTGTCTCTGCGTCTCAGTGTCTCAGTGTCTCCGTGTCTCCGCCTCGCAGACTCTCTGTTTCTCAGTGTCTCTGCGTCTCAGTTTCTCTGCGTCTCAGTGTCTCTGCGTCTCAGTGTCTCTGCGTCTCACAGTCTCTGCGTCTCAGTGTCTCCGCCTCGCAGACTCTCTGCGTCTCAGTGTCTCTGCGTCTCAGTGTCTCTGCGTCTCAGTGTCTCTGCGTCTCACAGTCTCTGCGTCTCAGTGTCCCTGCGTCTCAGTGTCTCAGTGTCTCTGCGTCTCAGTGTCCCTGCATCTCAGTGTCTCTGCGTCTCAGTATCTCTGCGTCTCTGTGTCTCTGTGTCTCGGTGTCTCTGCGTCTCAGTGTCTCCGCCTCGCAGACTCTCTGCGTCTCAGCGTCTCTGCGTCTCAGTGTCTCTGCGCCTTAGTGTCCCTGCGTCACAGAGTCCCTGCGTCTCAGTGTCTCTGCGTCTCAGTGTCTCTGTGTCTCTGCGTCTCTGCTTCTCTGTGTCTCGGTGTCTCAGTGTCTCAGTGTCCCTGCGTCTCATAGTCTCTGCGTCTCAGAGTCTCTGAGTCTCAGTGTCTCTGCCTCCCAGACTCTCTGCGTCTCAGAGTCTCAGTGTCTCTGCGTCTCTGTGTCTCTGTGTCTCTGTGTCTCTGTGTCTCAGCGTCTCTGCGTCTCATAGTCTCTGCGTCTCAGAGTCTCTGAGTCTCAGTGTCTCAGTGTCACAGTGTCTCAGCGTCTCAGTGTCTCTGACTCCCAGACTCTCTGCGTCTCAGACTCTCTGCGTCTCAGTGTCTCTGCGTCTCAGTGTCTCTGCGTCTCATAGTCTCTGCGTCTCAGTGTCTCCGCCTCGCAGACTCACTGCGTCTCAGTGTCTCTGCGTCTCAGTGTCTCTGCGTCTCAGTGTCTCTGCGTCTCAGAGTCCCTGCGTCTCAGTGTCTCAGTGTCTCAGTGTCTCTGCGTCTCAGTGTCCCTGCATCTCAGTGTCTCTGCGTCTCAGTATCTCTGCGTCTCTGTGTCTCTGCGTCTCTGTGTCTCGGCGTCTCTGCGTCTCAGCGTCTCTGCGTCTCAGTGTCTCTGCGTCTCTGTGTCTTGGTGTCTCAGTGTCATGGCGTCTCAGAGTCTCTTTGTCTCAGAGTCTCTTCGTCCCTGAGTCTCAGTCCCTGCGTGTCAGACTCTCTGCGTCTCAGAGTCCCTGCGTCTCAGAGTCCCTGCGTCTCAGAGTCCCTGTGTCTCAGTGCCTCTGCGTCTCAGTGTCTCTGCATCTCTGCGTCTCAGCGTCTCTTCGTCTCACAGTCTCTGTGTCTCAGCGTCTCAGATTCTCTGCGTCTCAGTGTCTCTGCGTCTCAGTGTCTCTGCGGCTCAGTGTCTCTGTGCCTCAGAGTCCATGCGTCTCGGTGTCTCTGCATCTCGGTGTCTCTGCGTCTCGGTGTCTATGCGGCTCTGCGTCTCTGTGTCTTTGTGTCTCTTCGTCTCTTCGTCTCTGAGTCTCAGAGTCTCGGCGTCTCAGTGTCTCTGCGTCTCAGAGTCCCCGCGTCTCAGAGTCCCCGCGTCTCAGAGTCCCCGCGTCTCAGAGTCCCCGCGTCTCAGTGTCTCTGCGTCTCAGTGTCCCCGCGTCTCAGAGTCCCCGCGTCTCAGAGTCCCCGCGTCTCAGAGTCCCCGCGTCTCAATGTCTCTGCGTCTCAGTGTCACTGCGTCTCAGCGTCCCTGCGTCTCAGCGTCCCTGCGTCTCAGCGTCACTGCATCTCAGACTCTCTGCGTCTCAGTGCCTCTGCGTCTCAGTGTCTCTGCGTCTCAGTGTCCCCGCGTCTCAGAGTACCCGCGTCTCAGAGTCCCCGCGTCTCAGAGTCCCCGCGTCTCAGTGTCTCTGCGTCTCAGTGTCTCTGCGACTCAGAGTCCCTGCGTCTCAGCGTCCCTGCGTCTCAGCGTCCCTGCGTCTCAGCGTCCCTGCGTCTCAGCGTCTCAGTGTCTCTGCGTCTCAGTGTCTCTGCGTCTCAGTGTCTCTGCGTCTCAGTGTCTCAGTGTCTCCGTCTCTCCGCCACGCAGACTCTCTGTTTCTCAGTGTCTCTGCGTCTCAGTTTCGCTGCGTCTCAGTGTCTCTGCGTCTCAGTGTCTCTGCGTCTCATAGTCTCTGAGTCTCAGTGTCTCCGCCTCGCAGACTCTCTGCGTCTCAGTGTCTCTGCGTCTCAGTGTCTCTGCGCCTCAGTGTCCCTGCGTCTCAGAGTCCCTGCGTCTCAGTGTCTCTGCGTCTCAGTGTCTCAGTGTCTCTGCGTCTCAGTGTCTCTGCGTCTCAGTGTCTCTGCGTCTCAGAGTCCCTGCGTCTCAGTGTCTCAGTGTCTCTGCGTCTCAGTGTCCCTGCATCTCAGTGTCTCTGCGTCTCAGTATCTCTGCGTCTCTGTGTCTCTGCGTCTCTGTGTCTCGGTGTCTCTGCGTCTCAGCGTCTCTGCGTCTCATAGTCTCTGCGTCTCAGTGTCTCCGCCTCGCAGACTCTCTGCGTCTCAGTGTCTCTGCGTCTCAGTGTCTCTGCGTCTCAGTGTCACTGCGTCTCAGCGTCCCTGCGTCTCAGCGTCCCTGCGTCTCAGCGTCCCTGCGTCTCTGCGTCCCTGCGTCTCTGCGTCCCTGCGTCTCAGCGTTTCTGCGTCTCTGCGTCTCAGTGTCTCTGCGTCTCAGTGTCCCTGCGTCTCAGCGTCCCTGCGTCTCAGCGTCCCTGCGTCTCAGTGTCTCTGCGTCTCAGTGTCTCAGTGTCTCCGTATCTCCGCCTCGTAGACTCTCTGTTTCTCAGTGTCTCTGCGTCTCAGTTTGTCTGCGTCTCAGTGTCTCTGCGTCTCAGTGTCTCTGCGTCTCATAGTCTCTGCGTCTCAGTGTCTCCGCCTCGCAGACTCTCTGCATCTCAGTGTCTCTGCGTCTCAGTGTCTCTGCGTCTCAGTGTCTCTGCGCTCAGTGTCCCTGCGTCTCAGAGTCCCTGCGTCTCAGTGTCTCTGCCTCTCAGTGTCTCAGTGTCTCTGCGTCTCAGTGTCTCTGCGTCTCAGTGTCTCTGCATCTCAGTGTCTCTGCGTCTCAGAGTCCCTGCGTCTCAGTGTCTCAGTGTCTCTGCGTCTCAGTGTCCCTGCATCTCAGTGTCTCCGCGTCTCAGTATCTCTGCGTCTCTGTGTCTCTGCGTCTCTGTGTCTCGGTGTCTCTGCGTCTCAGCGTCTCTGCGTCTCACAGCCTCTGCGTCTCAGTGTCTCCGCCTCGCAGACTCTCTGCGTCTCAGTGTCTCTGCGTCTCAGTGTCTCTGCGTCTCAGTGTCACTGCGTCTCAGAGTCCCTGCGTCTCAGCGTCCCTGCGTCTCAGCGTCCCTGCGTCTCAGCGTCCCTGCGTCTCAGCGTCCCTGCGTCTCAGCGTCTCTGCGTCTCTGCGTCTCAGTGTCTCTGCGTCTCAGTGTCTCTGCGTCTCAGTGTCTCCGCCTCGCAGACTCTCTGCGTCTCAGTGTCTCTGCGTCTCAGAGTCCCTGCGTCTCAGAGTCTCTGCGTCTCAGTGTTTCTGCATCTCAGTGTCTCTGCGTCTCTGCTTCTCAGACTCTCTGCGTCTCAGAGTCTGTGCGTCTCAGTGTCTCAGTGTCACAGTGTCTCAGCGTCTCTGCATCTCAGACTCTCTGCGTCTCAGTGCCTCTGCGTCTCAGTGTCTCTGCGTCTCAGTGTCCCCGCGTCTCAGAGTCCCCGCGTCTCAGAGTCCCCGCGTCTCAGTGTCTCTGCGTCTCAGGGTCTCTGCGTCTCAGAGTCCCTGCGTCTCAGCGTCCCTGCGCCTCACCGTCCTTGCGTCTCAGCGTCCCTGCGTCTCAGCGTCCCTGCGTCTCAGCGTCTCAGTGTCTCTGCGTCTCAGTGTCTCTGCGTCTCAGTGTCTCTGCGTCTCAGTGTCTCAGTGTCTCCGTGTCTCCGCCTCGCAGACTCTCTGTTTCTCAGTGTCTCTGCGTCTCAGTTTCTCTGCGTCTCAGTGTCTCTGCGTCTCAGTGTCTCTGCGTCTCACAGTCTCTGCGTCTCAGTGTCTCCGCCTCGCAGACTCTCTGCGTCTCAGTGTCTCTGCGTCTCAGTGTCTCTGCGTCTCAGTGTCTCTGCGTCTCACAGTCTCTGCGTCTCAGTGTCCCTGCGTCTCAGTGTCTCAGTGTCTCTGCGTCTCAGTGTCCCTGCATCTCAGTGTCTCTGCGTCTCAGTATCTCTGCGTCTCTGTGTCTCTGTGTCTCGGTGTCTCTGCGTCTCAGTGTCTCCGCCTCGCAGACTCTCTGCGTCTCAGCGTCTCTGCGTCTCAGTGTCTCTGCGCCTTAGTGTCCCTGCGTCACAGAGTCCCTGCGTCTCAGTGTCTCTGCGTCTCAGTGTCTCTGTGTCTCTGCGTCTCTGCTTCTCTGTGTCTCGGTGTCTCAGTGTCTCAGTGTCTCTGCGTCTCATAGTCTCTGCGTCTCAGAGTCTCTGAGTCTCAGTGTCTCTGCCTCCCAGACTCTCTGCGTCTCAGAGTCTCAGTGTCTCTGCGTCTCTGTGTCTCTGTGTCTCTGTGTCTCAGCGTCTCTGCGTCTCATAGTCTCTGCGTCTCAGAGTCTCTGAGTCTCAGTGTCTCAGTGTCACAGTGTCTCAGCGTCTCAGTGTCTCTGACTCCCAGACTCTCTGCGTCTCAGACTCTCTGCGTCTCAGTGTCTCTGCGTCTCAGTGTCTCTGCGTCTCATAGTCTCTGCGTCTCAGTGTCTCCGCCTCGCAGACTCACTGCGTCTCAGTGTCTCTGCGTCTCAGTGTCTCTGCGTCTCAGTGTCTCTGCGTCTCAGAGTCCCTGCGTCTCAGTGTCTCAGTGTCTCAGTGTCTCTGCGTCTCAGTGTCCCTGCATCTCAGTGTCTCTGCGTCTCAGTATCTCTGCGTCTCTGTGTCTCTGCGTCTCTGTGTCTCGGCGTCTCTGCGTCTCAGCGTCTCTGCGTCTCAGTGTCTCTGCGTCTCTGTGTCTTGGTGTCTCAGTGTCATGGCGTCTCAGAGTCTCTTTGTCTCAGAGTCTCTTCGTCCCTGAGTCTCAGTCCCTGCGTGTCAGAGTCTCTGCGTCTCAGAGTCCCTGCGTCTCAGAGTCCCTGCGTCTCAGAGTCCCTGTGTCTCAGTGCCTCTGCGTCTCAGTGTCTCTGCATCTCTGCGTCTCAGCGTCTCTTCGTCTCACAGTCTCTGTGTCTCAGCGTCTCAGATTCTCTGCGTCTCAGTGTCTCTGCGTCTCAGTGTCTCTGCGGCTCAGTGTCTCTGTGCCTCAGAGTCCATGCGTCTCGGTGTCTCTGCATCTCGGTGTCTCTGCGTCTCGGTGTCTATGCGGCTCTGCGTCTCTGTGTCTTTGTGTCTCTTCGTCTCTTCGTCTCTGAGTCTCAGAGTCTCGGCGTCTCAGTGTCTCTGCGTCTCAGAGTCCCCGCGTCTCAGAGTCCCCGCGTCTCAGAGTCCCCGCGTCTCAGAGTCCCCGCGTCTCAGTGTCTCTGCGTCTCAGTGTCCCCGCGTCTCAGAGTCCCCGCGTCTCAGAGTCCCCGCGTCTCAGAGTCCCCGCGTCTCAATGTCTCTGCGTCTCAGTGTCACTGCGTCTCAGCGTCCCTGCGTCTCAGCGTCCCTGCGTCTCAGCGTCACTGCATCTCAGACTCTCTGCGTCTCAGTGCCTCTGCGTCTCAGTGTCTCTGCGTCTCAGTGTCCCCGCGTCTCAGAGTACCCGCGTCTCAGAGTCCCCGCGTCTCAGAGTCCCCGCGTCTCAGTGTCTCTGCGTCTCAGTGTCTCTGCGACTCAGAGTCCCTGCGTCTCAGCGTCCCTGCGTCTCAGCGTCCCTGCGTCTCAGCGTCCCTGCGTCTCAGCGTCTCAGTGTCTCTGCGTCTCAGTGTCTCTGCGTCTCAGTGTCTCTGCGTCTCAGTGTCTCAGTGTCTCCGTCTCTCCGCCACGCAGACTCTCTGTTTCTCAGTGTCTCTGCGTCTCAGTTTCGCTGCGTCTCAGTGTCTCTGCGTCTCAGTGTCTCTGCGTCTCATAGTCTCTGAGTCTCAGTGTCTCCGCCTCGCAGACTCTCTGCGTCTCAGTGTCTCTGCGTCTCAGTGTCTCTGCGCCTCAGTGTCCCTGCGTCTCAGAGTCCCTGCGTCTCAGTGTCTCTGCGTCTCAGTGTCTCAGTGTCTCTGCGTCTCAGTGTCTCTGCGTCTCAGTGTCTCTGCGTCTCAGAGTCCCTGCGTCTCAGTGTCTCAGTGTCTCTGCGTCTCAGTGTCCCTGCATCTCAGTGTCTCTGCGTCTCAGTATCTCTGCGTCTCTGTGTCTCTGCGTCTCTGTGTCTCGGTGTCTCTGCGTCTCAGCGTCTCTGCGTCTCATAGTCTCTGCGTCTCAGTGTCTCCGCCTCGCAGACTCTCTGCGTCTCAGTGTCTCTGCGTCTCAGTGTCTCTGCGTCTCAGTGTCACTGCGTCTCAGCGTCCCTGCGTCTCAGCGTCCCTGCGTCTCAGCGTCCCTGCGTCTCAGCGTCCCTGCGTCTCTGCGTCCCTGCGTCTCTGCGTCCCTGCGTCTCAGCGTTTCTGCGTCTCTGCGTCTCAGTGTCTCTGCGTCTCAGTGTCCCTGCGTCTCAGCGTCCCTGCGTCTCAGCGTCCCTGCGTCTCAGTGTCTCTGCGTCTCAGTGTCTCAGTGTCTCCGTATCTCCGCCTCGTAGACTCTCTGTTTCTCAGTGTCTCTGCGTCTCAGTTTGTCTGCGTCTCAGTGTCTCTGCGTCTCAGTGTCTCTGCGTCTCATAGTCTCTGCGTCTCAGTGTCTCCGCCTCGCAGACTCTCTGCATCTCAGTGTCTCTGCGTCTCAGTGTCTCTGCGTCTCAGTGTCTCTGCGCTCAGTGTCCCTGCGTCTCAGAGTCCCTGCGTCTCAGTGTCTCTGCCTCTCAGTGTCTCAGTGTCTCTGCGTCTCAGTGTCTCTGCGTCTCAGTGTCTCTGCATCTCAGTGTCTCTGCGTCTCAGAGTCCCTGCGTCTCAGTGTCTCAGTGTCTCTGCGTCTCAGTGTCCCTGCATCTCAGTGTCTCCGCGTCTCAGTATCTCTGCGTCTCTGTGTCTCTGCGTCTCTGTGTCTCGGTGTCTCTGCGTCTCAGCGTCTCTGCGTCTCACAGCCTCTGCGTCTCAGTGTCTCCGCCTCGCAGACTCTCTGCGTCTCAGTGTCTCTGCGTCTCAGTGTCTCTGCGTCTCAGCGTCCCTGCGTCTCAGCGTCCCTGCGTCTCAGCGTCCCTGCGTCTCAGCGTCCCTGCGTCTCAGCGTCTCTGCGTCTCTGCGTCTCAGTGTCTCTGCGTCTCAGTGTCTCTGCGTCTCAGTGTCTCTGCGTCTCAGTGTCTCCGCCTCGCAGACTCTCTGCGTCTCAGTGTCTCTGCGTCTCAGAGTCCCTGCGTCTCAGAGTCTCTGCGTCTCAGTGTTTCTGCATCTCAGTGTCTCTGCGTCTCTGCTTCTCAGACTCTCTGCGTCTCAGAGTCTGTGCGTCTCAGTGTCTCAGTGTCACAGTGTCTCAGCGTCTCTGCATCTCAGACTCTCTGCGTCTCAGTGCCTCTGCGTCTCAGTGTCTCTGCGTCTCAGTGTCCCCGCGTCTCAGAGTCCCCGCGTCTCAGAGTCCCCGCGTCTCAGTGTCTCTGCGTCTCAGGGTCTCTGCGTCTCAGAGTCCCTGCGTCTCAGCGTCCCTGCGCCTCACCGTCCTTGCGTCTCAGCGTCCCTGCGTCTCAGCGTCCCTGCGTCTCAGTGTCTCAGTGTCTCTGCGTCTCAGTGTCTCTGCGTCTCAGTGTCTCTGCGTCTCAGTGTCTCAGTGTCTCCGTGTCTCCGTGTCTCCGCCTCGCAGACTCTCTGTTTCTCAGTGTCTCTGCGTCTCAGTTTCTCTGCGTCTCAGTGTCTCTGCGTCTCAGTGTCTCTGCGTCTCATAGTCTCTGAGTCTCAGTGTCTCCGCCTCGCAGACTCTCTGCGTCTCAGTGTCTCTGCGTCTCAGTGTCTCTGCGTCTCAGAGTCCCTGCGTCTCAGTGTCTCTGCGTCTCAGTGTCTCAGTGTCTCTGCGTCTCAGCGTCTCTGCGTCTCATAGTCTCTGCGTCTCAGTGTCTCCGCCTCACAGACTCTCTGCGTCTCAGTGTCTCTGCGCCTCAGTGTCTCTGCGTCTCAGAGTCCCTGCGTCTCAGTGTCTCTGCGTCTCAGTGTCTCAGTGTCTCTGCGTCTCAGCGTCTCTGCGTCTCATAGTCTCTCCGTCTCAGTGTCTCCGCCTCGCAGACTCTCTGCGTCTCAGCGTCTCTGCGTCTCAGTGTCTCTGCGCCTCAGTGTCCCTGCGTCACAGAGTCCCTGCGTCTCAGTGTCTCTGCGTCTCAGTGTCTCTGCGTCTCAGTGTCTCTGCGTCTCAGTGTCTCTGCGCCTCAGTGTCCCTGCATCTCAGTGTCTCTGCGTCTCAGTATCTCTGCGTCTCTGTGTCTCTGCGTCTCAGTGTCTCTGCATCTCTGCGTCTCAGCGTCTCAGCGTCTCTGCGTCTCACAGTCTCTGCGTCTCAGCGTCTCAGATTCTCTGCGTCTCAGTGTCTCTGCGTCTCAGTGTCTCTGCGTCTCATAGTCTCTGCGTCTCAGTGTCTCCGCCTCGCAGACACTCTGCGTCTCAGTGTCTCAGTGTCTCTGCGTCTCAGTGTCTCTGCGTCTCAGTGTCTCTGTGCCTCAGAGTCCATGCGTCTCGGTGTCTCTGCGTCTCGGTGTCTCTGCGTCTCGGTGTCTATGCGGCTCTGCGTCTCTGTGTCTTTGTGTCTCTTCGTCTCTTCGTCTCTGAGTCTCAGTGTCTTGGCGTCTCAGTGTCCCCGCGTCTCAGTGTCTCCGCGTCTCAGAGTCCCCGCGTCTCAGAGTCCCCGCGTCTCAGAGTCCCCGCGTCTCAGTGTCTCTGCGTCTCAGTGTCCCCGCGTCTCAGAGTCCCCGCGTCTCAGAGTCCCCGCGTCTCAGAGTCTCTGCGTCTCAGTGTCTTTGCGTCTCAGTGTCTCTGCGTCTCAGAGTCTCTGTGTCTCAGTGTCTCCGCCTCGCAGACTCTCTGCGTCTCAGTGTCTCTGCGTCTCAGTGTCTCTGCGTCTCAGAGTCCCTGCGTCTCAGAGTCTCTGCGTCTCAGTGTCTCTGCATCTCAGTGTCTCTGCGTCTCAGTGTCACTGCGTCTCAGAGTCCCTGCGTCTCAGTGTCTCAGTGTCTCTGCGTCTCAGTGTCCCTGCATCTCAGTGTCTCTGCGTCTCAGTATCTCTGTGTCTCTGTGTCTCTGCGTCTCTGTGTCTCGGTGTCTCTGCGTCTCAGCGTCTCAGTGTCTCTGCGTCTCAGTGTCCCTGCGTCTCAGCGTCCCTGCGTCTCAGCGTCCCTGCGTCTCAGTGTCTCTGCGTCTCAGTGTCCCTGCGTCTCAGCGTCCCTGCGTCTCAGCGTCCCTGCGTCTCAGTGTCTCTGCGTCTCAGTGTCTCTGCGTCTCAGTGTCTCAGTGTCTCCGTATCTCCGCCTCGTAGACTCTCTGTTTCTCAGTGTCTCTGCGTCTCAGTTTGTCTGCGTCTCAGTGTCTCTGCGTCTCAGTGTCTCTGCGTCTCATAGTCTCTGCGTCTCAGTGTCTCCGCCTCGCAGACTCTCTGCATCTCAGTGTCTCTGCGTCTCAGTGTCTCTGCGTCTCAGTGTCTCTGCGCTCAGTGTCCCTGCGTCTCAGAGTCCCTGCGTCTCAGTGTCTCTGCCTCTCAGTGTCTCAGTGTCTCTGCGTCTCAGTGTCTCTGCGTCTCAGTGTCTCTGCATCTCAGTGTCTCTGCGTCTCAGAGTCCCTGCGTCTCAGTGTCTCAGTGTCTCTGCGTCTCAGTGTCCCTGCATCTCAGTGTCTCCGCGTCTCAGTATCTCTGCGTCTCTGTGTCTCTGCGTCTCTGTGTCTCGGTGTCTCTGCGTCTCAGCGTCTCTGCGTCTCACAGCCTCTGCGTCTCAGTGTCTCCGCCTCGCAGACTCTCTGCGTCTCAGTGTCTCTGCGTCTCAGTGTCTCTGCGTCTCAGTGTCACTGCGTCTCAGAGTCCCTGCGTCTCAGCGTCCCTGCGTCTCAGCGTCCCTGCGTCTCAGCGTCCCTGCGTCTCAGCGTCCCTGCGTCTCAGCGTCTCTGCGTCTCAGCGTCTCTGCGTCTCAGCGTCTCTGCGTCTCAGTGTCTCTGCGTCTCAGTGTCTCCGCCTCGCAGACTCTCTGCGTCTCAGTGTCTCTGCGTCTCAGAGTCCCTGCGTCTCAGAGTCTCTGCGTCTCAGTGTTTCTGCATCTCAGTGTCTCTGCGTCTCTGCTTCTCAGACTCTCTGCGTCTCAGAGTCTGTGCGTCTCAGTGTCTCAGTGTCACAGTGTCTCAGCGTCTCTGCATCTCAGACTCTCTGCGTCTCAGTGCCTCTGCGTCTCAGTGTCTCTGCGTCTCAGTGTCCCCGCGTCTCAGAGTCCCCGCGTCTCAGAGTCCCCGCGTCTCAGTGTCTCTGCGTCTCAGGGTCTCTGCGTCTCAGAGTCCCTGCGTCTCAGCGTCCCTGCGCCTCACCGTCCTTGCGTCTCAGCGTCCCTGCGTCTCAGCGTCCCTGCGTCTCAGTGTCTCAGTGTCTCTGCGTCTCAGTGTCTCTGCGTCTCAGTGTCTCTGCGTCTCAGTGTCTCAGTGTCTCCGTGTCTCCGTGTCTCCGCCTCGCAGACTCTCTGTTTCTCAGTGTCTCTGCGTCTCAGTTTCTCTGCGTCTCAGTGTCTCTGCGTCTCAGTGTCTCTGCGTCTCATAGTCTCTGAGTCTCAGTGTCTCCGCCTCGCAGACTCTCTGCGTCTCAATGTCTCTGCGCCTCAGTGTCTCTGCGTCTCAGAGTCCCTGCGTCTCAGTGTCTCTGCGTCTCAGTGTCTCAGTGTCTCTGCGTCTCAGCGTCTCTGCGTCTCATAGTCTCTGCGTCTCAGTGTCTCCGCCTCACAGACTCTCTGCGTCTCAGTGTCTCTGCGCCTCAGTGTCTCTGCGTCTCAGAGTCCCTGCGTCTCAGTGTCTCTGCGTCTCAGTGTCTCAGTGTCTCTGCGTCTCAGCGTCTCTGCGTCTCATAGTCTCTCCGTCTCAGTGTCTCCGCCTCGCAGACTCTCTGCGTCTCAGCGTCTCTGCGTCTCAGTGTCTCTGCGCCTCAGTGTCCCTGCGTCACAGAGTCCCTGCGTCTCAGTGTCTCTGCGTCTCAGTGTCTCTGCGTCTCAGTGTCTCTGCGCCTCAGTGTCCCTGCATCTCAGTGTCTCTGCGTCTCAGTATCTCTGCGCCTCTGTGTCTCTGCGTCTCAGTGTCTCTGCGTCTCTGCGTCTCAGCGTCTCAGCGTCTCTGCGTCTCACAGTCTCTGCGTCTCAGCTTCTCTGATTCTCTGCGTCTCAGTGTCTCTGCGTCTCAGTGTCTCTGCGTCTCATAGTCTCTGCGTCTCAGTGTCTCCGCCTCGCAGACACTCTGCGTCTCAGTGTCTCAGTGTCTCTGCGTCTCAGTGTCTCTGCGTCTCAGTGTCTCTGTGCCTCAGAGTCCATGCGTCTCGGTGTCTCTGCGTCTCGGTGTCTCTGCGTCTCGGTGTCTATGCGGCTCTGCGTCTCTGTGTCTTTGTGTCTCTTCGTCTCTTCGTCTCTGAGTCTCAGTGTCTTGGCGTCTCAGTGTCCCCGCGTCTCAGTGTCTCCGCGTCTCAGTGTCCCCGCGTCTCAGAGTCCCCGCGTCTCAGAGTCCCCGCGTCTCAGAGTCCCCGCGTCTCAGTGTCTCTGCGTCTCAGTGTCCCCGCGTCTCAGAGTCCCCGCGTCTCAGAGTCCCCGCGTCTCAGAGTCTCTGCGTCTCAGTGTCTTTGCGTCTCAGTGTCTCTGCGTCTCAGAGTCTCTGTGTCTCAGTGTCTCCGCCTCGCAGACTCTCTGCGTCTCAGTGTCTCTGCGTCTCAGTGTCTCTGCGTCTCAGAGTCCCTGCGTCTCAGAGTCTCTGCGTCTCAGTGTCTCTGCATCTCAGTGTCTCTGCGTCTCAGTGTCACTGCGTCTCAGAGTCCCTGCGTCTCAGTGTCTCAGTGTCTCTGCGTCTCAGTGTCCCTGCATCTCAGTGTCTCTGCGTCTCAGTATCTCTGTGTCTCTGTGTCTCTGCGTCTCTGTGTCTCGGTGTCTCTGCGTCTCAGCGTCTCTGCGTATCATAGTCTCTGCGTCTCAGTGTCTCCGCCTCGCAGACTCTCTGCGTCTCAGTGTCTCTGCGACTCAGTGTCTCTGCGTCTCAGTGTCACTGCGTCTCAGCGTCCCTGCGTCTCAGCGTCCCTGCGTCTCAGCGTCCCTGCGTCTCAGCGTCCCTGCGTCTCTGCGTCTCAGTGTCTCTGCGTCTCAGTGTCTCTGCGTCTCAGTGTCTCTGCGTCTCAGTGTCTGTGCGTCTCAGTGTCTCTGCGTCTCAGTGTCTCAGTGTCTCTGCGTCTCTGCGTCTCAGTGTCTCTGCGTCTCAGTGTCTCTGCGTCTCAGTGTCTGTGCGTCTCAGTGTCTCTGCGTCTCAGTGTCTCTGCGTCTCTGCGTCTCAGAGTCTGTGCGTCTCAGTGTCTCTGCGTCTCAGTGTCTCTGCGTCTCTGCGTCTCAGAGTCTGTGCGTCTCAGTGTCTCTGCGTCTCAGTGTCTCTGCGTCTCAGTGTCTGTGCGTCTCAGTGTCTCTGCGTCTCAGTGTCTCTGCGTCTCTGCGTCTCAGAGTCTGTGCGTCTCAGTGTCTCTGCGTCTCAGTGTCTCTGCGTCTCTGCGTCTCAGAGTCTGTGCGTCTCAGTGTCTCTGCGTCTCAGACTCTCTGCGTCTCAGTGTTTCTGCATCTCAGTGTCTCTGCGTCTCTGCTTCTCAGACTCTCTGCGTCTCAGAGTCTGTGCGTCTCAGTGTCTCAGTGTCACAGTGTCTCAGCGTCTCTGCATCTCAGACTCTCTGCGTCTCAGTGCCTCTGCGTCTCAGTGTCTCTGCGTCTCAGTGTCCCCGCGTCTCAGAGTACCCGCGTCTCAGAGTCCCCGCGTCTCAGAGTCCCCGCGTCTCAGTGTCTCTGCGTCTCAGAGTCCCTGCGTCTCAGCGTCCCTGCGCCTCACCGTCCTTGCGTCTCAGCGTCCCTGCGTCTCAGCGTCCCTGCGTCTCAGTGTCTCTGCGTCTCATAGTCTCAGCGTCTCAGCGTCTCAGTGTCTCTGCGTCTCAGTGTCTCTGCGTCTCAGTGTCTCTGCGTCTCATAGTCTCTGCGTCTCAGTGTCTCCGCCTCGCAGACTCTCTGCGTCTCAGTGTCTCTGCGTCTCAGTGTCTCTGCGCCTCAGTGTCCCTGCGTCTCAGAGTCCCTGCGTCTCAGTGTCTCTGCGTCTCAGTGTCTCAGTGTCTCTGCGTCTCAGTGTCTCTGCGTCTCAGTGACTCTGCGTCTCAGTGTCTCTGCGTCTCAGAGTCCCTGCGTCTCAGTGTCTCAGTGTCTCTGCGTCTCAGTGTCCCTGCATCTCAGTGTCTCTGCGTCTCAGTATCTCTGCGTCTCTGTGTCTCGGTGTCTCTGCGTCTCAGCGTCTCTGCGTCTCAGTGTCTCTGCGCCTTAGTGTCCCTGCGTCACAGAGTCCCTGCGTCTCAGTGTCTCTGCGTCTCAGTGTCTCTGCGTCTCAGTGTCTCTGCGTCTCAGTGTCCTTGCGCCTCTGCGTCTCAGTGTCTCTGCGTCTCAGTGTCTCTGCGTCTCTGCTTCTCTGTGTCTCTGTGTCTCAGTGTCTCTGCGTCTCATAGTCTCTGCGTCTCAGAGTCTCTGAGTCTCAGTGTCTCTGCCTCCCAGACTCTCTGCGTCTCAGAGTCTCAGTGTCTCTGCGTCTCTGTGTTTCTGCGTCTCTGTGTTCCTGTGTCTCAGCGTCTCTGCGTCTCATAGTCTCTGCGTCTCAGAGTCTCTGAGTCTCAGTGTCACAGTGTCTCAGCGTCTCAGTGTCTCTGACTCCCAGACTCTCTGCGTCTCAGACTCTCTGCGTCTCAGTGTCTCTGCGTCTCAGTGTCTCTGCGTCTCATAGTCTCTGCGTCTCAGTGTCTCCGCCTCGCAGACTCTCTGCGTCTCAGTGTCTCAGTGTCTCTGCGTCTCAGTGTCTCTGCGTCTCAGTGTCTCTGCGTCTCAGTGTCTCTGCGTCTCAGAGTCCCTGCGTCTCAGTGTCTCAGTGTCTCTGCGTCTCAGTGTCCCTGCATCTCAGTGTCTCTGCGTCTCAGTATCTCTGCGTCTCTGTGTCTCTGCGTCTCTGTGTCTCGGCGTCTCTGCGTCTCAGCGTCTCTGCGTCTCAGTGTCTCTGCGTCTCTGTGTCTTGGTGTCTCTGCGTCTCTGTGTCTCTGCGTCTCTGCGTCTCAGTGTCTCGGCGTCTCAGTGTCATGGCGTCTCAGAGTCTCTTCGTCTCAGAGTCTCTTCGTCCCTGAGTCTCAGTGTCTCTGCGTCTCAGAGTCCCTGCGTCTCAGAGTCCCTGCGTGTCAGAGTCTCTGCGTCTCAGAGTCCCTGCGTCTCAGAGTCCCTGTGTCTCAGCGTCTCAGATTCTCTGCGTCTCAGTGTCTCTGCGTCTCAGTGTCTCTGCGTCTCAGTGTCTCTGCATCTCTGCGTCTCAGCGTCTCTGCGTCTCACAGTCTCTGCGTCTCAGCGTCTCAGATTCTCTGCGTCTCAGTGTCTCTGCGTCTCAGCGTCTCTGCGTCTCACAGTCTCTGCGTCTCAGCGTCTCAGATTCTCTGCGTCTCAGTGTCTCTGCGTCTCAGTGTCTCTGCGTCTCATAGTCTCTGCGTCTCAGTGTCTCCGCCTCGCAGACACTCTGCGTCTCAGTGTCTCAGTGTCTCTGCGTCTCAGAGTCCCCGCGTCTCAGTGTCCCCGCGTCTCAGAGTCCCCGCGTCTCAGAGTCCCCGCGTCTCAGAGTCTCTGCGTCTCAGTGTCTCTGCGTCTCAGAGTCTCTGCGTCTCAGTGTCTCTGCGTCTCAGTGTCTCTGCGTCTCAGAGTCTCTGTGTCTCAGTGTCTCCGCCTCGCAGACTCTCTGCGTCTCAGTGTCTCTGCATCTCAGTGTCTCTGCGTCTCAGCGTCTCTGCTTCTCAGACTCTCTGCGTCTCAGAGTCTGTGCGTCTCAGTGTCTCAGTGTCACAGTGTCTCAGCGTCTCTGCATCTCAGACTCTCTGCGCCTCAGTGCCTCTCCGTCTCAGTGTCTCTGCCTCTCAGTGTCCCCGCGTCTCAGAGTCCCCGCGTCTCAGAGTCCCCGCGTCTCAGGGTCCCCGCGTCTCAGGTTCCCCGCGTCTCAGAGTCCCCACGTCTCAGAGTACCCGCGTCTCAGAGTCCCCGCGTCTCACAGTCCCCGATTCTCAGACTCTCTGCGTCTCAGCGTCCTTGCGTCTCAGCGTCCCTGCGTCTCAGCATCTCTGCGTCTCAGCGTCTCAGTGTCTCTGCGTCTCAGTGTCTCTGCGTCTCATAGTCTCTGCGTCTCAGTGTCTCCGCCTCGCAGACTCTCAGCGTCTCAGTGTCTCTGCGTCTCAGTGTCTCCGCTTCGCAGACTCTCTGCGTCTCAGTGTCTCTGCGTCTCAGTGTCTCTGCGTCTCAGTGTCTCTGCGCCTCTGCGTCTCAGTGTCTCTGCGTCTCAGTGTCTCAGTGTCTCTGCGTCTCAGTGTCTCTGCGCCTCAGTGTCCCTGCGTCACAGAGTCCCTGCGTCTCAGTGTCTCTGCGACTCAGTGTCTCTGCGCCTCTGCGTCTCAATGTCTCTGCGTCTCAGTGTCTCTGTGTCTCTGCGTCTCTGCTTCTCTGTGTCTCTGTGTCTCAGTGTCTCTGCGTCTCATAGTCTCTGCGTCTCAGAGTCTCTGAGTCTCAGTGTCTCCGCCTCCCAGACTCTCTGCGTCTCAGAGTCTCAGTGTCTCTGCGTCTCTGTGTGTCTGCGTCTCTGTGTCTCTGTGTCTCAGCGTCTATGCGTCTCATAGTCTCTGCGTCTCAGAGTCTCTGAGTCTCAGTGTCTCAGTGTCACAGTGTCTCAGCGTCTCAGTGTCTCTGACTCCCAGACTCTCTGCGTCTCAGACTCTCTGCGTCTCAGTGTCTCTGCGTCTCAGTGTCTCTGCGTCTCATAGTCTCTGCGTCTCAGTGTCTCTGCCTCGCAGACTCTCTGCGTCTCAGTGTCTCAGTGTCTCTGCGTCTCAGTGTGTCTGCGTCTCAGTGTCTCTGCGTCTCAGTGTCCCTGCATCTCAGTGTCTCTGCGTCTCAGTATCTCTGCGTCTCTGTGTCTCTGCGTCTCTGTGTCTCGGCGTCTCTGCGTCTCAGCGTCTCTGCGTCTCAGTGTCTCTGCGTCTCTGCGTCTCTGTGTCTTGGTGTCTCTGCGTCTCTGTGTCTCTGCGTCTCAGTGTCTCGGCGTCTCAGTGTCATGGCGTCTCAGAGTCTCTTCGTCTCAGAGTCTCTTCGTCCCTGAGTCTCAGTGTCTCTGCGTCTCAGAGTCCCTGCGTCTCAGAGTCCCTGCGTCTCAGAGTCCCTGCGTGTCAGAGTCTCTGCGTCTCAGAGTCCCTGCGTCTCAGAGTCCCTGCGTCTCAGAGTCCCTGCGTCTCAGTGTCTCTGCGTCTCAGTGTCTCTGCGTCTCAGTGTCTCAGTGTCTCTGCCTCTCAGTGTCTCTGCGTCTCAGTGTCTCCGCCTCGCAGACTCTCTGCGTCTCAGTGTCTCAGTGTCTCTGCGTCTCAGTGTCTCTGCGCCTCAGTGTCCCTGCGTCTCAGAGTCCCTGCGTCTCAGTGTCTCTGCGTCTCAGTGTCTCAGTGTCTCTGCGCCTCAGTGTCCCTGCGTCTCAGAGTCCCTGCGTCTCAGTGTCTCTGGGTCTCAGTGTCTCAGTGTCTCTGCGTCTCAGTGTCTCTGCGTCTCAGTGTCTCTGCGTCTCAGTGTCTCTGCGCCTCTGCGTCTCAGTGTCTCTCCGTCTCAGTGTCACTGTGTCTCTGCGTCTCTGCTTCTCTGTGTCTCTGTGTCTCAGTGTCTCAGTGTCTCTGCGTCTCATAGTCTCTGCGTCTCAGAGTCTCTGAGTCTCAGTGTCTCCGCCTCCCAGACTCTCTGCGTCTCAGAGTCTCAGTGTCTCTGCGTCTCTGTGTCTCTGCGTCTCTGTGTCTCTGTGTCTCAGCGTCTATGCGTCTCATAGTCTCTGCATCTCAGAGTCTCTGAGTCTCAGTGTCTCAGTGTCACAGTGTCTCAGCGTCTCAGTGTCTCTGACTCCCAGACTCTCTGCGTCTCAGACTCTCTGCGTCTCAGTGTCTCTGCGTCTCAGTGTCTCTGCGTCTCATAGTCTCTGCGTCTCAGTGTCTCCGCCTCGCAGACTCTCTGCGTCTCAGTGTCTCAGTGTCTCTGCGTCTCAGTGTCTCTGCGTCTCAGTGTCTCTGCGTCTCAGAGTCCCTGCGTCTCAGTGTCTCTGCGTCTCAGTGTCCCTGCATCTCAGTGTCTCTGCGTCTCAGTATCTCTGCGTCTCTGTGTCTCGGCGTCTCTGCGTCTCAGCGTCTCTGCGTCTCAGTGTCTCTGCGTCTCTGCGTCTCTGCGTCTCTGTGTCTTGGTGTCTCTGCGTCTCTGTGTCTCTGCGTCTCAGTGTCTCGGCGTCTCAGTGTCATGGCGTCTCAGAGTCTCTTCGTCTCAGAGTCTCTTCGTCCCTGAGTCTCAGTGTCTCTGCGTCTCAGTGTCTCTGCGTCTCAGAGTCCCTGCGTCTCAGAGTCCCTGCGTCTCAGAGTCCCTGCGTGTCAGAGTCTCTGCGTCTCATAGTCCCTGCGTCTCAGAGTCCCTGCGTCTCAGAGTCCCTGCGTCTCAGTGTCTCTGCGTCTCTGCGTCTCAGCGTCTCTACGTCTCACAGTCTCTGCGTCTCAGCGTCTCAGATTCTCTGTTTCTCAGTGTCTCCGCGTCTCAGTGTCTCTGCGTCTCATAGTCTCAGTGTCTCAGTGTCTCCGCCTCGCAGACACTCTGCGTCTCAGTGTCTCAGTGTCTCTGCGTCTCAGTGTCTCTGCGTCTCAGTGTCTCTGCGCCTCAGAGTCCATGCGTCTCGGTGTCTCTGCGTCTCGGTGTCTCTGCGTCTCGGTGTCTCTGCGTCTCTGTGTCTTTGTGTCTCTTCGTCTCTGAGTCTCAGAGTCTCAGTGTCTCGGCGTCTCAGTGTCTCTGCGCCTCAGTGTCCCCGCATCTCAGAGTCCCCGCGTCTCAGAGTCCCCGCGTCTCAGAGTCCCCGCGTCTCAGTGTCTCTGCGTCTCAGTGTCCCCGCGTCTCAGAGACCCCGCATCTCAGAGTCCCCGCGTCTCAGAGTCCCCGCGTCTCAGAGTCCCCGCGTCTCAGTGTCTCTGCGTCTCAGTGTCACTGCGTCTCAGAGTCCCTGCGTCTCAGCGTCCCTGCGTCTCAGCGTCCCTGCGTCTCAGCGTCCCTGCGTCTCAGCGTCTCTGCGTCTCAGTGTCTCTGCGTCTAAGTGTCTCTGCGTCTCAGTGTCTCCGCCTCGCAGACTCACTGCGTCTCAGTGTCTCTGCATCTCAGTGTCTCTGCGTCTCAGTGTCTCTGTGTCTCAGTGTCTCTGCGTCTCAGTGTCTCAGTGTCTCTGCGTCTCTGCGTCTCAGTGTCTCTGCGTCTCAGTGTCTCTGCGTCTCAGAGTCTCAGTGTCTCAGTGTCTCCGCCTCGCAGACTCTCTGCGTCTCAGTGTCTCTGCGTCTCAGTGTCTCTGCGTCTCAGAGTCCCTGCGTCTCAGAGTCTCTGCGTCTCAGTGTCTCTGCATCTCAGTGTCTCTGCGTCGCTGCTTCTCAGACTCTCTGCGTCTCAGAGTCTGTGCGTCTCAGTGTCTCAGTGTCACAGTGTGTCAGCGTCTCTGCATCTCAGACTCTCTGCGTCTCAGTGCCTCTGCGTCTCAGTGTCTCTGCGTCTCAGTGTCTCTGCGTCTCAGTGTCTCTGCGCCTCAGAGTCCATGCGTCTCGGTGTCTCTGCGTCTCGGTGTCTCTGCGTCTCGGTGTCTCTGCGTCTCGGTGTCTATGCGTCTCTGTGTCTTTGTGTCTCTTCGTCTCTGAGTCTCAGTGTCTCAGCGTCTCAGTGTCTCTGCGTCTCAGAGTCCCCGCGTCTCAGAGTCCCTGCGTCTCAGAGTCCCCGCGTCTCAGAG
The DNA here is from genome assembly GCF_965287045.1 of Carcharhinus amblyrhynchos. Taxonomy (NCBI): domain Eukaryota; kingdom Metazoa; phylum Chordata; class Chondrichthyes; order Carcharhiniformes; family Carcharhinidae; genus Carcharhinus; species Carcharhinus amblyrhynchos. Next base: position 87,428 of record NW_027649965.1, read on the forward strand.
TCCCCGCGTCTCAGTGTCTCTGCGTCTCAGTGTCCCCGCGTCTCAGAGTCCCCGCATCTCAGAGTCCCCGCGTCTCAGTGTCTCTGCGTCTCAGTGTCACTGCGTGTCAGAGTCCCTGCATCTCAGCGTCCCTGCGTCTCAGCGTCCCTGCGTCTCAGCGTCCCTGCGTCTCTGCGTCCCTGCGTCTCAGCGTCTCTGCGTCTCAGTGTCTCTGCGTCTCAGTGTCTCTGCGTCTCAGTGTCTCAGTGTCTCAGTGTCTCCGCCTCGCAGACTCTCTGCGTCTCAGTGTCTCTGCATCTCAGTGTCTCTGCGTCTCAGTGTCTCTGCGTCTCAGTGTCTCAGTGTCTCTGCGTCTCAGTGTCTCAGTGTCTCTGCGTCTCAGTGTCTCTGCGTCTCAGAGTCCCTGCGTCTCAGTGTCTCTGCGTCTCAGTGTTTCTGCATCTCAGTGTCTCTGCGTCTCTGCTTCTCAGACTCTCTGCGTCTCAGAGTCTGTGCGTCTCAGTGTCTCAGTGTCAGAGTGTCTCAGCGTCTCTGCATCTCAGACTCTCTGCGTCTCAGTGCCTCTGCGTCTCAGTGTCTCTGCGTCTCAGTGTCCCCACGTCTCAGAGTACCCGCGTCTCAGAGTCCCCGCGTCTCAGAGTCCCCGCGTCTCAGTGTCTCTGCGTCTCAGTGTCTCTGCGTCTCAGAGTCCCTGCGTCTCAGCGTCCCTGCGCCTCACCGTCCTTGCGTCTCAGCGTCCCTGCGTCTCAGCGTCCCTGCGTCTCAGCGTCTCAGTGTCTCTGCGTCTCAGTGTCTCTGCGTCTCAGTGTCTCTGCGTCTCAGTGTCTCAGTGTCTCCGTGTCTCCGCCTCGCAGACTCTCTGTTTCTCAGTGTCTCTGCGTCTCAGTTTCTCTGCGTCTCAGTGTCTCTGCGTCTCATAGTCTCTGCGTCTCAGTGTCTCCGCCTCGCAGACTCTCTGCGTCTCAGTGTCTCTGCGTCTCAGTGTCTCTGCGCCTCAGTGTCCCTGCGTCTCAGAGTCCCTGCGTCTCAGTGTCTCTGCGTCTCAGTGTCTCAGTGTCTCTGCGTCTCAGTGTCTCTGCGTCTCAGTGTCTCTGCGTCTCAGTGTCTCTGCGTCTCAGAGTCCCTGCGTCTCAGTGTCTCTGCGTCTCAGTGTCCCTGCATCTCAGTGTCTCTGCGTCTCAGTGTCTCTGCGTCTCTGTGTCTCGGTGTCTCTGCGTCTCAGCGTCTCATAGTCTCTGCGTCTCAGTGTCTCCGCCTCGCAGACTGTCTGCGTCTCAGTGTCTCAGTGTCTCTGCGTCTCAGTGTCTCTGCGTCTCAGTGTCTCTGCGTCTCAGAGTCCCTGCGTCTCAGTGTCTCAGTGTCTCTGCGTCTCAGTGTCCCTGCGTCTCAGTATCTCTGCGTCTCAGTGTCTCTGCGTCTCTGTGTCTTGGTGTCTCTGCGTCTCTGTGTCGCTGCGTCTCAGTGTCTCGGCGTCTCAGTGTCATGGCGTCTCAGAGTCTCTTCGTCTCAGAGTCTCTTCGTCCCTGAGTCTCAGTGTCTCTGCGTCTCAGAGTCCCTGCGTCTCAGAGTCCCTGCGTGTCAGAGTCCCTGCGTCTCAGAGTCCCTGCGTCTCAGTGTCTCTGCGTCTCAGTGTCTCTGCATCTCTGCGTCTCAGCGTCTCTGCGTCTCACAGTCTCTGCGTCTCAGCGTCTCAGATTCTCTGCGTCTCAGTGTCTCTGCGTCTCAGTGTCTCTGCGTCTCATAGTCTCTGCGTCTCAGTGTCTCCGCCTCGCAGACACTCTGCATCTCAGTGTCTCAGTGTCTCTGCGTCTCAGTGTCTCTGCGTCTCAGTGTCTCTGTGCCTCAGAGTCCATGCGTCTCGGTGTCTCTGCGTCTCGGTGTCTCTGCGCCTCGGTGTCTCTGCGTCTCGGTGTCTATGCGGCTCTGCATCTCTGTGTCTTTGTGTCTCTTCGTCTCTTCGTCTCTGAGTCTCAGTGTCTCGGCGTCTCAGTGTCTCTGCGTCTCAGTGTCCCCGCGTCTCAAAGTCCCCGCGTCTCAGAGTCCCCGCGTCTCAGAGTCCCCGCGTCTCAGTGTCTCTGCGTCTCAGTGTCCCCGCGTCTCAGAGTCCCCGCGTCTCAGAGTCCCCGCGTCTCAGAGTCCCCGCGTCTCAGAGTCCCGCGTCTCAGAGTCCCCGCGTCTCAGTGTCACCTGCGTCTCAGCGTCCCTGCGTCTCAGCTTCTCTGCGTCTCAGTGTCTCTGCGTCTCAGTGTCTCTGCATCTCAGAGTCTCTGTGTCTCAGTGTCTCCGCCTCGCAGACTCTCTGCGTCTCAGTGTCTCTGGTCTCAGTGTCTCTGCGTCTCAGAGTCCCTGCGTCTCAGAGTCTCTGCGTCTCAGTGTCTCTGCATCTCAGTGTCTCTGCGTCTCTGCTTCTCAGACTCTCTGCGTCTCAGAGTCTGTGCGTCTCAGTGTCTCAGTGTCACAGTGTCTCAGCGTCTCTGCATCTCAGTGTCTCAGCGTCTCAGTGCCTTTGCGTCTCAGTGTCTCTGCGTCTCAGTGTCCCCGCGTCTCAGAGTCCCCGCGTCTCAGAGTACCCGCGTCTCAGAGTCCCCGCGTCTCACAGTCCCCGCGTCTCAGAGTCCCCGATTCTCAGACTCCCTGCGTCTCAGCGTCCCTGCGTCTCAGCGTCCCTGCGTCTCAGCGTCCCTGCGTCTCAGCATCTCTGCGTCTCTGCGTCTCAGCGTCTCAGTGTCTCTGCGTCTCAGTGTCTCTGCGTCTCAGTGTCTCTGGGTCTCATAGTCTCTGTGTCTCAGTGTCTCCGCCTCGCAGACTCTCTGCGTCTCAGTGTCTCTGCGCCTCAGTGTCCTGCGTCTCAGAGTCCCTGCGTCTCCAGTGTCTCTGCGCCTCAGTGTTCCCGCGTCTCAGAGTCCCCGCGTCTCAGAGTCCCCGCGTCTCAGAGTCCCCGCGTCTCAGAGTCCCGCGTCTCAGAGTCCGCGTCTCAGAGTCCCCGCGTCTCAGTGTCTCTGCGTCTCAGTGTCCCCGCGTCTCAGAGTCCCCGCGTCTCAGAGTCCCCGCGTCTCAGAGTCTCTGCGTCTCAGTGTCTCTGCGTCTCAGTGTCTCTGCGTCTCAGTGTCTCTGCGTCTCAGAGTCCCTACGTCTCAGAGTCTCTGCGTCTCAGTGTCTCTGCATCTCAGTGTCTCTGCGTCTCAGCGTCTCTGCTTCTCAGACTCTCTGCGTCTCAGAGTCTGTGCATCTCAGTGTCTCAGTGTCACAGTGTCTCAGCGTCTCTGCATCTCAGACTCTCTGCGCCTCAGTGCCTCTGCGTCTCAGTGTCTCTGCGTCTCAGTGTCCCCGCGTCTCAGAGTCCCCGCGTCTCAGAGTCCCCGCGTCTCAGAGTCCCCGCGTCTCAGTGTCTCTGCGTCTCAGTGTCCCCGCGTCTCAGAGTCCCCGCGTCTCAGAGTCCCCGCGTCTCAGAGTCTCTGCGTCTCAGTGTCTCTGCGTCTCAGTGTCTCTGCGTCTCAGAGTCTCTGTGTCTCAGTGTCTCCGCCTCGCAGACTCTCTGCGTCTCAGTGTCTCTGCGTCTCAGTGTCTCTGCGTCTCAGTGTCTCTGCGTCTCAGAGTCCCTACGTCTCAGAGTCTCTGCGTCTCAGTGTCTCTGCATCTCAGTGTCTCTGCGTCTCAGCGTCTCTGCTTCTCAGACTCTCTGCGTCTCAGAGTCTGTGCGTCTCAGTGTCTCAGTGTCACAGTGTCTCAGCGTCTCTGCATCTCAGACTCTCTGCGCCTCAGTGCCTCTGCGTCTCAGTGTCTCTGCGTCTCAGTGTCCCCGCGTCTCAGAGTCCCCGCGTCTCAGAGTCCCCGCGTCTCAGGGTCCCCGCGTCTCAGGTTCCCCGCGTCTCAGAGACCCCACGTCTCAGAGTACCCGCGTCTCAGAGTCCCCGCGTCTCACAGTCCCCGCGTCTCATAGTCCCCGATTCTCAGACTCTCTGCGTCTCAGCGTCCCTGCGTCTCAGCGTCCCTGCGTCTCAGCGTCCCTGCGTCTCAGCATCTCTGCGTCTCTGCGTCTCAGTGTCTCTGCGTCTCAGTGTCTCTGCGTCTCAGTGTCTCTGCGTCTCATAGTCTCTGCGTCTCAGTGTCTCCGCCTCGCAGACTCTCTGCGTCTCAGTGTCTCTGCGTCTCAGTGTCTCCACCTCGCAGACTCTCTGCGTCTCAGTGTCTCTGCGTCTCCGTGTCTCTGCGTCTCAGTGTCTCTGCGCCTCTGCGTCTCAGTGTCTCTGCGTCTCAGTGTCTCAGTGTCTCTGCGTCTCAGAGTGTCTGAGTCTCAGTGTCTCAGTGTCTCAGCGTCTCAGTGTCTCTGACTCCCAGACTCTCTGCGTCTCAGACTCTCTGCGTCTCAGTGTCTCTGCGTCTCAGTGTCTCTGCGTCTCATAGTCTCTGCGTCTCAGTGTCTCCGCCTCGCAGACTCTCTGCGTCTCAGTGTCTCAGTGTCTCTGCGTCTCAGTGTCTCTGCGTCTCAGTGTCTCTGCGTCTCAGTGACTCTGCGTCTCAGTGTCTCTGCGTCTCAGAGTCCCTGCGTCTCAGTGTCTCAGTGTCTCTGCGTCTCAGTGTCCCTGCATCTCAGTGTCTCTGCGTCTCAGTATCTCTGCGTCTCTGTGTCTCTGCGCCTCTGTGTCTCGGCGTCTCTGCGTCTCAGCGTCTCAGTGTCTCTGCGTCTCTGTGTCTTGGTGTCTCTGCGTCTCTGTGTCTCTGCATCTCAGTGTCTCGGCGTCTCAGTGTCATGGCGTCTCAGAGTCTCTTCGTCTCAGAGTCTCTTCGTCCCTGAGTCTCAGTGTCTCTGCGTCTCAGTGTCTCTGCGTCTCAGAGTCCCTGCGTCTCAGAGTCCCTGCGTGTCAGAGTCTCTGCGTCTCAGAGTCCCTGCGTCTCAGAGTCCCTGCGTCTCAGAGTCCCTGTGTCTCAGTGTCTCTGCGTCTCAGTGTCTCTGCGTCTAAGTGTCTCAGTGTCTCCGCGTCTCAGTGTCTCTGCGTCTCAGTGTCTCCGCCTCGCAGACTCTCTGCGTCTCAGTGTCTCAGTGTCTCTGCGTCTCAGTGTCTCTGCGCCTCAGTGTCCCTGCGTCTCAGAGTCCCTGCGTCTCAGTGTCTCTGGGTCTCAGTGTCTCAGTGTCTCTGCGTCTCAGTGTCTCTGCGTCTCAGTGTCTCTGCGTCTCAGTGTCTCTGTGTCTCTGCGTCTCTGCTTCTCTGTGTCTCTGTGTCTCAGTGTCTCAGTGTCTCTGCGTCTCAGAGTCTCAGTGTCTCCGCCTCCCAGAGTCTCTGCGTCTCAGAGTCTCAGTGTCTCTGCGTCTCTGTGTCTCTGTGTCTCTGTGTCTCAGCGTCTATGCGTCTCATAGTCTCTGCGTCTCAGAGTCTCTGAGTCTCAGTGTCTCAGTGTCACAGTGTCTCAGCGTCTCAGTGTCTCAGACTCCCAGACTCTCTGCGTCTCAGACTCTCTGCGTCTCAGTGTCTCTGCGTCTCAGTGTCTCTGCGTCTCTTAGTCTCTGCGTCTCAGTGTCTCCGCCTCGCAGACTCTCTGCGTCTCAGTGTCTCAGTGTCCCTGCATCTCAGTGTCTCTGCGTCTCAGTATCTCTGCGTCTCTGTGTCTCTGCGCCTCTGTGTCTCGGCATCTCTGCGTCTCAGCGTCTCTGCGTCTCAGTGTCTCTGCGTCTCTGCTTCTCTGTGTCTTGGTGTCTCTGCGTCTCTGTGTCTCTGCATCTCAGTGTCTCGGCGTCTCAGTGTCATGGCGTCTCAGAGTCTCTTCGTCTCAGAGTCTCTTCGTCCCTGAGTCTCAGTGTCTCTGCGTCTCAGTGTCTCTGCGTCTCAGAGTCCCTGCGTCTCAGAGTCCCTGCGTGTCAGAGTCTCTGCGTCTCAGAGTCCCTGCGTCTCAGAGTCCCTGCGTCTCAGAGTCCCTGTGTCTCAGTGTCTCTGCGTCTCAGTGTCTCTGCGTCTAAGTGTCTCAGTGTCTCCGCGTCTCAGTGTCTCTGCGTCTCAGTGTCTCCGCCTCGCAGACTCTCTGCGTCTCAGTGTCTCAGTGTCTCTGCGTCTCAGTGTCTCTGCGCCTCAGTGTCCCTGCGTCTCAGAGTCCCTGCGTCTCAGTGTCTCTGCGTCTCAGTGTCTCAGTGTCTCCGCACCTCAGTGTCCCTGCGTCTCAGAGTCCCTGCGTCTCAGTGTCTCTGGGTCTCAGTGTCTCAGTGTCTCTGCGTCTCAGTGTCTCTGCGTCTCAGTGTCTCTGCGTCTCAGTGTCTCTGCGCCTCTGCGTCTCAGTGTCTCTGCGTCTCAGTGTCTCTGTGTCTCTGCGTCTCTGCTTCTCTGTGTCTCTGTGTCTCAGTGTCTCAGTGTCTCTGCGTCTCAGAGTCTCAGTGTCTCCGCCTCCCAGAGTCTCTGCGTCTCAGAGTCTCAGTGTCTCTGCGTCTCTGTGTCTCTGCGTCTCTGTGTCTCTGTGTCTCAGCGTCTATGCGTCTCATAGTCTCTGCGTCTCAGAGTCTCTGAGTCTCAGTGTCTCAGTGTCACAGTGTCTCAGCGTCTCAGTGTCTCAGACTCCCAGACTCTCTGCGTCTCAGACTCTCTGCGTCTCAGTGTCTCTGCGTCTCAGTGTCTCTGCGTCTCTTAGTCTCTGCGTCTCAGTGTCTCCGCCTCGCAGACACTCTGCGTCTCAGTGTCTCAGTGTCTCTGCGTCTCAGTGTCTCTGCGTCTCAGTGACTCTGCGTCTCAGTGTCTCTGCGTCTCAGAGTCCCTGCGTCTCAGTGTCTCAGTGTCTCTGCGTCTCAGTGTCCCTGCATCTCAGTGTCTCTGCGTCTCAGTATCTCTGCGTCTCTGTGTCTCGGCGTCTCTGCGTCTCGGCGTCTCTGCGTCTCAGTGTCTCTGCGTCTCTGCGTCTCTGTGTCTTGGTGTCTCTGCGTCTCTGTGTCTCTGCGTCTCAGTGTCTCGGCGTCACAGTGTCATGGCGTCTCAGAGTCTCTTCGTCTCAGAGTCTCTTCGTCCCTGAGTCTCAGTGTCTCTGCGTCTCAGTGTCTCTGCGTCTCAGAGTCCCTGCGTCTCAGAGTCCCTGCGTCTCAGAGTCCCTGCGTGTCAGAGTCTCTGCGTCTCATAGTCCCTGCATCTCAGAGTCCCTGCGTCTCAGAGTCCCTGCGTCTCAGAGTCCCTGCGTCTCAGTGTCTCTGCGTCTCTGCGTCTCTGCGTCTCAGCGTCTCAGCGTCTCAGCGTCTCTACGTCTCACAGTCTCTGCGTCTCAGCGTCTCAGATTCTCTGCGTCTCAGTGTCTCTGCGTCTCAGTGTCTCTGCGTCTCATAGTCTCAGTGTCTCAGTGTCTCCGCCTCGCAGACACTCTGCATCTCAGTGTCTCAGTGTCTCTGTGTCTCAGTGTCTCTGCGTCTCAGTGTCTCTGCGCCTCAGAGTCCATGCGTCTCGGTGTCTCTGCGTCTCGGTGTCTCTGCGTCTCTGTGTCTTTGTGTCTCTTCGTCTCTGAGTCTCTGAGTCTCAGTGTCTCGGCGTCTCAGTGGCTCTGCGTCTCAGTGTCCCCGCGTCTCAGAGTCCCCGCGTCTCAGAGTCCCCGCGTCTCAGAGTCCCCGCGTCTCAGTGTCCCTGCGTCTCAGTGTCCCCGCGTCTCAGAGTCCCCGCATCTCAGAGTCCCCGCGTCTCAGAGTCCCCGCGTCTCAGAGTCCCTGCGTCTCAGCGTCCCTGCGTCTCAGCGTCCCTGCGTCTCAGCGTCTCTGCGTCTCAGTGTCTCTGCGTCTCAGTGTCTCTGCGTCTCAGTGTCTCTGTGTCTCTGCGTCTCTGCTTCTCTGTGTCTCTGTGTCTCAGTGTCTCAGTGTCTCTGCGTCTCATAGTCTCTGCGTCTCAGAGTCTCTGAGTCTCAGTGTCTCCGCCTCCCAGACTCTCTGCGTCTCAGAGTCTCAGTGTCTCTGCGTCTCTGTGTGTCTGCGTCTCTGTGTCTCTGTGTCTCAGCGTCTCTGCGTCTCATAGTCTCTGCGTCTCAGAGTCTCTGAGTCTCAGTGTCACAGTGTCTCAGCGTCTCAGTGTCTCTGACTCCCAGACTCTCTGCGTCTCAGACTCTCTGCGTCTCAGTGTCTCTGCGTCTCAGTGTCTCTGCGTCTCATAGTCTCTGCGTCTCAGTGTCTCCGCCTCGCAGACTCTCTGCGTCTCAGTGTCTCAGTGTCTCTGCGTCTCAGTGTCTCTGCGTCTCAGTGTCTCTGCGTCTCAGTGACTCTGCGTCTCAGTGTCTCTGCGTCTCAGAGTCCCTGCGTCTCAGTGTCTCAGTGTCTCTGCGTCTCAGTGTCCCTGCATCTCAGTGTCTCTGCGTCTCAGTATCTCTGCGTCTCTGTGTCTCTGCGCCTCTGTGTCTCGGCGTCTCTGCGTCTCAGCGTCTCTGCGTCTCAGTGTCTCTGCGTCTCTGTGTCTTGGTGTCTCTGCGTCTCTGTGTCTCTGCGTCTCAGCGTCTCGGCGTCTCAGTGTCATGGCGTCTCAGAGTCTCTTCGTCTCAGAGTCTCTTCGTCCCTGAGTCTCAGTGTCTCTGCGTCTCAGTGTCTCTGCGTCTCAGAGTCCCTGCGTCTCAGAGTCCCTGCGTGTCAGAGTCTCTGCGTCTCAGAGTCACTGCGTCTCAGAGTCCCTGCGTCTCAGAGTCCCTGTGTCTCAGTGTCTCTGCGTCTCAGTGTCTCTGCGTCTAAGTGTCTCAGTGTCTCCGCGTCTCAGTGTCTCTGCGTCTCAGTGTCTCCGCCTCGCAGACTCTCTGCGTCTCAGTGTCTCAGTGTCTCTGCGTCTCAGTGTCTCTGCGCCTCAGTGTCCCTGCGTCTCAGAGTCCCTGCGTCGCAGTGTCTCTGCGTCTCAGTGTCTCTGCACCTCAGTGTCCCTGCGTCTCAGAGTCCCTGCGTCTCAGTGTCTCTGGGTCTCAGTGTCTCTGCGTCTCAGTGTCTCTGCGTCTCAGTGTCTCTGCGCCTCTGCGTCTCAGTGTCTCTGCGTCTCAGTGTCTCTGTGTCTCTGCGTCTCTGCTTCTCTGTGTCTCTGTGTCTCAGTGTCTCAGTGTCTCTGCGTCTCATAGTCTCTGCGTCTCAGAGTCTCAGTGTCTCCGCCTCCCAGAGTCTCTGCGTCTCAGAGTCTCAGTGTCTCTGCGTCTCTGTGTCTCTGCGTCTCTGTGTCTCTGTGTCTCAGCGTCTATGCGTCTCATAGTCTCTGCGTCTCAGAGTCTCTGAGTCTCAGTGTCTCAGTGTCACAGTGCCTCAGCGTCTCAGTGTCTCTGACTCCCAGACTCTCTGCGTCTCAGACTCTCTGCGTCTCAGTGTCTCTGCGTCTCAGTGTCTCTGCGTCTCATAGTCTCTGCGTCTCAGTGTCTCCGCCTCGCAGACTCTCTGCGTCTCAGTGTCTCAGTGTCTCTGCGTCTCAGTGTCTCTGCGTCTCAGTGACTCTGCGTCTCAGTGTCTCTGCGTCTCAGTGACTCTGCGTCTCAGTGTCTCTGCGTCTCAGAGTCCCTGCGTCTCAGTGTCTCAGTGTCTCTGCGTCTCAGTGTCCCTGCATCTCAGTGTCTCTGCGTCTCAGTATCTCTGCGTCTCGGCATCTCTGCGTCTCAGCGTCTCTGCGTCTCAGTGTCTCTGCGTCTCTGCGTCTCTGTGTCTTGGTGTCTCTGCGTCTCTGTGTCTCTGCGTCTCAGTGTCTCGGCGTCTCAGTGTCATGGCGTCTCAGAGTCTCTTCGTCTCAGAGTCTCTTCGTCCCTGAGTCTCAGTGTCTCTGCGTCTCAGTGTCTCTGCGTCTCAGAGTCCCTGCGTCTCAGAGTCCCTGCGTCTCAGAGTCCCTGTGTGTCAGAGACTCTGCGTCTCATAGTCCCTGCGTCTCAGTGTCCCTGCGTCTCAGAGTCCCTGCGTCTCAGAGTCCCTGCGTCTCAGTGTCTTTGCGTCTCAGTGTCTCTGCGTCTCTGCGTCTCAGCGTCTCAGCGTCTCTACGTCTCACAGTCTCTGCGTCTCAGCGTCTCAGATTCTCTGCGTCTCAGTGTCTCTGCGTCTCAGTGTCTCTGCGTCTCATAGTCTCAGTGTCTCAGTGTCTCCGCCTCGCAGACACTCTGCATCTCAGTGTCTCAGTGTCTCTGTGTCTCAGTGTCTCTGCGTCTCAGTGTCTCTGCGCCTCAGAGTCCATGCGTCTCGGTGTCTCTGCGTCTCGGTGTCTCTGCGTCTCTGTGTCTTTGTGTCTCTTCGTCTCTGAGTCTCAGTGTCTCGGCGTCTCAGTGGCTCTGCGTCTCAGTGTCCCCGCGTCTCAGAGTCCCCGCGTCTCAGAGTCCCCGCGTCTCAGAGTCCCCGCGTCTCAGTGTCTCTGCGTCTCAGTGTCCCCGCGTCTCAGAGTCCCCGCGTCTCAGAGTCCCCGCGTCTCAGAGTCCCTGCGTCTCAGCGTCCCTGCGTCTCAGCGTCCCTGCGTCTCAGCGTCTCTGCGTCTCAGTGTCTCTGCGTCTCAGTGTCTCAGTGTCTCTGCGTCTCAGTGTCTCCGCCTCTCAGTGTCTCTGTTTCTCAGTGTCTCTGCGTCTCAGTGTCTCAGTGTCTCTGCGTCTCTGCGTCTCAGTGTCTCTGCGTCTCAGAGTCCCTGCGTCTCAGAGTCTCTGCGTCTCAGTGTTTCTGCATCTCAGTGTCTCTGCGTCTCTGCTTCTCAGATTCTCTGCGTCTCAGAGTCTGTGCGTCCCAGTGTCTCAGTGTCACAGTGTCTCAGCGTCTCTGCATCTCAGACTCTCTGCGTCTCAGTGCCTCTGCGTCTCAGTGTCTCTGCGTCTCAGTGTCTCTGTGCCTCAGAGTCCATGCGTCTCGGTGTCTATGCGTCTCGGTGTCTCTGCGTCTCGGTGTCTATGCGTCTCGGTGTCTATGCGTCTCTGTGTCTCTGTGTCTTTGTGTCTCTTCGTCTCTGAGTCTCAGTGTCTCAGCGTCTCAGTGTCTCTGCGTCTCAGTGTCCCCGCGTCTCAGAGTCCCCGCGTCTCAGAGTCCCCGCGTCTCAGAGTCCCCGCGTCTCAGTGTCTCTGCGTCTCAGAGTCCCCGCGTCTCAGAGTCCCCGCGTCTCAGAGTCCCCGCGTCTCAGAGTCCCCGCGTCTCAATGTCTCTGCGTCTCAGTGTCACTGCGTCTCAGCGTCCCTGCGTCTCAGCGTCCCTGCGTCTCAGTGTCTCTGCGTCTCAGTGTCTCTGCATCTCAGAGTCTCTGTGTCTCAGTGTCTCCGCCTCGCAGACTCTCTGCGTCTCAGTGTCTCTGCATCTCAGTGTCTCTGCGTCTCAGAGTCCCTGCGTCTCAGAGTCTCTGCGTCTCAGTGTCTCTGCATCTCAGTGTGTCTGCGTCTCTGCTTCTCAGACTCTCTGCGTCTCAGAGTCTGTGCGTCTCAGTGTCTCAGTGTCACAGTGTCTCAGCGTCTCTGCATCTCAGAGTCCCCGCGTCTCAGTGCCTCTGCGTCTCAGTGTCTCTGCATCTCAGTGTCCCCGCGTTTCAGAGTCCCCGCGTCTCAGAGTCCCCGCGTCTCAGGGTCCCCGCGTCTCAGGTTCCACGCGTCTCAGACTCCCCACTTCTCAGAGTACCCGCGTCTCAGAGTCCCCGCGTCTCAGAGTCCCCGATTCTCAGACTCTCTGCGTCTCAGCGTCCCTGCGTCTCAGCGTCCCTGCGTCTCAGCGTCCCTGCGTCTCAGCGTCCTTGCGTCTCAGCATCTCTGCGTCTCTGCGTCTCAGTGTCTCTGCGTCTCAGTGTCTCTGCGTCTCAGTGTCTCTGCGTCTCATAGTCTCTGCGTCTCAGTGTCTCCGCCTCGCAGACTCTCTGCGTCTCAGTGTCTCTGCGTCTCAGTGTCTCTGCGCCTCAGTGTCCCTGCGTCTCAGAGTCCCTGCGTCTCAGTGTCTCTGCGTCTCAGTGTCTCAGTGTCTCTGCGTCTCAGTTTCTCTGCGTCTCAGTGTCTCTGCGTCTCAGTGTCTCTGCGTCTCATAGTCTCTGGGTCTCAGTGTCTCCACCTCGCAGACTCTCTGCGTCTCAGTGTCTCTGCGTCTCAGTGTCTCTGCGCCTCAGTGTCCCTGCGTCTCAGAGTCCCTGCGTCTCAGTGTCTCTGCGTCTCAGTGTCTCAGTGTCTCTGCGTCTCAGTGTCTCTGCGTCTCAGAGTCCCTGCGTCTCAGTGTCTCAGTGTCTCTGCGTCTCAGTGTCCCTGCATCTCAGTGTCTCTGCGTCTCAGTATCTCTGCGTCTCTGTGTCTCTGCGTCTCTGTGTCTCGGTGTCTCTGCGTCTCAGCGTCTCTGCGTCTCATAGTCTCTGCGTCTCAGTGTCTCCGCCTCGCAGACTCTCTGCGTCTCAGTGTCTCCTCGTCTTAGTGTCTCTGCGCCTCAGTGTCCCTGCGTCACAGAGTCCCTGCGTCTCAGTGTCTCTGCGTCTCAGTGTCTCAGTGTCTCTGCGTCTCAGTTTCTCTGCGTCTCAGTGTCTCTGCGTCTCAGTGTCTCTGCGTCTCATAGTCTCTGGGTCTCAGTGTCTCCGTCTCGCAGACTCTCTGCGTCTCATTGTCTCTGCGTCTCAGTGTCTCTGCGCCTCGGTGTCTCTGCGTCTCGGTGTCTATGCGGCTCTGCGTCTCTGTGTCTTTGTGTCTCTTCGTCTCTGACTCTCAGTGTCTCGGCGTCTCAGTGTCTCTGCGTCTCAGTGTCCCCGCGTCTCAGAGTCCCCGCGTCTCAGAGTCCCCGCGTCTCAGAGTCCCCGCGTCTCATAGTCCCCGCGTCTCAATGTCTCTGCGTCTCAGTGTCACTGCGTCTCAGCGTCCCTGCGCCTCAGCGTCCCTGCGTCTCAGTGTCTCTGCGTCTCAGTGTCTCTGTGTCTCAGTGTCTCCGCCTCGCAGACTCTCTGCGTCTCAGTGTCTCTGCGTCTCAGTGTCTCTGCGTCTCAGAGTCCCTGCGTCTCAGAGTCTCTGCGTCTCAGTGTCTCTGCATCTCAGTGTCTCTGCGTCTCTGCTTCTCAGACTCTCTGCGTCTCAGAGTCTGTGCGTCTCAGTGTCTCAGTGTCACAGTGTCTCAGCGTCTCTGCATCTCAGTGTCTCTGCGTCTCAGTGCCTCTGCGTCTCAGTGTCTCTGCGTCTCAGTGTCCCCGCGTCTCAGAGTCCCCGCGTCTCAGAGTCCCCGCGTCTCACAGTCCCCGATTCTCAGACTCTCTGCGTCTCAGCGTCCCTGCGTCTCAGCCTCCCTGCGTCTCAGCGTCCCTGCGTCTCAGCATCTCTGCGTCTCTGCGTCTCAGCGTCTCAGTGTCTCTGCGTCTCAGGGTCCCCGCGTCTCAGGTTCCCCGCGTCTCAGAGACCCCACGTCTCAGAGTACCCGCGTCTCAGAGTCCCCGCGTCTCACAGTCCCCCCGTCTCAGAGTCCCCGATTCTCAGACACTCTGCGTCTCAGCGTCCCTGCGTCTCAGCGTCCCTGCGTCTCAGCGTCCCTGCGTCTCAGCATCTCTGCGTCTCTGCGTCTCAGTGTCTCTGCGTCTCAGTGTCTCTGCGTCTCAGTGTCTCTGCGTCTCATAGTCTCTGCGTCTCAGTGTCTCCGCCTCGCAGACTTTCTGCGTCTCAGTGTCTCTGCGTCTCAGTGTCTCCACCTCGCAGACTCTCTGCGTCTCAGTGTCTCTGCGTCTCAGTGTCTCTGCGTCTCAGTGTCTCTGCGTCTCAGTGTCTCAGTGTCTCTGCGTCTCAGAGTCTCTGAGTCTCAGTGTCACAGTGTCTCAGCGTCTCAGTGTCTCTGACTCCCAGACTCTCTGCGTCTCAGACTCTCTGCGTCTCAGTGTCTCTGCGTCTCAGTGTCTCTGCGTCTCATAGTCTCTGCGTCTCAGTGTCTCCGCCTCGCAGACTCTCTGCGTCTCAGTGTCTCAGTGTCTCTGCGTCTCAGTGTCTCTGCGTCTCAGTGTCTCTGTGTCTCAGTGACTCTGCGTCTCAGTGTCTCTGCGTCTCAGAGTCCCTGCGTCTCAGTGTCTCAGTGTCTCTGCGTCTCAGTGTCCCTGCATCTCAGTGTCTCTGCGTCTCAGTATCTCTGCGTCTCTGTGTCTCTGCGCCTCTGTGTCTCGGCATCTCTGCGTCTCAGCGTCTCTGCGTTTCAGTGTCTCTGCGTCTCTGCTTCTCTGTGTCTTGGTGTCTCTGCGTCTCTGTGTCTCTGCATCTCAGTGTCTCGGCGTCTCAGTGTCATGGCGTCTCAGAGTCTCTTCGTCTCAGAGTCTCTTCGTCCCTGAGTCTCAGTGTCTCTGCGTCTCAGTGTCTCTGCGTCTCAGAGTCCCTGCGTCTCAGAGTCCCTGCGTGTCAGAGTCTCTGCGTCTCAGAGTCCCTGCGTCTCAGAGTCCCTGCGTCTCAGAGTCCCTGTGTCTCAGTGTCTCTGCGTCTCAGTGTCTCTGCGTCTAAGTGTCTCAGTGTCTCCGCGTCTCAGTGTCTCTGCGTCTCAGTGTCTCCGCCTCGCAGACTCTCTGCGTCTCAGTGTCTCAGTGTCTCTGCGTCTCAGTGTCTCTGCGCCTCAGTGTCCCTGCGTCTCAGAGTCCCTGCGTCTCAGTGTCTCTGCGTCTCAGTGTCTCAGTGTCTCCGCACCTCAGTGTCCCTGCGTCTCAGAGTCCCTGCGTCTCAGTGTCTTTGGGTCTCAGTGTCTCAGTGTCTCTGCGTCTCAGTGTCTCTGTGTCTCAGTGTCTCTGCGTCTCAGTGTCTCTGCGCCTCTGCGTCTCAGTGTCTCTGCGTCTCAGTGTCTCTGTGTCTCTGCGTCTCTGCTTCTCTGTGTCTCTGTGTCTCAGTGTCTCAGTGTCTCTGCGTCTCAGAGTCTCAGTGTCTCCGCCTCCCAGAGTCTCTGCGTCTCAGAGTCTCAGTGTCTCTGCGTCTCTGTGTCTCTGCGTCTCTGTGTCTCTGTGTCTCAGCATCTATGCGTCTCATAGTCTCTGCGTCTCAGAGTCTCTGAGTCTCAGTGTCTCAGTGTCACAGTGTCTCAGCGTCTCAGTGTCTCAGACTCCCAGACTCTCTGCGTCTCAGACTCTCTGCGTCTCAGTGTCTCTGCGTCTCAGTGTCTCTGCGTCTCTTAGTCTCTGCGTCTCAGTGTCTCCGCCTCGCAGACACTCTGCGTCTCAGTGTCTCAGTGTCTCTGCGTCTCAGTGTCTCTGCGTCTCAGTGACTCTGCGTCTCAGTGTCTCTGCGTCTCAGAGTCCCTGCGTCTCAGTGTCTCAGTGTCTCTGCGTCTCAGTGTCCCTGCATCTCAGTGTCTCTGCGTCTCAGTATCTCTGCGTCTCTGTGTCTCGGCGTCTCTGCGTCTCGGCGTCTCTGCGTCTCAGTGTCTCTGCGTCTCTGCGTCTCTGTGTCTTGGTGTCTCTGCGTCTCTGTGTCTCTGCGTCTCAGTGTCTCGGCGTCTCAGTGTCAGAGTCTCTTCGTCTCAGAGTCTCTTCGTCCCTGAGTCTCAGTGTCTCTGCGTCTCAGTGTCTCTGCGTCTCAGAGTCCCTGCGTCTCAGAGTCCCTGCGTCTCAGAGTCCCTGCGTGTCAGAGTCTCTGCGTCTCATAGTCCCTGCATCTCAGAGTCCCTGCGTCTCAGAGTCCCTGCGTCTCAGAGTCCCTGCGTCTCAGTGTCTCTGCGTCTCAGTGTCTCTGCGTCTCTGCGTCTCAGCGTCTCAGCGTCTCTACGTCTCACAGTCTCTGCGTCTCAGCGTCTCAGATTCTCTGCGTCTCAGTGTCTCTGCGTCTCAGTGTCTCTGCGTCTCATAGTCTCAGTGTCTCAGTGTCTCCGCCTCGCAGACACTCTGCATCTCAGTGTCTCAGTGTCTCTGTGTCTCAGTGTCTCTGCGTCTCAGTGTCTCTGCGCCTCAGAGTCCATGCGTCTCGGTGTCTCTGCGTCTCGGTGTCTCTGCGTCTCTGTGTCTTTGTGTCTCTTCGTCTCTGAGTCTCTGAGTCTCAGTGTCTCGGCGTCTCAGTGGCTCTGCGTCTCAGTGTCCCCGCGTCTCAGAGTCCCCGCGTCTCAGAGTCCCCGCGTCTCAGAGTCCCCGCGTCTCAGTGTCCCTGCGTCTCAGTGTCCCCGCGTCTCAGAGTCCCCGCATCTCAGAGTCCCCGCGTCTCAGAGTCCCCGCGTCTCAGAGTCCCCGCGTCTCAGCGTCCCTGCGTCTCAGCGTCCCTGCGTCTCAGCGTCTCTGCGTCTCTCTGCGTCTCAGTGTCTCTGCGTCTCAGTGTCTCTGCGTCTCAGTGTCTCTGTGTCTCTGCGTCTCTGCTTCTCTGTGTCTCTGTGTCTCAGTGTCTCAGTGTCTCTGCGTCTCATAGTCTCTGTGTCTCAGAGTCTCTGAGTCTCAGTGTCTCCGCCTCCCAGACTCTCTGCGTCTCAGAGTCTCAGTGTCTCTGCGTCTCTGTGTGTCTGCGTCTCTGTGTCTCTGTGTCTCAGCGTCTCTGCGTCTCATAGTCTCTGCGTCTCAGAGTCTCTGAGTCTCAGTGTCACAGTGTCTCAGCGTCTCAGTGTCTCTGACTCCTAGACTCTCTGCGTCTCAGACTCTCTGCGTCTCAGTGTCTCTGCGTCTCAGTGTCTCTGCGTCTCATAGTCTCTGCGTCTCAGTGTCTCCGCCTCGCAGACTCTCTGCGTCTCAGTGTCTCAGTGTCTCTGCGTCTCAGTGTCTCTGCGTCTCAGTGTCTCTGCGTCTCAGTGACTCTGCGTCTCAGTGTCTCTGCGTCTCAGAGTCCCTGCGTCTCAGTGTCTCAGTGTCTCTGCGTCTCAGTGTCCCTGCATCTCAGTGTCTCTGCGTCTCAGTATCTCTGCGTCTCTGTGTCTCTGCGCCTCTGTGTCTCGGCGTCTCTGCGTCTCAGCGTCTCTGCGTCTCAGTGTCTCTGCGTCTCTGCGTCTCTGTGTCTTGGTGTCTCTGCGTCTCTGTGTCTCTGCGTCTCAGTGTCTCGGTGTCTCAGTGTCATGGCGTCTCAGAGTCTCTTCGTCTCAGAGTCTCTTCGTCCCTGAGTCTCAGTGTCTCTGCGTCTCAGTGTCTCTGCGTCTCAGAGTCCCTGCGTCTCAGAGTCCCTGCGTGTCAGAGTCTCTGCGTCTCAGAGTCACTGCGTCTCAGAGTCCCTGCGTCTCAGAGTCCCTGTGTCTCAGTGTCTCTGCGTCTCAGTGTCTCTGCGTCTAAGTGTCTCAGTGTCTCCGCGTCTCAGTGTCTCTGCGTCTCAGTGTCTCCGCCTCGCAGACTCTCTGCGTCTCAGTGTCTCAGTGTCTCTGCGTCTCAGTGTCTCTGCGCCTCAGTGTCCCTGCGTCTCAGAGTCCCTGCGTCTCAGTGTCTCTGCGTCTCAGTGTCTCAGTGTCTCTGCACCTCAGTGTCCCTGCGTCTCAGAGTCCCTGCGTCTCAGTGTCTCTGGGTCTCAGTGTCTCAGTGTCTCTGCGTCTCAGTGTCTCTGCGTCTC
Source organism: Carcharhinus amblyrhynchos (assembly GCF_965287045.1). NCBI lineage: Eukaryota > Metazoa > Chordata > Chondrichthyes > Carcharhiniformes > Carcharhinidae > Carcharhinus > Carcharhinus amblyrhynchos. The sequence continues at coordinate 104,756 of NW_027649965.1, forward strand.
AGTGTCTCTGCGTCTCAGTGTCTCTGCGCCTCTGCGTCTCAGTGTCTCTGCGTCTCAGTGTCTCTGTGTCTCTGCGTCTCTGCTTCTCTGTGTCTCTGTGTCTCAGTGTCTCAGTGTCTCTGCGTCTCATAGTCTCTGCGTCTCAGAGTCTCAGTGTCTCCACCTCGCAGACTCTCTGCGTCTCAGTGTCTCTGCGTCTCAGTGTCTCTGCGTCTCAGTGTCTCTGCGCCTCTGCGTCTCAGTGTCTCTGCGTCTCAGTGTCTCAGTGTCTCTGCGTCTCAGAGTCTCTGAGTCTCAGTGTCACAGTGTCTCAGCGTCTCAGTGTCTCTGACTCCCAGACTCTCTGCGTCTCAGACTCTCTGCGTCTCAGTGTCTCTGCGTCTCAGTGTCTCTGCGTCTCATAGTCTCTGCGTCTCAGTGTCTCCGCCTCGCAGACTCTCTGCGTCTCAGTGTCTCAGTGTCTCTGCGTCTCAGTGTCTCTGCGTCTCAGTGACTCTGCGTCTCAGTGTCTCTGCGTCTCAGTGACTCTGCGTCTCAGTGTCTCTGCGTCTCAGAGTCCCTGCGTCTCAGTGTCTCAGTGTCTCTGCGTCTCAGTGTCCCTGCATCTCAGTGTCTCTGCGTCTCAGTATCTCTGCGTCTCTGTGTCTCGGCGTCTCTGCGTCTCAGCGTCTCTGCGTCTCAGTGTCTCTGCGTCTCTGCGTCTCTGTGTCTTGGTGTCTCTGCGTCTCTGTGTCTCTGCGTCTCAGTGTCTCGGCGTCTCAGTGTCATGGCGTCTCAGAGTCTCTTCGTCCCTGAGTCTCAGTGTCTCTGCGTCTCAGTGTCTCTGCGTCTCAGAGTCCCTGCGTCTCAGAGTCCCTGCGTCTCAGAGTCCCTGTGTGTCAGAGTCTCTGCGTCTCATAGTCCCTGCGTCTCAGAGTCCCTGCGTCTCAGAGTCCCTGCGTCTCAGAGTCCCTGCGTCTCAGTGTCTCTGCGTCTCAGTGTCTCTGCGTCTCTGCGTCTCAGCGTCTCAGCGTCTCTACGTCTCACAGTCTCTGCGTCTCAGCGTCTCAGATTCTCTGCGTCTCAGTGTCTCTGCGTCTCAGTGTCTCTGCGTCTCATAGTCTCAGTGTCTCAGTGTCTCCGCCTCGCAGACACTCTGCATCTCAGTGTCTCAGTGTCTCTGTGTCTCAGTGTCTCTGCGTCTCAGAGTCTCTGCGCCTCAGAGTCCATGCGTCTCGGTGTCTCTGCGTCTCAGTGGCTCTGCGTCTCAGTGTCCCCGCGTCTCAGAGTCCCCGCGTCTCAGAGTCCCCGCGTCTCAGAGTCCCCGCGTCTCAGTGTCTCTGCGTCTCAGTGTCCCCGCGTCTCAGAGTCCCCGCGTCTCAGAGTCCCCGCGTCTCAGAGTCCCCGCGTCTCAGAGTCCCTGCGTCTCAGCGTCCCTGCGTCTCAGCGTCCCTGCGTCTCAGCGTCTCTGCGTCTCAGTGTCTCTGCGTCTCAGTGTCTCAGTGTCTCTGCGTCTCAGTGTCTCCGCCTCTCAGTGTCTCTGTTTCTCAGTGTCTCTGCGTCTCAGTGTCTTAGTGTCTCTGCGTCTCTGCGTCTCAGTGTCTCTGCGTCTCAGAGTCCCTGCGTCTCAGAGTCTCTGCGTCTCAGTGTTTCTGCATCTCAGTGTCTCTGCGTCTCTGCTTCTCAGATTCTCTGCGTCTCAGAGTCTGTGCGTCTCAGTGTCTCAGTGTCACAGTGTCTCAGCGTCTCTGCATCTCAGACTCTCTGCGTCTCAGTGCCTCTGCGTCTCAGTGTCTCTGCGTCTCAGTGTCTCTGTGCCTCAGAGTCCATGCGTCTCGGTGTCTATGCGTCTCGGTGTCTCTGCGTCTCGGTGTCTATGCGTCTCGGTGTCTATGCGTCTCTGTGTCTCTGTGTCTTTGTGTCTCTTCGTCTCTGAGTCTCAGTGTCTCAGCGTCTCAGTGTCTCTGCGTCTCAGTGTCCCCGCGTCTCAGAGTCCCCGCGTCTCAGAGTCCCCGCGTCTCAGAGTCCCCGCGTCTCAGTGTCTCTGCGTCTCAGAGTCCCCGCGTCTCAGAGTCCCCGCGTCTCAGAGTCCCCGCGTCTCAGAGTCCCCGCGTCTCAATGTCTCTGCGTCTCAGTGTCACTGCGTCTCAGCGTCCCTGCGTCTCAGCGTCCCTGCGTCTCAGTGTCTCTGCGTCTCAGTGTCTCTGCATCTCAGAGTCTCTGTGTCTCAGTGTCTCCGCCTCGCAGACTCTCTGCGTCTCAGTGTCTCCTCGTCTTAGTGTCTCTGCGCCTCAGTGTCCCTGCGTCACAGAGTCCCTGCGTCTCAGTGTCTCTGCGTCTCAGTGTCTCAGTGTCTCTGCGTCTCAGTTTCTCTGCGTCTCAGTGTCTCTGCGTCTCAGTGTCTCTGCGTCTCATAGTCTCTGCGTCTCAGTGTCTCCGTCTCGCAGACTCTCTGCGTCTCAGTGTCTCTGCGTCTCAGTGTCTCTGCGCCTCAGTGTCCCTGCGTCTCAGAGTCCCTGCGTCTCAGTGTCTCTGCGTCTCAGTGTCTCAGTGTCTCTGCGTCTCAGTGTCTCTGCGTCTCAGACTCCCTGCGCCTCAGTGTCTCAGTGTCTCTGCATCTCATTGTCCCTGCATCTCAGTGTCTCTGCGTCTCAGTATCTCTGCATCTCTGCGTCTCAGTTTCTCTACGTCTCAGTGTCTCTGCGTCTCAGTGTCTCTGCGTCTCATAGTCTCTGGGTCTCAGAGTCTCCGCCTCGCAGACTCTCTGCGTCTCAGTGTCTCTGCGTCTCAGTGTCTCTGCGCCTCAGTGTCCCTGCGTCTCAGAGTCCCTGCGTCTCAGTGTCTCTGCGTCTCAGTGTCTCTGCATCTCAGTGTCTCTGCGTCTTTGCTTCTCAGACTCTCTGCGTCTCAGAGTCTGTGCGTCTCAGTGTCTCAGTGTCACAGTGTCTCAGCGTCTCTGCATCTCAGAGTCCCCGCGTCTCAGTGCCTCTGCGTCTCAGTGTCTCTGCGTCTCAGTGTCCCCGCGTCTCAGAGTCCCCGCGTCTCAGAGTCCCCGCGTCTCAGGGTCCCCGCGTCTCAGGTTCCACGCGTCTCAGAGTCCCCACGTCTCAGAGTACCCGTGGCTCAGAGTCCCCGCGTCTCAGAGTACCCGATTCTCAGACTCTCTGCGTCTCAGCGTCCCTGCGTCTCAGCGTCCCTGCGTCTCAGCGTCCCTGCGTCTCAGCGTCCTTGCGTCTCAGCATCTCTGCGTCTCTGCGTCTCAGTGTCTCTGCGTCTCAGTGTCTCTGCGTCTCAGTGTCTCTGCGTCTCATAGTCTCTGCGTCTCAGTGTCTCCGCCTCGCAGACTCTCTGCGTCTCAGTGTCTCTGCGTCTCAGTGTCTCTGCGCCTCAGTGTCCCTGCGTCTCAGAGTCCCTGCGTCTCAGTGTCTCTGCGTCTCAGTGTCTCAGTGTCTCTGCGTCTCAGTGTCTCTGCGTCTCAGAGTCCCTGCGTCTCAGTGTCTCAGTGTCCCTGCGTCTCAGAGTCCCTGCGTCTCAGTGTCTCTGCGTCTCAGTGTCTCAGTGTCTCTGCGTCTCAGTGTCTCTGCGTCTCAGACTCCCTGCGTCTCAGTGTCTCAGTGTCTCAGCATCTCAGTGTCCCTGCATCTCAGTGTCTCTGCGTCTCAGTATCTCTGCGTCTCTGTGTCTCTGCGTCTCTGTGTCTCGGTGTCTCTGCGTCTCAGCGTCTCTGCGTCTCATAGTCTCTGCGTCTCAGTGTCTCCGCCTCGCAGACTCTCTGCGTCTCAGTGTCTCCTCGTCTCAGTGTCTCTGCGCCTCAGTGTCCCTGCGTCTCAGAGTCCCTGCGTCTCAGTGTCTCTGCGTCTCAGTGTCTCAGTGTCTCTGCGTCTCAGTTTCTCTGCGTCTCAGTGTCTCTGCGTCTCAGTGTCTCTGCGTCTCATAGTCTCTGGGTCTCAGTGTCTCCGCCTCGCAGACTCTCTGCGTCTCAGTGTCTCAGCGTCTCAGTGTCTCTGCGCCTCAGTGTCCCTGCGTCTCAGAGTCCCTGCGTCTCAGTGTCTCTGCGTCTCAGTGTCTCAGTGTCTCTGCGTCTCAGTGTCTCTGCGTCTCAGTGTCTCTGCGTCTCAGAGTCCCTGCGTCTCAGTGTCTCAGTGTCTCTGCATCTCAGTGTCCCTGCATCTCAGTGTCTCTGCGTCGCAGTATCTCTGCGTCTCTGTGTCTCTGCGTCTCTGTGTCTCGGTGTCTCTGCGTCTCAGCGTCTCTGCGTCTCATAGTCTCTGCGTCTCAGTGTCTCCGCCTCGCAGACTCTCTGCGTCTCAGTGTCTCCTCGTCTCAGTGTCTCTGCGCCTCAGTGTCCCTGCGTCACAGAGTCCCTGCGTCTCAGTGTCTCTGCGTCTCAGTGTCTCAGTGTCTCTGCGTCACAGTTTCTCTGCGTCTCAGTGTCTCTGCGTCTCAGTGTCTCTGCGTCTTATAGTCTCTGGGTCTCAGTGTCTCCGCCTCGCAGACTCTCTGCGTCTCAGTGTCTCTGCGTCTCAGTGTCTCTGCGCCTCAGTGTCCCTGCGTCTCAGAGTCCCTGCGTCTCAGTGTCTCTGCGTCTCAGTGTCTCTGCGTCTCAGTGTCTCTGCGTCTCAGAGTCCCTGCGTCTCAGTGTCTCAGTGTCTCTGCATCTCAGTGTCCCTGCATCTCAGTGTCTCTGCGTCTCAGTATCTCTGCGTCTCTGTGTCTCTGCGTCTCTGTGTCTCGGTGTCTCTGCATCTCAGTGTCTCTGCGTCTCATAGTCTCTGCGTCTCAGTGTCTCCGCCTCGCAGACTCTCTGCGTCTCAGTGTCTCTGCGTCTCAGTGTCTCTGCGCCTCAGTTTCCCTGCGTCTCAGTGTCTCTGCGTCTCAGTGTCTCAGTGTCTCTGCGTCTCAGTGTCTCTGCGTCTCAGTGTCTCTGCGTCTCAGAGTCCCTGCGACTCAGTGTCTCAGTGTCTCTGCATCTCAGTGTCCCTGCATCTCAGTGTCTCTGCGTCTCAGTATCTCTGCGTCTCTGTGTCTCTGCGTCTCTGTGTCTCGGTGTCTCTGCGTCTCAGCGTCTCTGCGTCTCATAGTCTCTGCGTCTCAGTGTCTCCGCCTCGCAGACTCTCTGCGTCTCAGTGTCTCCTCGTCTCAGTGTCTCTGCGTCTCAGTGTCTCAGTGTCTCTGCGTCTCAGTGTCTCTGCGTCTCAGTGTCTCTGCGTCTCAGAGTCCCTGCGTCTCAGTGTCTCAGTGTCTCTGCATCTCAGTGTCCCTGCATCTCAGTGTCTCTGCGTCTCAGTGTCTCTGCGTCTCTGTGTCTCTGCGTCTCTGTGTCTCGGTGTCTCTGCGTCTCAGTGTCTCTGCGTCTCATAGTCTCTGCGTCTCAGTGTCTCCGCCTCGCAGACTCTCTGCGTCTCAGTGTCTCTGCGTCTCAGTGTCTCTGCGCCTCAGTTTCCCTGCGTCTCAGTGTCTCTGCGTCTCAGTGTCTCAGTGTCTCTGCGTCTCAGTGTCTCTGCGTCTCAGAGTCCCTGCGTCTCAGTGTCTCAGTGTCTCTGCGTCTCAGTGTCTCTGCGTCTCAGTGTCTCTGCGCCTCTGCGTCTCAGTGTCTCTGCGTCTCAGTGTCTCTGTGTCTCTGCGTCTCTGCTTCTCTGTGTCTCAGTGTCTCAGTGTCTCTGCGTCTCATAGTCTCTGCGTCTCAGAGTCTCTGAGTCTCAGTGTCTCCGCCTCCCAGACTCTCTGCGTCTCAGAGTCTCAGTGTCTCTGCGTCTCTGTGTGTCTGCGTCTCGGTGTCTCTGTGTCTCAGCGTCTCATAGTCTCTGCGTCTCAGAGTCTCTGAGTCTCAGTGTCACAGTGTCTCAGCGTCTCAGTGTCTCTGACTCCCAGACTCTCTGCATCTCAGACTCACTGCGTCTCAGTGTCTCTGCGTCTCAGTGTCTCTGCGTCTCATAGTCTCTGCGTCTCAGTGTCTCTGCGTCTCAGTGTCTCTGCGTCTCAGTGTCTCTGCGTCTCAGAGTCCCTGCGTCTCAGTGTCTCAGTGTCTCTGCGTCTCAGTGTCCCTGCATCTCAGTGTCTCTGCGTCTCAGTATCTCTGCGTCTCTGTGTCTCTGCGCCTCTGTGTCTCGGCGTCTCTGCGTCTCAGCGTCTCTGCGTCTCAGTGTCTCGGCGTCTCTGCGTCTCTGTGTCTTGGTGTCTCTGCGTCTCTGCGTCTCAGTGTCTCGGCGTCTCAGTGTCTCCGCCTCGCAGACTCTCTGCGTCTCAGTGTCTCAGTGTCTCTGCGTCTCAGTGTCTCTGCGCCTCAGTGTCCCTGCGTCTCAAAGTCCCTGCGTCTCAGTGTCTCTGCGTCTCAGTGTCTCAGTGTCTCTGCGCCTCAGTGTCCCTGCGTCTCAGAGTCCCTGCGTCTCAGTGTCTCTGGGTCTCAGTGTCTCAGTGTCTCTGCGTCTCAGTGTCTCTGCGTCTCAGTGTCTCTGCGTCTCAGTGTCTCTGCGCCTCTGCGTGTCAGTGTCTCTGCGTCTCAGTGTCTCTGTGTCGCTGCGTCTCTGCTTCTCTGTGTCTCTGTGTCTCAGTGTCTCAGTGTCTCTGCGTCTCATAGTCTCTGCGTCTCAGAGTCTCAGTGTCTCCGCCTCCCAGACTCTCTGCGTCTCAGTGTCTCAGTGTCTCTGCACCTCAGTGTCCCTGCGTCTCAGAGTCCCTGCGTCTCAGTGTCTCTGGGTCTCAGTGTCTCTGCGTCTCAGTGTCTCTGCGTCTCAGTGTCTCTGCGTCTCAGTGTCTCTGCGCCTCTGCGTCTCAGTGTCTCTGCGTCTCAGTGTCTCTGTGTCTCTGCGTCTCTGCTTCTCTGTGTCTCTGTGTCTCAGTGTCTCAGTGTCTCTGCGTCTCATAGTCTCTGCGTCTCAGAGTCTCAGTGTCTCCGCCTCCCAGACTCTCTGCGTCTCAGAGTCTCAGTGTCTCTGCGTCTCTGTGTCTCTGCGTCTCTGTGTCTCTGTGTCTCAGCGTCTATGCGTCTCATAGTCTCTGCGTCTCAGAGTCTCTGAGTCTCAGTGTCTCAGTGTCACAGTGCCTCAGCGTCTCAGTGTCTCTGACTCCCAGACTCTCTGCGTCTCAGACTCTCTGCGTCTCAGTGTCTCTGCGTCTCAGTGTCTCTGCGTCTCATAGTCTCTGCGTCTCAGTGTCTCCGCCTCGCAGACTCTCTGCGTCTCAGTGTCTCAGTGTCTCTGCGTCTCAGTGTCTCTGCGTCTCAGTGTCTCTGCATCTCTGCGTCTCTGCGTCTCAGCGTCTCAGATTCTCTGCGTCTCAGTGTCTATGCGTCTCAGTGTCTGCGTCTCATAGTCTCTGCGTCTCAGTGTCTCCGCCTCGCAGACACTCTGCATCTCAGTGTCTCAGTGTCTCTGCGTCTCTGTGTCTCTGCGTCTCAGTGTCTCTGTGCCTCAGAGTGCATGCGTCTCGGTGTCTCTGCGTCTCGGTGTCTCTGCGCCTCGGTGTCTCTGCGTCTCGGTGTCTATGCGGCTCTGCGTCTCTGTGTCTTTGTGTCTCTTCGTCTCTGAGTCTCAGTGTCTCGGCGTCTCAGTGTCTCTGCGTCTCAGTGTCCCCGCGTCTCAGAGTCCCCGCGTCTCAGAGTCCCCGCGTCTCAGAGTCCCCGCGTCTCAGAGCCCCCGCGTCTCAATGTCTCTGCGTCTCAGTGTCACTGCGTCTCAGCGTCCCTGCGCCTCAGCGTCCCTGCGTCTCAGCGTCTCTGCTTCTCAGTGTCTCTGCGTCTCAGTGTCTCTGCATCTCGAGTCTCTGTGTCTGTGTCTCCGCCTCGCAGACTCTCTGCGTCTCAGTGTCTCTGCGTCTCAGTGTCTCTGCGTCTCAGAGTCCCTGCGTCTCAGAGTCTCTGCGTCTCAGTGTCTCTGCATCTCAGTGTCTCTGCGTCTCTGCTTCTCAGACTCTCTGCGTCTCAGAGTCTGTGCGTCTCAGTGTCTCAGTGTCACAGTGTCTCAGCGTCTCTGCATCTCAGTGTCTCTGCGTCTCAGTGCCTCTGCGTCTCAGTGTCTCTGCGTCTCAGTGTCCCCGCGTCTCAGAGTCCCCGCGTCTCAGAGTCCCCGCGTCTCAGGGTCCCCGCGTCTCAGGTTCCACGCGTCTCAGAGTCCCCACGTCTCAGAGTACCCGCGTCTCAGAGTCCCCGCGTCTCACAGTCCCCGCGTCTCAGAGTCCCCGATTCTCAGACTCTCTGCGTCTCAGCGTCCCTGCGTCTCAGCCTCCCTGCGTCTCAGCGTCCCTGCGTCTCAGCATCTCTGCGTCTCTGCGTCTCAGCGTCTCAGTGTCTCTGCGTCTCAGTGTCTCTGCGTCTCAGTGTCTCTGCGTCTCATAGTCTCTGCGTCTCAGTGTCTCCGCCTCGCAGACTCTCTGCGTCTCAGTGTCTCTGCGTCTCAGTGTCTCAGTGTCTCTGCGTCTCAGTTTCTCTGCGTCTCAGTGTCTCTGCGTCTCAGTGTCTCTGCGTCTCATAGTCTCTGGGTCTCAGTGTCTCCGCCTCGCAGACTCTCTGCGTCTCAGTGTCTCTGCGTCTCAGTGTCTCTGCGCCTCAGTGTCCCTGCGTCTCAGAGTCCCTGCGTCTCAGTGTCTCTGCGTCTCAGTGTCTCAGTGTCTCTGCGTCTCAGTTTCTCTGCGTCTCAGTGTCTCTGCGTCTCAGTGTCTCTGCGTCTCATAGTCTCTGGGTCTCAGTGTCTCCGCCTCGCAGACTCTCTGCGTCTCAGTGTCTCTGCGTCTCTGTGTCTCTGCGCCTCAGTGTCCCTGCGTCTCAGAGTCCCTGCGTCTCAGTGTCTCTGCGTCTCAGTGTCTCTGCGTCTCAGTGTCTCTGCGTCTCAGTGTCTCTGCGTCTCAGAGTCCCTGCGTCTCAGTGTCTCAGTGTCTCTGCGTCTCAGTGTCTCAGTGTCTCAGTGTCTCTGCATCTCAGTATCTCTGCGTCTCTGTGTCTCTGCGTCTCTGTGTCTCGGTGTCTCTGCGTCTCAGCGTCTCTGCGTCTCATAGTCTCTGCGTCTCAGTGTCTCCGCCTCGCAGACTCTCTGCGTCTCAGTGTCTCTGCGTCTCAGTGTCTCTGCGTCTCAGTGTCTCTGCGTCTCACAGTCCCCGCGTCTCAGAGTCCCCGATTCTCAGACTCTCTGCGTCTCAGCGTCCCTGCGTCTCAGCCTCCCTGCGTCTCAGCGTCCCTGCGTCTCAGCATCTCTGCGTCTCTGCGTCTCAGCGTCTCAGTGTCTCTGCGTCTCAGTGTCTCTGCGTCTCAGTGTCTCTGCGTCTCATAGTCTCTGCATCTCAGTGTCTCCGCCTCGCAGACTCTCTGCGTCTCAGTGTCTCTGCGTCTCAGTGTCTCTGCGTCTCAGTGTCTCTGCGCCTCTGCGTCTCAGTGTCTCTGCGTCTCAGTGTCTCTGTGTCTCTGCGTCTCTGCTTCTCTGTGTCTCTGTGTCTCAGTGTCTCTGCGTCTCATAGTCTCTGCGTCTCAGAGTCTCAGTGTCTCCGCCTCCCAGACTCTCTGCGTCTCAGAGTCTCAGAGTCTCTGCGTCTCTGTGTGTCTGCGTCTCTGTGTCTCTGTTTCTCAGCGTCTCTGCGTCTCATAGTCTCTGCGTCTCAGAGTCTCTGAGTCTCAGTGTCACAGTGTCTCAGCGTCTCACTGTCTCTGACTCCCAGACTCTCTGCGTCTCAGACTCTCTGCGTCTCAGTGTCTCTGCGTCTCAGTGTCTCTGCGTCTCATAGTCTCTGCGTCTCAGTGTCTCCGCCTCGCAGACTCTCTGCGTCTCAGTGTCTCAGTGTCTCTGCGTCTCAGTGTCTCTGCGTCTCAGTGTCTCTGCGTCTCAGTGACTCTGCGTCTCAGTGTCTCTGCGTCTCAGAGTCTCTGCGTCTCAGTGTCTCAGTGTCTCTGCGTCTCAGTGTCCCTGCATCTCAGTGTCTCTGCGTCTCAGTATCTCTGTGTCTCTGCGCCTCTGTGTCTCGGCGTCTCTGCGTCTCAGCGTCTCTGCGTCTCAGTGTCTCTGCGTCTCTGCGTCTCTGTGTCTTGGTGTCTCTGCGTCTCTGTGTCTCTGCGTCTCAGAGTCTCGGCGTCTCAGTGTCATGGCGTCTCAGAGTCTCTTCGTCTCAGAGTCTCTTCGTCCCTGAGTCTCAGTGTCTCTGCGTCTCAGTGTCTCTGCGTCTCAGAGTCCCTGCGTCTCAGAGTCCCTGTGTGTCAGAGTCCCTGCGTCTCAGAGTCACTGCGTCTCAGAGTCCCTGCGTCTCAGAGTCCCTGTGTCTCAGTGTCTCTGCGTCTCAGTGTCTCTGCGTCTCAGTGTCTCCGCGTCTCAGTGTCTCTGCGTCTCAGTGTCTCCGCCTCGCAGACTCTCTGCGTCTCAGTGTCTCAGTGTCTCTGCGTCTCAGTGTCTCTGCGCCTCAGTGTCCCTGCGTCTCAGAGTCCCTGCGTCTCAGTGTCTCTGCGTCTCAGTGTCTCAGTGTCTCTGCACCTCAGTGTCCCTGCGTCTCAGAGTCCCTGCGTCTCAGTGTCTCTGGGTCTCAGTGTCTCAGTGTCTCTGCGTCTCAGTGTCTCTGCGTCTCAGTGTCTCTGCGTCTCAGTGTCTCTGCGTCTCAGTGTCTCTGCGCCTCTGCGTCTCAGTGTCTCTGCGTCTCAGTGTCTCTGTGTCTCTGCGTCTCTGCTTCTCTGTGTCTCTGTGTCTCAGTGTCTCAGTGCCTCTGCGTCTCATAGTCTCTGCGTCTCAGAGTCTCAGTGTCTCCGCCTCCCAGACTCTCTGCGTCTCAGAGTCTCAGTGTCTCTGCGTCTCTGTGTCTCTGCGTCTCTGTGTCTCTGTGTCTCAGCGTCTATGCGTCTCATAGTCTCTGCGTCTCAGAGTCTCTGAATCTCAGTGTCTCAGTGTCACAGTGTCTCAGCGTCTCAGTGTCTCTGACTCCCAGACTCTCTGCGTCTCAGACTCTCTGCGTCTCAGTGTCTCTGCGTCTCAGTGTCTCTGCGTCTCATAGTCTCTGCGTCTCAGTGTCTCCGCCTCGCAGACTCTCTGCGTCTCAGTGTCTCAGTGTCTCTGCGTCTCAGTGTCTCTGCGTCTCAGTGACTCTGCGTCTCAGTGTCTCTGCGTCTCAGTGACTCTGCGTCTCAGTGTCTCTGCGTCTCAGAGTCCCTGCGTCTCAGTGTCTCAGTGTCTCTGCGTCTCAGTGTCCCTGCATCTCAGTGTCTCTGCGTCTCAGTATCTCTGCGTCTCTGTGTCTCGGCGTCTCTGCGTCTCAGCGTCTCTGCGTCTCAGTGTCTCTGCGTCTCTGCGTCTCTGTGTCTTGGTGTCTCTGCGTCTCTGTGTCTCTGCGTCTCAGTGTCTCGGCGTCTCAGTGTCATGGCGTCTCAGAGTCTCTTCATCTCAGAGTCTCTTCGTCCCTGAGTCTCAGTGTCTCTGCGTCTCAGTGTCTCTGCGTCTCAGAGTCCCTGCGTCTCAGAGTCCCTGCGTCTCAGAGTCCCTGCGTGTCAGAGTCTCTGCGTCTCATAGTCCCTGCGTCTCAGAGTCCCTGCGTCTCAGAGTCCCTGCGTCTCAGAGTCCCTGCGTCTCAGTGTCTCTGCGTCTCAGTGTCTCTGCGTCTCTGCGTCTCAGCGTCTCTACGTCTCACAGTCTCTGCGTCTCAGCGTCTCAGATTCTCTGCGTCTCAGTGTCTCTGCGCCTCAGTGTCTCTGCGTCTCATAGTCTCAGTGTCTCAGTGTCTCCGCCTCGCAGACACTCTGCATCTCAGTGTCTCAGTGTCTCTGTGTCTCAGTGTCTCTGCGTCTCAGTGTCTCTGCGCCTCAGAGTCCATGCGTCTCGGTGTCTCTGCGTCTCGGTGTCTCTGCGTCTCTGTGTCTTTGTGTCTCTTCGTCTCTGAGTCTCAGTGTCTCGGCGTCTCAGTGGCTCTGCGTCTCAGTGTCCCCGCGTCTCAGAGTCCCCGCGTCTCAGAGTCCCCGCGTCTCAGAGTCCCCGCGTCTCAGTGTCTCTGCGTCTCAGTGTCCCCGCGTCTCAGAGTCCCCGCGTCTCAGAGTCCCCGCGTCTCAGAGTCCCCGCGTCTCAGTGTCCCTGCGTCTCAGCGTCCCTGCGTCTCAGCGTCCCTGCCTCTCAGCGTCTCTGCGTCTCAGTGTCTCTGCGTCTCAGTGTCTCAGTGTCTCTGCGTCTCAGTGTCTCCGCCTCGCAGACTCTCTGCGTCTCAGTGTCTCTGCATCTCAGTGTCTCTGCGTCTCAGTGTCTCTGTTTCTCAGTGTCTCTGCGTCTCAGTGTCTCAGTGTCTCTGCGTCTCAGTGTCTCTGCGTCTCAGAGTCCCTGCGTCTCAGAGTCTCTGCGTCTCAGTGTTTCTGCATCTCAGTGTCTCTGCGTCTCTGCTTCTCAGATTCTCTGCGTCTCAGAGTCTGTGCGTCTCAGTGTCTCAGTGTCACAGTGTCTCAGCGTCTCTGCATCTCAGACTCTCTGCGTCTCAGTGCCTCTGCGTCTCAGTGTCTCTGCGTCTCAGTGTCTCTGTGCCTCAGAGTCCATGCGTCTCGGTGTCTATGCGTCTCGGTGTCTCTGCGTCTCGGTGTCTATGCGTCTCGGTGTCTATGCGTCTCTGTGTCTCTGTGTCTTTGTGTCTCTTCGTCTCTGAGTCTCAGTGTCTCAGCGTCTCAGTGTCTCTGCGTCTCAGTGTCCCCGCGTCTCAGAGTCCCCGCGTCTCAGAGTCCCCGCGTCTCAGAGTCCCCGCATCTCAGTGTCTCTGCGTCTCAGAGTCCCCGCGTCTCAGAGTCCCCGCGTCTCAGAGTCCCCGCGTCTCAATGTCTCTGCGTCTCAGTGTCACTGCGTCTCAGCGTCCCTGCTTGTCAGCGTCCCTGCGTCTCAGTGTCTCTGCGTCTCAGTGTCTCTGCGTCTCAGTGTCTCTGCATCTCAGAGTCTCTGTGTCTCAGTGTCTCCGCCTCGCAGACTCTCTGCGTCTCAGTGTCTCTGCGTCTCAGTGTCTCTGCGTCTCAGAGTCCCTGCGTCTCTGAGTCTCTGCGTCTCAGTGTCTCTGCATCTCAGTGTCTCTGCGTCTCTGCTTCTCAGACTCTCTGCGTCTCAGAGTCTGTGCGTCTCAGTGTCTCAGTGTCACAGTGTCTCAGCGTCTCTGCATCTCAGTGTCTCTGCGTCTCAGTGCCTCTGCGTCTCAGTGTCTCTGCGTCTCAGTGTCCCCTCGTCTCAGAGTCCCCGCGTCTCAGGGTCCCCGCGTCTCAGGTTCCACGCGTCTCAGAGTCCCCACATCTCAGAGTACCCGGGTCTCAGAGTCCCCGCGTCTCAGAGTCCCCGATTCTCAGACTCTCTGCGTCTCAGCGTCCCTGCGTCTCAGCATCTCTGCGTCTCTGCGTCTCAGTGTCTCTGCATCTCAGTGTCTCTGCGTCTCAGTGTCTCTGCGTCTCATAGTCTCTGCGTCTCAGTGTCTCCGCCTCGCAGACTCTCTGCGTCTCAGTGTCTCTGCGTCTCAGTGTCTCTGCGCCTCAGTGTCCCTGCGTCTCAGAGTCCCTGCGTCTCAGTGTCTCTGCGTCTCAGTGTCTCAGTGTCTCTGCGTCTCAGTTTCTCTGCGTCTCAGTGTCTCTGCGTCTCAGTGTCTCTGCGTCTCATAGTCTCTGGGTCTCAGTGTCTCCGCCTCGCCGACTCTCTGCGTCTCAGTGTCTCCGCCTCGCAGACTCTCTGCGTCTCAGTGTCTCTGCGTCTCAGTGTCTCTGCGCCTCAGTTTCCCTGCGTCTCAGTGTCTCTGCGTCTCAGTGTCTCAGTGTCTCTGCGTCTCAGTGTCTCTGCGTCTCAGTGTCTCTGCGTCTCAGAGTCCCTGCGTCTCAGTGTCTCAGTGTCTCTGCATCTCAGTGTCCCTGCATCTCAGTGTCTCTGCGTCTCAGTATCTCTGCGTCTCTGTGTCTCTGCGTCTCTGTGTCTCGGTGTCTCTGCGTCTCAGCGTCTCTGCGTCTCATAGTCTCTGCGTCTCAGTGTCTCCGCCTCGCAGACTCTCTGCGTCTCAGTGTCTCCTCGTCTCAGTGTCTCTGCGCCTCAGTGTCCCTGCGTCACAGAGTCCCTGCGTCTCAGTGACTCTGCGTCTCAGTGTCTCTGCGTCTCAGTGTTTCTGCGTCTCAGTGTCTCAGTGTCTCTGCGCCTCTGCGTCTCAGTGTCTCTGCGTCTCAGTGTCTCTGTGTCTCTGCGTCTCTGCTTCTCTGTGTCTCTGTGTCTCAGTGTCTCAGTGTCTCTGCGTCTCATAGTCTCTGCGTCTCAGAGTCTCTGAGTCTCAGTGTCTCCGCCTCCCAGACTCTCTGCGTCTCAGAATCTCTGCGTCTCTGTGTGTCTGCGTCTCTGTGTCTCTGTGTCTCAGCGTCTCTGCGTCTCATAGTCTCTGCGTCTCAGAGTCTCTGAGTCTCAGTGTCACAGTGTCTCAGCGTCTCAGTGTCTCTGACTCCCAGACTCTCTGCGTCTCAGACTCTCTGCGTCTCAGTGTCTCTGCGTCTCAGTGTCTCTGCGTCTCATAGTCTCTGCGTCTCAGTGTCTCTGCGTCTCAGTGTCTCTGCGTCTCAGTGTCTCTGCGTCTCAGTGTCTCTGCGTCTCAGTGTCTCTGCGTCTCAGAGTCCCTGCGTCTCAGTGTCTCAGTGTCTCTGCGTCTCAGTGTCCCTGCATCTCAGTGTCTCTGCGTCTCAGTATCTCTGCGTCTCTGTGTCTTTGCGCCTCTGTGTCTCGGCGTCTCTGCGTCTCAGCGTCTCTGCGTCTCAGTGTCTCCGCGTCTCTGCGTCTCTGTGTCTTGGTGTCTCTGCGTCTCTGTGTCTCTGCGTCTCAGTGTCTCGGTGTCTCAGTGTCTCCGCCTCGCAGACTCTCTGCGTCTCAGTGTCTCAGTGTATCTGCGTCTCAGTGTCTCTGCGCCTCAGTGTCCCTGCGTCTCAAAGTCCCTGCGTCTCAGTGTCTCTGCGTCTCAGTGTCTCAGTGTCTCTGCGCCTCAGTGTCCCTGCGTCTCAGAGTCCCTGCGTCTCAGTGTCTCTGGGTCTCAGTGTCTCTGCGTCTCAGCGTCTCTGCGTCTCAGTGTCTCAGTGTCTCTGCGTCTCTGCTTCTCTGTGTCTCTGTGTCTCAGTGTCTCAGTGTCTCTGCGTCTCATAGTCTCTGCGTCTCAGAGTCTCAGTGTCTCCGCCTCCCAGACTCTCTGCGTCTCAGAGTCTCAGTGTCTCTGCGTCTCTGTGTCTCTGCGTCTCTGTGTCTCTGCGTCTCTGTGTCTCTGTGTCTCAGCGTCTATGCGTCTCATAGTCTCTGCGTCTCAGAGTCTCTGAGTCTCAGTGTCTCAATGTCACAGTGTCTCAGCATCTCAGTGTCTCTGACTCCCAGACTCTCTGCGTCTCAGACTCTCTGCGTCTCAGTGTCTCTGCGTCTCAGTGTCTCTGCGTCTCATAGTCTCTGCGTCTCAGTGTCTCCGCCTCGCAGACTCTCTGCGTCTCAGTGTCTCAGTGTCTCTGCGTCTCAGTGTCTCTGCGTCTCAGTGACTCTGCGTCTCAGTGTCTCTGCGTCTCAGAGTCCCTGCGTCTCAGTGTCTCAGTGTCTCTGCGTCTCAGTGTCCCTGCATCTCAGTGTCTCTGCGTCTCAGTATCTCTGCGTCTCTGTGTCTCGGCGTCTCTGCGTCTCAGCGTCTCTGCGTCTCAGTGTCTCTGCGTCTCTGCGTCTCTGTGTCTTGGTGTCTCTGCGTCTCTGTGTCTCTGCGTCTCAGTGTCTCGGCGTCTCAGTGTCATGGCGTCTCAGAGTCTCTTCGTCTCAGAGTCTCTTCGTCCCTGAGTCTCAGTGTCTCTGCGTCTCAGTGTCTCTGCGTCTCAGAGTCCCTGCGTCTCAGAGTCCCTGCGTCTCAGAGTCCCTGCGTGTCAGAGTCTCTGCGTCTCATAGTCCCTGCGTCTCAGAGTCCCTGCGTCTCAGAGTCCCTGCGTCTCAGAGTCCCTGCGTCTCAGTGTCTCTGCGTCTCAGTGTCTCTGCGTCTCAGCGTCTCAGCGTCTCTACGTCTCAGTGTCTCTGTGTCTCAGCGTCTCAGATTCTCTGCGTCTCAGTGTCTCTGCGTCTCAGAGTCTCTGTGTCTCATAGTCTCAGTGTCTCAGTGTCTCCGCCTCGCAGACACTCTGCATCTCAGTGTCTCAGTGTCTCTGTGTCTCAGTGTCTCTGCGTCTCAGTGTCTCTGCGCCTCAGAGTCCATGCGTCTCGGTGTCTCTGCGTCTCGGTGTCTCTGCGTCTCTGTGTCTTTGTGTCTCTTCGTCTCTGAACATAGAACATAGAACATTACAGCGCAGAACAGGCCCTTCGGCCCACGATGTTGCGCCGACCAGTTACAAAAACAATGACCCACTAGCCTATACCAATCCCTTTTCGTCCATAAACCTATCCAGAGATCTCTTAAACGCCCCCAAACTAGACGCATTTACAACTGCAGCAGGCAGGGCATTCCAATCCCTCACCACCCGCTGGGTAAAGAACCTACCCCTGACATCCGTCCTGTAGCTACCCCCCCTTAATTTAAAGCCATGCCCCCTCGTGCTAGCTTTCTCCATCCGAGGAAAAAGGCTATCACTATCCACCCTATCTAAACCTCTAATCATCTTATATGTTTCAATAAGATCCCCTCTTAGCCGCCTTCTTTCCAACGAAAACAACCCTAGATCCCTCAGTCTCTCCTCATAGGACCTCCCCACCATACCAGGCAACATCCTAGTAAACCTCCTCTGCACCCTCTCCAACGCCTCCACATCCTTCTTGTAATGCGGGGACCAGAACTGCACACAGTACTCCAAGTGCGGCCGCACTAGAGTAGTGTACAGTTGCAACATTACACTGCGACTCCTAAATTCAATCCCCCTACCAATAAACGCCAAGACACCGTACGCCTTCTTGACAACCTTATCTACTTGATTCCCAACTTTCAGGGATCTATGTACACACACACCTAGATCCCTCTGTTCATCCACACTAATCAAAGTCCTCCCGTTAGCCCTATACTCGACACATCTGTTGCTCCTACCAAAGTGAATTACCTCACACTTCTCCGCATTAAATTCCATCCGCCACCTCTCGGCCCAGCTCTGCAACCTATCTAAGTCTCCCTGCAGACTATGACACCCTTCCTCACAATCTACCACACCTCCAACTTTGGTGTCATCAGCAAATTTACTAATCCACCCAACTATACCCTCATCCAGATCATTAATAAAAATTACAAACAACAGTGGCCCCAAAACAGATCCCTGAGGCACACCACTCGTAACTGCACTCCATGATGAATATTTACCATCCACCACCACCCTCTGTCTCCTATCTGATAGCCAATTCCTGATCCAACTTCCTAGATTACCCACAATCCCATACATCTGCATTTTCTGCAGAAGCCTACCATGGTGAACCTTATCGAACGCCTTACTAAAATCCATGTATACCACGTCAACTGCCTTACCCCTATCCACCTCTTTGGTCACCTTCTCAAAAAACTCAATAAGGTTAGTAAGGCACGACCTACCTGCTACAAAACCATGCTGACTATTTCTAATCAATTCATTACACTCCAAATAACTATAAATCCTATCCCTAATAATTTTTTCTAAAACCTTGCCCACAACAGAAGTAAGACTCACCGGTCTATAATTCCCGGCAAAGTCTCTGTTCCCCTTCTTAAACAATGGGACAACATTCGCTATCCTCCAATCCTCCGGGACTACACCAGAGACCAATGACGACCTGAAGATCTGAGCCAGAGGCTCTGCAATCACCTCTCTAGCCTCCCAGAGAATCCTAGGGTAGATCCCATCCGGACCAGGGGACTTATCTATTTTCAGCCCCTCAAGAATTTCCAGCACATCCTCTTTATCAACCGTAATACTGTCTATTTTACACCCCTGCAACCCAATGTCCTCCTCAGCTATATTCATGTCCCCCTGCGTGAACACCGAAGAGAAATATTGGTTCAATACTTCTCCAATCTCTTCCGGTTCCACACACAACTTCCCCCTGCTGTCTGTAACTGGCCCTAATCTTGCCCTGACCAACCTTCTGTTCTTGACATACTTATAGAACGCCTTAGGATTCTCCTTAATCCTATCAGCCAAAGTCTTCTCATGTCCTCTTTTAGCCCTTCTCAACTCACTCTTCAACTCCCTCCTAGCCAATCTAAAGCTTTCTAGTGCACTATCTGAGCCCTCCAATCTCATCCGAACATAAGCCTCCTTTTTCTTTTTAACCATCGACTCAACTCTTTTAGTGCACCACGGTTCCCTAGATCTACCAAATCCACCATGCCTGACAGGGACATACCTATCAAGGACTCGCAGTAGCTGCTCCTTGAAAAAACTCCACATTTCAGACGTTCCCAGTCCCTGTAATCCCCTAATCCAATCCATGCGTCCTAATTCACTCCTGATAGCCTCATAATCGCCCTTACCCCAGCTAAAATTGCTGACCCGAGGTTCATGCCTATCTCTTCCCATCACTAAGGTGAACGTAACCGAATTGTGGTCACTATCACCAAAATGCACACCAACTTCCAAGTCTAGCACCTGGTCTGGCTCATTTCCCAGCACCAAATCCAATATAGCCTCACCTCTAGTTGGCCTGTCTACATACTGAGACAAAAAACCTTCCTGCACGCTTTGTACAAACACTGACCCCTCTAGCGAGCTAGAACTATAGCAACTCCAATCAATATTCGTAAAGTTAAAGTCCCCCATAACAATTACCCTATTACTTTCACTCCTAACCAGGATTGTCTCCGCAATCCTTTCCTCAACCTCTCTAGAACTTTTAGGAGGTCTATAAAAGACTCCCAACAGGGTGACCTCTCCTCTCCTATTTCTAATCTCCGCCCATACTACCTCAACTGACAAGTCCTCATCAAACTTTCTCTCCGACACTGTGATACAGTCTCTGAGTCTCAGTGTCTCGGCGTCTCAGTGGCTCTGCGTCTCAGTGTCCCCGCGTCTCAGAGTCCCCGCGTCTCAGAGTCCCCGCGTCTCAGAGTCCCCGCGTCTCAGTGTCTCTGCGTCTCAGTGTCCCCGCGTCTCAGAGTCCCCGCATCTCAGAGTCCCCGCGTCTCAGAGTCCCCGCGTCTCAGAGTCCCTGCGTCTCAGCGTCCCTGCGTCTCAGCGTCCCTGCGTCTCAGCGTCCCTGCGTCTCAGTGTCTCTGCGTCTCAGTGTCTCTGCGTCTCAGTGTCTCCGTGTCTCCGCCTCGCAGACTCTCTGTTTCTCAGTGTCTCCGCGTCTCAGTTTCTCTGCGTCTCAGTGTCTCTGCGTCTCAGTGTCTCTGCATCTCAGAGTCCCTGCGTCTCAGTGTCTCAGTGTCTCTGCGTCTCTGTGTCTCTGCGTATCTGTGTCTCGGCGTCTCTGTGTCTCAGTGTCTCTGCGTCTCAGTGTCTCTGCGCCTCTGCGTCTCAGTGTCTCTGCGTCTCAGTGTCTCTTTGTCTCTGCGTCTCTGCTTCTCTGTGTCTCTGTGTCTCAGTGTCTCTGCGTCTCAGTGTCTCTGCGTCTCAGTGTCTCTGCGTCTCAGTGTCTCTGCGCCTCTGCGTCTCAGTGTCTCAGTGTCTCTGCGTCTCAGTGTCTCTGCGTCTCAGTATCTCTGCGTCTCTGTGTCTCTGCGCCTCTGCTTCTCTGTGTCTCTGCGTCTCATAGTCTCTGCGTCTCAGAGTCTCTGATTCTCAGTGTCTCCGCCTCCCAGACTCTCTGCGTCTCAGTGTCTCTGTGTCTCTGCGTCTCTGCTTCTCTGTGTCTCAGTGTCTCTGCGTCTCATAGTCTCTGCGTCTCAGAGTCTCTGATTCTCAGTGTCTCCGCCTCCCAGACTCTCTGCGTCTCAGAGTCTCAGTGTCTCTGCGTCTCTTGTGTTTCTGCGTCTCTGTGTCTCTGTGTCTCTGTGTCTCAGCGTCTCTGCGTCTCATAGTCTCTGCGTCTCAGAGTCTCTGAGTCTCAGTGTCTCAGTGTCACAGTGTCTCAGCGTCTCAGTGTCTCTGACTCCCAGACTCTCTGCGTCTCAGACTCTCTGCGTCTCAGTGTCTCTGCGTCTCAGTGTCTCTGCGTCTCATAGTCTCTGCGTCTCAGTGTCTCCGCCTCGCAGACTCTCTGCGTCTCAGTGTCTCAGCGTCACAGTGTCACTGCGTCTCAGTGTCTCCGCGTCTCAGAGTCCCTGCGTCTCAGTGTCTCTGCGTCTCTGCGTCTCTGTGTCTCGGTGTCTCTGCGTCTCTGTGTCTCTGCATCTCAGTGTCTCTGCGTCTCAGTGTCTCTGCGTCTCAGAGTCCCTGCGTCTCAGAGTCCCTGCGTCTCAGAGCCCCTGCGTGTCAGAGCCTCTGCGTCTCAGAGTCCCTGCGTCTCAGAGTCCCTGCGTCTCAGAGTCCCTGCGTCTCAGTGTCTATGCGTCTCAGTGTCTCAGCGTCTCAGCGTCTCTGCGTCTCAGGGTCTCGGCGTCTCAGTGTCATGGCGTCTCAGAGTCTCTTCGTCTCAGAGTCTCTTCGTCCCTGAGTCTCTTCGTCCCTGAGTCTCAGTGTCTCTGCGTCTCAGTGTCCCTGCGTCTCAGAGTCCCTGCGTCTCAGAGTCCCTGCGTCTCAGTGTCTCTGCGTCTCAGTGTCTCTGCGTCTCAGCGTCTCAGCGTCTCTGCGTCTCATAGTCTCTGCGTCTCAGATTCTCTGCGTCTCAGTGTCTCTGCGTCTCAGTGTCTCTGCGTCTCATAGTCTCTGCGTCTCAGTGTCTCCGCCTCGCAGACACTCTGCGTCTCAGTGTCTCAGTGTCTCTGCGTCTCAGTGTCTCTGCGTCTCTGCGTCTCAGTGTCTCAGTGTCGCCGTGTCTCCGCCTCGCAGACTCTCTGTTTCTCAGTGTCTCTGCGTCTCAGTGTCTCTGCGTCTCAGTGTCTCTGCGTCTCAGTGTCTCCGTGTCTCCGCCTCGCAGACTCTCTGTTTCTCAGTGTCTCTGCATCTCAGTTTCTCTGCGTCTCAGTGTCTGTGCGTCTCAGTGTCTCTGCGTCTCATAGTCTCTGCGTCTCAGTGTCTCCGCCTCGCAGACTCTCTGCGTCTCAGTGTCTCTGCGTCTCAGTGTCTCTGCGCCTCAGTGTCCCTGCGTCTCAGAGTCCCTGCGTCTCAGTGTCTCTGCGTCTCAGTGTCTCAGTGTCTCTGCGTCTCAGTGTCTCTGCGTCTCAGTGTCTCTGCGTCTCAGTGTCTCCGCCTCACAAACTCTCTGCATCTCAGTGTCTCAGTGTCTCTGCGTCTCAGTGTCTCTGCGCCTCAGTGTCCCTGCGTCTCAGAGTCCCTGCGTCTCAGTGTCTCTGCGTCTCAGTGTCTCTGCGCCTCAGTGTCCCTGCGTCTCAGAGTCCCTGCGTCTCAGTGTCTCTGGGTCTCAGTTCCTCAGTGTCTCTGCGTCTCAGTGTCTCTGCGTCTCAGTGTCTCTGCGTCTCAGTGTCTCTGCGTCTCAGTGTCTCTGCGCCTCTGCGTCTCAGTGTCTCTGCGTCTCAGTGTCTCTGTGTCTCTGCATCTCTGCTTCTCTGTGTCTCTGTGTCTCAGTGTCTCAGTGTCTCTGCGTCTCATAGTCTCTGCGTCTCAGAGTCTCTGAGTCTCAGTGTCTCCGCCTCCCAGACTCTCTGCGTCTCAGAGTCTCAGTGTCTCTGCGTCTCTGTGTGTCTGCGTCTCTGTGTCTCAGCGTCTCTGCGTCTCATAGTCTCTGCGTCTCAGAGTCTCTGAGTCTCAGTGTCTCAGTGTCACAGTGTCTCAGCGAGTCAGTGTCTCTGACTCCCAGACTCTCTGCGTCTCAGACTCACTGCGTCTCAGTGTCTCTGCGTCTCAGTGTCTCTGCGTCTCATACTCTCTGCGTCTCAGTGTCTCCGCCTCGCAGACTGTCTTCGTCTCAGTGTCTCAGTGTCTCTGCGTCTCAGTGTCTCTGCGTCTCAGTGTCTCTGCGTCTCAGAGTCCCTGCGTCTCAGTGTCTCAGTGTCTCTGCGTCTCTGTGTCTCGGTGTCTCTGTGTCTCAGCGTCTCAGCGTCTCATAGTCTCTGCGTCTCAGTGTCTCCGCCTCGCAGACTCTCTGCGTCTCAGTGTCTCTGCGTCTCAGTGTCTCTGCGCCTCAGTGTCCCTGCGTCACAGAGTCCCTGCGTCTCAGTGTCTCTGCGTCTCAGTGTCTCTGCGTCTCAGTGTCCCTGCGTCTCAGTGTCTCTGCGCCTCTGCGTCTCAGTGTCTCTGCGTCTCAGTGTCTCTTTGTCTCTGCGTCTCTGCTTCTCTGTGTCTCAGTGTCTCTGCGTCTCAGTGTCTCTGCGTCTCAGTGTCTCCGCCTCGCAGACTCTCTGCGTCTCAGTGTCTCTGCGTCTCAGTGTCTCTGCGCCTCAGTGTCCCTGCGTCACAGAGTCCCTGCGTCTCAGTGTCTCTGCGTCTCAGTGTCTCTGCGTCTCAGTGTCCCTGCGTCTCAGTGTCTCTGCGCCTCTGCGTCTCAGTGTCTCTGCGTCTCAGTGTCTCTTTGTCTCTGCGTCTCTGCTTCTCTGTGTCTCAGTGTCTCTGCGTCTCAGTGTCTCTGCGTCTCAGTGTCTCTGCGTCTCAGTGTCTCTGCGCCTCTGCGTCTCAGTGTCTCTGCGTCTCAGTGTCTCTGCGTCTCAGTGTCTCTGCGTCTCAGTGTCTCTGCGTCTCAGTGTCTCTGTGTCTCAGTGTCTCTGCGCCTCTGCATCTCAGTGTCTCTGCGTCTCAGTGTCTCTGCGTCTCTGCTTCTCTGTGTCTCAGTGTCTCTGCGTCTCAGAGTCTCTGAGTCTCAGTGTCTCCGCCTCCCAGACTCTCTGCGTCTCAGAGTCTCAGTGTCTCTGCGTCTCTTGTGTTTCTGCGTCTCTGTGTCTCAGCGTCTCTGCGTCTCATAGTCTCTGCGTCTCAGAGTCTCTGAGTCGCAGTGTCTCAGTGTCTCAGCGTCTCAGTGTCTCTGACTCCCAGACTCTCTGCGTCTCAGACTCTCTGCGTCTCAGTGTCTCTGCGTCTCATAGTCTCTGCGTCTCAGTGTCTCCGCCTCGCAGACTCTCTGCGTCTCATTGTCTCAGTGTCTCTGCGTCTCAGTGTCACTGCGTCTCAGTGTCTCTGCGTCTCAGAGTCCCTGCGTCTCAGTGTCTCTGCGTCTCTGTGTCTTGGTTTCCCTGCGTCTCTGTGTCTCTGCATCTCAGTGTCTCTGCGTCTCAGTGTCTCTGCGTCTCCGAGTCCCTGCGTCTCAGAGTCCCTGCGTCTCAGAGTCCCTGCGTCTCAGAGTCCCTGCGTCTCAGTGTCTCTGCGTCTCAGTGTCTCTGCGCCTCTGCGTCTCAGTGTCTCTGCGTCTCAGTGTCTCTGCGTCTCTGTGTCTCAGTGTCTCTGCGCCTCTGCATCTCAGTGTCTCTGCGTCTCAGTGTCTCTGTGTCTCTGTGTCTCTGCTTCTCTGTGTCTCAGTGTCTCTGCGTCTCATAGTCTCTGCGTCTCAGAGTCTCTGAGTCTCAGTGTCTCCGCCTCCCAGACTCTCTGCGTCTCAGAGTCTCAGTGTCTCTGCGTCTCTTGTGTTTCTGCGTCTCTGTGTCTCAGCGTCTCTGCGTCTCATAGTCTCTGCGTCTCAGAGTCTCTGAGTCTCAGTGTCTCAGTGTCACAGTGTCTCAGCGTCTCAGTGTCTCAGACTCCCAGACTCTCTGCGTCTCAGACTCTCTGCGTCTCAGTGTCTCTGCGTCTCAGTGTCTCTGCGTCTCATAGTCTCTGCGTCTCAGTGTCTCCGCCTCGCAGACTCTCTGCGTCTCAGTGTCTCAGTGTCTCTGCGTCTCAGTGTCACTGCGTCTCAGTGTCTCTGCGTCTCAGAGTCCCTGCGTCTCAGTGTCTCTGCGTCTCTGTGTCTTGGTGTCCCTGCGTCTCTGTGTCTCTGCATCTCAGTGTCTCTGCGTCTCAGTGTCTCTGCGTCTCAGAGTCCCTGCGTCTCAGAGTCCCTGCGTCTCAGAGTCCCTGCGTCTCAGAGTCCCTGCGTCTCAGTGTCTCTGCGTCTCAGTGTCTCTGCGTCTCAGCGTCTCAGCGTCTCAGCGTCTCAGAGTCCCTGCGTCTCAGCATCTCTGTGTCTCTGCGTCTCAGTGTCTCGGCGTCTCAGTGTCATGGCGTCTCAGAGTCTCTTCGTCTCAGAGTCTTTTCGTCCCTGAGTCTCAGTGTCTCTGCGTCTCAGTGTCTCTGCGTCTCAGAGTCCCTGCGTCTCAGAGTCCCTGCGTCTCATAGTCCCTGCGTCTCAGAGTCCCTGCGTCTCAGAGTCCCTGCGTCTCAGAGTCCAGGCGTCTCAGTGTCTCTGCGTCTCAGTGTCTCTGCGTCTCAGTGTCTCTGCGTCTCATAGTCTCTGCGTCTCAGTGTCTCCGCCTCGCAGACACTCTGCGTCTCAGTGTCTCAGTGTCTCTGCGTCTCAGTGTCTCTGCGTCTCTGCGTCTCAGTGTCTCAGTGTCTCCGTGTCTCCGCCTCGCAGACTCTCTGTTTCTCAGTGTCTCTGCGTCTCAGTGTCTCTGCGTCTCAGTGTCTCTGCGTCTCAGTGTCTCCGTGTCTCCGCCTCGCAGACTCTCTGTTTCTCAGTGTCTCTGCATCTCAGTTTCTCTGCGTCTCAGTGTCTGTGCGTCTCAGTGTCTCTGCGTCTCATAGTCTCTGCGTCTCAGTGTCTCCGCCTCGCAGACTCTCTGCGTCTCAGTGTCTCTGCGTCTCAGTGTCTCTGCGCCTCAGTGTCCCTGCGTCTCAGAGTCCCTGCGTCTCAGTGTCTCTGCGTCTCAGTGTCTCAGTGTCTCTGCGTCTCAGTGTCTCTGCGTCTCAGTGTCTCTGCGTCTCAGTGTCTCCGCCTCACAAACTCTCTGCATCTCAGTGTCTCAGTGTCTCTGCGTCTCAGTGTCTCTGCGCCTCAGTGTCCCTGCGTCTCAGAGTCCCTGCGTCTCAGTGTCTCTGCGTCTCAGTGTCTCTGCGCCTCAGTGTCCCTGCGTCTCAGAGTCCCTGCGTCTCAGTGTCTCTGGGTCTCAGTTCCTCAGTGTCTCTGCGTCTCAGTGTCTCTGCGTCTCAGTGTCTCTGCGTCTCAGTGTCTCTGCGTCTCAGTGTCTCTGCGCCTCTGCGTCTCAGTGTCTCTGCGTCTCAGTGTCTCTGTGTCTCTGCATCTCTGCTTCTCTGTGTCTCTGTGTCTCAGTGTCTCAGTGTCTCTGCGTCTCATAGTCTCTGCGTCTCAGAGTCTCTGAGTCTCAGTGTCTCCGCCTCCCAGACTCTCTGCGTCTCAGAGTCTCAGTGTCTCTGCGTCTCTGTGTGTCTGCGTCTCTGTGTCTCAGCGTCTCTGCGTCTCATAGTCTCTGCGTCTCAGAGTCTCTGAGTCTCAGTGTCTCAGTGTCACAGTGTCTCAGCGAGTCAGTGTCTCTGACTCCCAGACTCTCTGCGTCTCAGACTCACTGCGTCTCAGTGTCTCTGCGTCTCAGTGTCTCTGCGTCTCATACTCTCTGCGTCTCAGTGTCTCCGCCTCGCAGACTGTCTTCGTCTCAGTGTCTCAGTGTCTCTGCGTCTCAGTGTCTCTGCGTCTCAGTGTCTCTGCGTCTCAGAGTCCCTGCGTCTCAGTGTCTCAGTGTCTCTGCGTCTCTGTGTCTCGGTGTCTCTGTGTCTCAGCGTCTCAGCGTCTCATAGTCTCTGCGTCTCAGTGTCTCCGCCTCGCAGACTCTCTGCGTCTCAGTGTCTCTGCGTCTCAGTGTCTCTGCGCCTCAGTGTCCCTGCGTCACAGAGTCCCTGCGTCTCAGTGTCTCTGCGTCTCAGTGTCTCTGCGTCTCAGTGTCCCTGCGTCTCAGTGTCTCTGCGCCTCTGCGTCTCAGTGTCTCTGCGTCTCAGTGTCTCTTTGTCTCTGCGTCTCTGCTTCTCTGTGTCTCAGTGTCTCTGCGTCTCAGTGTCTCTGCGTCTCAGTGTCTCTGCGTCTCAGTGTCTCTGCGCCTCTGCGTCTCAGTGTCTCTGCGTCTCAGTGTCTCTGCGTCTCAGTGTCTCTGCGTCTCAGTGTCTCTGCGTCTCAGTGTCTCTGTGTCTCAGTGTCTCTGCGCCTCTGCATCTCAGTGTCTCTGCGTCTCAGTGTCTCTGCGTCTCTGCTTCTCTGTGTCTCAGTGTCTCTGCGTCTCAGAGTCTCTGAGTCTCAGTGTCTCCGCCTCCCAGACTCTCTGCGTCTCAGAGTCTCAGTGTCTCTGCGTCTCTTGTGTTTCTGCGTCTCTGTGTCTCAGCGTCTCTGCGTCTCATAGTCTCTGCGTCTCAGAGTCTCTGAGTCGCAGTGTCTCAGTGTCTCAGCGTCTCAGTGTCTCTGACTCCCAGACTCTCTGCGTCTCAGACTCTCTGCGTCTCAGTGTCTCTGCGTCTCATAGTCTCTGCGTCTCAGTGTCTCCGCCTCGCAGACTCTCTGCGTCTCATTGTCTCAGTGTCTCTGCGTCTCAGTGTCACTGCGTCTCAGTGTCTCTGCGTCTCAGAGTCCCTGCGTCTCAGTGTCTCTGCGTCTCTGTGTCTTGGTTTCCCTGCGTCTCTGTGTCTCTGCATCTCAGTGTCTCTGCGTCTCAGTGTCTCTGCGTCTCCGAGTCCCTGCGTCTCAGAGTCCCTGCGTCTCAGAGTCCCTGCGTCTCAGAGTCCCTGCGTCTCAGTGTCTCTGCGTCTCAGTGTCTCTGCGCCTCTGCGTCTCAGTGTCTCTGCGTCTCAGTGTCTCTGCGTCTCTGTGTCTCAGTGTCTCTGCGCCTCTGCATCTCAGTGTCTCTGCGTCTCAGTGTCTCTGTGTCTCTGTGTCTCTGCTTCTCTGTGTCTCAGTGTCTCTGCGTCTCATAGTCTCTGCGTCTCAGAGTCTCTGAGTCTCAGTGTCTCCGCCTCCCAGACTCTCTGCGTCTCAGAGTCTCAGTGTCTCTGCGTCTCTTGTGTTTCTGCGTCTCTGTGTCTCAGCGTCTCTGCGTCTCATAGTCTCTGCGTCTCAGAGTCTCTGAGTCTCAGTGTCTCAGTGTCACAGTGTCTCAGCGTCTCAGTGTCTCAGACTCCCAGACTCTCTGCGTCTCAGACTCTCTGCGTCTCAGTGTCTCTGCGTCTCAGTGTCTCTGCGTCTCATAGTCTCTGCGTCTCAGTGTCTCCGCCTCGCAGACTCTCTGCGTCTCAGTGTCTCAGTGTCTCTGCGTCTCAGTGTCACTGCGTCTCAGTGTCTCTGCGTCTCAGAGTCCCTGCGTCTCAGTGTCTCTGCGTCTCTGTGTCTTGGTGTCCCTGCGTCTCTGTGTCTCTGCATCTCAGTGTCTCTGCGTCTCAGTGTCTCTGCGCCTCAGAGTCCCTGCGTCTCAGAGTCCCTGCGTCTCAGAGTCCCTGCGTCTCAGAGTCCCTGCGTCTCAGTGTCTCTGCGTCTCAGTGTCTCTGCGTCTCAGCGTCTCAGCGTCTCAGCGTCTCAGAGTCCCTGCGTCTCAGCATCTCTGTGTCTCTGCGTCTCAGTGTCTCGGCGTCTCAGTGTCATGGCGTCTCAGAGTCTCTTCGTCTCAGAGTCTTTTCGTCCCTGAGTCTCAGTGTCTCTGCGTCTCAGTGTCTCTGCGTCTCAGAGTCCCTGCGTCTCAGAGTCCCTGCGTCTCATAGTCCCTGCGTCTCAGAGTCCCTGCGTCTCAGAGTCCCTGCGTCTCAGAGTCCAGGCGTCTCAGTGTCTCTGCGTCTCAGTGTCTCTGCGTCTCAGTGTCTCTGCGTCTCATAGTCTCTGCGTCTCAGTGTCTCCGCCTCGCAGACACTCTGCGTCTCAGTGTCTCAGTGTCTCTGCGTCTCAGTGTCTCTGCGTCTCTGCGTCTCAGTGTCTCAGTGTCTCCGTGTCTCCGCCTCGCAGACTCTCTGTTTCTCAGTGTCTCTGCGTCTCAGTGTCTCTGCGTCTCAGTGTCTCTGCGTCTCAGTGTCTCCGTGTCTCCGCCTCGCAGACTCTCTGTTTCTCAGTGTCTCTGCATCTCAGTTTCTCTGCGTCTCAGTGTCTGTGCGTCTCAGTGTCTCTGCGTCTCATAGTCTCTGCGTCTCAGTGTCTCCGCCTCGCAGACTCTCTGCGTCTCAGTGTCTCTGCGTCTCAGTGTCTCTGCGCCTCAGTGTCCCTGTGTCTCTGAGTCCCTGCGTCTCAGTGTCTCCGCGTCTCAGTGTCTCAGTGTCTCTGCGTCTCAGTGTCTCTGCGTCTCTGCGTCTCAGTGTCTCTGCGTCTCAGTGTCTCCGCGTCGCAAACTCTCTGCATCTCAGTGTCTCAGTGTCTCTGCGTCTCAGTGTCTCTGCGCCTCAGTGTCCCTGCGTCTCAGAGTCCCTGCGTCTCAGTGTCTCTGCGTCTCAGTGTCTCTGCGCCTCAGTGTCCCTGCGTCTCAGAGTCCCTGCGTCTCAGTGTCTCTGGGTCTCAGTTCCTCAGTGTCTCTGCGTCTCAGTGTCTCTGCGTCTCAGTGTCTCTGCGTCTCAGTGTCTCTGCGCCTCTGCGTCTCAGTGTCTCTGCGTCTCAGTGTCTCTATGTCTCTCCATCTCTGCTTCTCTGTGTCTCTGTGTCTCAGTGTCTCAGTGTCTCTGCGTCTCATAGTCTCTGCGTCTCAGAGTCTCTGAGTCTCAGTGTCTCCGCCTCCCAGACTCTCTGCGTCTCAGAGTCTCAGTGTCTCTGCGTCTCTGTGTGTCTGCGTCTCTGTGTCTCAGCGTCTCTGCGTCTCATAGTCTCTGCGTCTCAGAGTCTCTGAGTCTCAGTGTCTCAGTGTCACAGTGTCTCAGCGAGTCAGTGTCTCTGACTCCCAGACTCTCTGCGTCTCAGACTCTCTGCGCCTCAGTGTCTCTGCGTCTCAGTGTCTCTGCGTCTCATACTCTCTGCGTCTCAGTGTCTCCGCCTCGCAGACTGTCTTCGTCTCAGTGTCTCAGTGTCTCTGCGTCTCAGTGTCTCTGCGTCTCAGTGTCTCTGCGTCTCAGTGTCTCTGCGTCTCAGAGTCCCTGCGTCTCAGTGTCTCAGTGTCTCTGCGTCTCTGTGTCTCGGTGTCTCTGCGTCTCAGCGTCTCATAGTCTCTGCGTCTCAGTGTCTCCGCCTCGCAGACTCTCTGCGTCTCAGTGTCTCTGCGTCTCAGTGTCTCTGCGCCTCAGTGTCCCTGCGTCACAGAGTCCCTGCGTCTCAGTGTCTCTGCGTCTCAGTGTCTCTGCGCCTCAGTGTCCCTGCGTCTCAGTGTCTCTGCGCCTCTGCGTCTCAGTGTCTCTGCGTCTCAGTGTCTCTTTGTCTCTGCGTCTCTGCTTCTCTGTGTCTCAGTGTCTCTGCGTCTCAGTGTCTCTGCGTCTCAGTGTCTCTGCGTCTCAGTGTCTCTGCGCCTCTGCGTCTCAGTGTCTCTGCGTCTCAGTGTCTCTGCGTCTCAGTGTCTCTGCGTCTCAGTGTCTCTGCGTCTCAGTGTCTCTGCGTCTCAGTGTCTCTGCGTCTCAGTGTCTCTGCGTCTCTGCTTCTCTGTGTCTCAGTGTCTCTGCGTCTCATAGTCTCTGCGTCTCAGAGTCTCTGAGTCTCAGTGTCTCCGCCTCCCAGACTCTCTGCGTCTCAGAGTCTCAGTGTCTCTGCGTCTCTTGTGTTTCTGCGTCTCTGTGTCTCAGCGTCTCTGCGTCTCATAGTCTCTGCGTCTCAGAGTCTCTGAGTCGCAGTGTCTCAGTGTCTCAGCGTCTCAGTGTCTCTGACTCCCAGACTCTCTGCGTCTCAGACTCTCTGCGTCTCAGTGTCTCTGCGTCTCATAGTCTCTGCGTCTCAGTGTCTCCGCCTCGCAGACTCTCTGCGTCTCAGTGTCTCAGTGTCTCTGCGTCTCAGTGTCACTGCGTCTCAGTGTCTCTGCGTCTCAGAGTCCCTGCGTCTCAGTGTCTCTGCGTCTCTGTGTCTTGGTGTCCCTGCGTCTCAGTGTCTCTGCATCTCAGTGTCTCTGCGTCTCAGTGTCTCTGCGTCTCCGAGTCCCTGCGTCTCAGAGTCCCTGCGTCTCAGAGTCCCTGCGTCTCAGTGTCTCTGCGTCTCAGTGTCTCTGCGCCTCTGCGTCTCTGTGTCTCTGCGTCTCAGTGTCTCTGCGTCTCAGTGTCTCTGCGTCTCTGTGTCTCAGTGTCTCTGCGCCTCTGCATCTCAGTGTCTCTGCGTCTCAGTGTCTCTGTGTCTCTGCTTCTCTGTGTCTCAGTGTCTCTGCGTCTCATAGTCTCTGCGTCTCAGAGTCTCTGAGTCTCAGTGTCTCCGCCTCCCAGACTCTCTGCGTCTCGGAGTCTCAGTGTCTCTGCGTCTCTTGTGTTTCTGCGTCTCTGTGTCTCAGCGTCTCTGCGTCTCATAGTCTCTGCGTCTCAGAGTCTCTGAGTCTCAGTGTCTCAGTGTCACAGTGTCTCAGCGTCTCAGTGTCTCTGACTCCCAGACTCTCTGCGTCTCAGACTCTCTGCGTCTCAGTGTCTCTGCGTCTCAGTGTCTCTGCGTCTCATAGTCTCTGCGTCTCAGTGTCTCCGCCTCGCAGACTCTCTGCGTCTCAGTGTCGCAGTGTCTCTGCGTCTCAGTGTCACTGCGTCTCAGTGTCTCTGCGTCTCAGAGTCCCTGCGTCTCAGTGTCTCTGCGTCTCTGTGTTTTGGTGTCCCTGCGTCTCTGTGTCTCTGCATCTCAGTGTCTCTGCGTCTCAGTGTCTCTGCGTCTCAGTGTCTCTGCGTCTCAGAGTCACTGCGTCTCAGAGTCCCTGCGTCTCAGAGTCCCTGCGTCTCAGTGTCTCTGCGTCTCAGTGTCTCTGCGTCTCAGCGTCTCAGAGTCCCTGCGTCTCAGCGTCTCTGTGTCTCTGCGTCTCAGTGTCTCGGCGTCTCAGTGTCATGGCGTCTCAGAGTCTCTTCGTCTCAGAGTCTTTTCGTCCCTGAGTCTCAGTGTCTCTGCGTCTCAGAGTCCCTGCGTCTCAGAGTCCCTGCGTCTCAGAGTCCCTGCGTCTCATAGTCCCTGCGTCTCAGAGTCCCTGCGTCTCAGAGTCCCTGCGTCTCAGAGTCCAGGCGTCTCAGTGTCTCTGCGTCTCAGTGTCTCTGCGTCTCACAGTCTCTGCGTCTCAGCGTCTCAGATTCTCTGAGTCTCAGTGTCTCTGCGTCTCAGTGTCTCTGCGTCTCATAGTCTCAGTGTCTCAGTGTCTCCGCCTCGCAGACACTCTGCGTCTCAGTGTCTCAGTGTCTCTGCGCCTCAGAGTCCATGCGTCTCGGTGTCTCTGCGTCTCGGTGTCTCTGCGTCTCGGTGTCTATGCGTCTCTGCGTCTCTGTGTCTTTGTGTCTCTTCGTCTCTGAGTCTCTGAGTCTCAGTGTCTCGGCGTCTCAGTGTCTCTGCGTCTCAGTGTCCCCGCGTGTCAGAGTCCCCGCGTCTCAGAGTCCCCGCGTCTGAGAGTCCCCGCGTCTCAGTGTCTCTGCGTCTCAGTGTCACTGCGTCTCAGAGTCCCTGCGTCTCAGCGTCCCTGCGTCTCAGCATCCCTGCGTCTCAGCGTCCCTGCGTCTCAGCGTCTCTGCGTCTCAGCATCTCAGTGTCTCTGCGTCTCAGGGTCTCTGCGTCTCAGCGTCTCTGCGTCTCAGCGTCTCTGCGTCTCAGCGTCCCTGCGTCTCAGAGTCCCTGCGTCTCAGTGTCTCTGCGTCTCAGTGTCTCTGCGTCTCAGTGTCTCTGCGTTTCAGTGTCTCAGTGTCACTGCGTCTCAGTGTCTCTGCGTCTCAGTGTCTCCGCCACGCAGACTCTCTGCGTCTCAGTGTCTCTGCGACTTAGTGTCTCTGCGCCTCAGTGTCCCTGCGTCTCAGAGTCCCTGCGTCTCAGTGTCTCTGCGTCTCAGAGTCTCAGTGTCTCTGCGCCTCAGTGTCCCTGCGTCTCAGTGTCTCTGGGTCTCAGTGTCTCAGTGTTTCTGCGTCTCAGTGTTTCTGCGTCTCAGTGTCTCTGCGTCTCAGTGTCTCTGCGTCTCAGTGTCTCTGCGCCTCTGCGTCTCAGTGTCTCTGCGTCTCAGTGTCTCTGCGTCTCTGCTTCTCTGTGTCTCTGTGTCTCAGTGTCTTTGCGTCTCATAGTCTCTGCGTCTCTGAGTCTCAGTGTCTCTGCGTCTCAGAGTCTCAGTGTCTCTGCGTCTCTGTGTCTCTGCCTCTCTGTGTCTCAGTGTCTCAGCGACTCTGCGTCTCATAGTCTCTGCGTCTCAGAGTCTCTGAGTCTCAGTGTCTCAGTGTCACAGTGTCTCAGCGTCTCAGTGTCTCTGACTCCCAGACTCTCTGCGTATGAGACTCTCTGCGTCTCAGTGTCTCTGCGTCTCAGTGTCTCTGCGTCTCATAGTCTCTGCGTCTCAGTGTCTCCGCGTCGCAGACTCTCTGCGTCTCAGTGTCTCTGCGTCTCAGTGTCTCTGCGTCTCAGAGTCCCTGCGTCTCAGTGTCTCTGCGTCTCAGTGTCCCTGCATCTCAGTGTCTCTGCGTCTCAGTATCTCTGCGTCTCTGTGTCTCTGCGTCTCAGCGTCTCTGCGTCTTAGCGTCTCTGTGTCTTGGTGTCTCTGCGTCTCTGTGTCTCTGCGTCTCAGTGTCTCGGCGTCTCAGTGTCATGGCGTCTCAGAGTCTCTTCGTCTCAGAGTCTCTTCGTCCCTGAGTCTCAGTGTCTCTGCGTCTCAGTGTCTCTGCGTCTCAGAGTCCCTGCGTCTCAGAGCCCCTGCGTCTCAGAGTCCCTGCGTGTCTGTGTCTCTGCGTCTCAGAGTCCCTGCGTCTCAGAGTCCCTGCGTCTCAGAGTCCCTGTGTCTCAGTGTCTCTGCGTCTCTGCGTCTCAGCGTCTCTACGTCTCACAGTCTCTGCGTCTCAGCGTCTCAGATTCTCTGCGTCTCAGTGTCTCTGCGTCTCAGTGTCTCTGCGTCTCATAGTCTCAGTGTCTCAGTGTCTCCGCCTCGCAGACACTCTGCGTCTCAGTGTCTCAGTGTCTCTGCGTCTCAGTGTCTCTGCGTCTCAGTGTCTCTGCGCCTCAGAGTCCATGCGTCTCGGTGTCTCTGCGTCTCGGTGTCTCTGCGTCTCTGTGTCTTTGTGTCTCTTCGTCTCTGAGTCTCTGAGTCTCAGTGTCTCGGCGTCTCAGTGTCTCTGCGTCTCATAGTCCCTGCGTCTCAGAGTCCCTGCGTCTCAGAGTCCCTGCGTCTCAGTGTCTCTGCGTCTCAGTGTCTCTGCGTCTCAGCGTCTCAGCGTCTCTGCGTCTCACAGTCTCTGCGTCTCAGATTCTCTGCGTCTCAGTGTCTCTGCGTCTCAGTGTCTCTGCGTCTCATAGTCTCTGCGTCTCAGTGTCTCCGCCTCGCAGACACTCTGCGTCTCAGTGTCTCAGTGTCTCTGCGTCTCAGTGTCTCTGCGTCTCTGCGTCTCAGTGTCTCAGTGTCTCCGTGTCTCCGCCTCGCAGACTCTCTGTTTCTCAGTGTCTCTGCGTCTCAGTGTCTCTGCGTCTCAGTGTCTCTGCGTCTCAGTGTCTCTGCGTCTCAGTGTCTCCGTGTCTCCGCCTCGCAGACTCTCTGTTTCTCAGTGTCTCTGCATCTCAGTTTCTCTGCGTCTCAGTGTCTGTGCGTCTCAGTGTCTCTGCGTCTCATAGTCTCTGCGTCTCAGTGTCTCCGCCTTGCAGACTCTCTGCGTCTCAGTGTCTCTGCGTCTCAGTGTCTCTGCGCCTCAGTGTCCCTGCGTCTCAGAGTCCCTGCGTCTCAGTGTCTCTGCGTCTCAGTGTCTCAGTGTCTCCGCGTCTCAGTGTCTCTGCGTCTCAGTGTCTCTGCGTCTCAGTGTCTCCGCCTCACAAACTCTCTGCGTCTCAGTGTCTCAGTGTCTCTGCGTCTCAGTGTCTCTGCGCCTCAGTGTCCCTGCGTCTCAGAGTCCCTGCGTCTCAGTGCCTCTGCGTCTCAGTTCCTCAGTGTCTCTGCGTCTCAGTGTCTCTGCGTCTCAGTGTCTCTGCGTCTCAGTGTCTCTGCGCCTCTGCGTCTCAGTGTCTCTGCGTCTCAGTGTCTCTGTGTCTCTGCATCTCTGCTTCTCTGTGTCTCTGTGTCTCAGTGTCTCAGTGTCTCTGCGTCTCATAGTCTCTGCGTCTCAGAGTCTCTGAGTCTCAGTGTCTCCGCCTCCCAGACTCTCTGCGTCTCAGTGTCTCTGCGTCTCTGTGTGTCTGCGTCTCTGTGTCTCAGCGTCTCTGCGTCTCATAGTCTCTGCGTCTCAGAGTCTCTGAGTCTCAGTGTCTCAGTGTCACAGTGTCTCAGCGAGTCAGTGTCTCTGACTCCCAGACTCTCTGCGTCTCAGACTCTCTGCGTCTCAGTGTCTCTGCGTCTCAGTGTCTCTGCGTCTCATACTCTCTGCGTCTCAGTGTCTCCGCCTCGCAGACTCTCTTCGTCTCAGTGTCGCAGTGTCTCTGCGTCTCAGTGTCTCTGCGTCTCAGTGTCTCTGCGTCTCAGTGTCTCTGCGTCTCAGTGTCTCTGCGTCTCAGAGTCCCTGCGTCACAGAGTCCCTGCGTCTCAGTGTCTCTGCGTCTCAGTGTCTCAGTGTCTCTGCGTCTCAGTGTCTCTGCGTCTCAGTGTCCCTGCGTCTCAGTGTCTCTGCGCCTCTGCGTCTCAGTGTCTCTGCGTCTCAGTGTCTCTTTGTCACTGTGTCTCTGCTTCTCTGTGTCTCAGTGTCTCTGCGTCTCAGTGTCTCTGCGTCTCAGTGTCTCTGCGTCTCAGTGTCTCTGCGCCTCTGCGTCTCAGTGTCTCTGCGTCTCAGTGTCTCTGCGTCTCAGTGTCTCTGCGTCTCAGTGTCTCTGTGTCTCAGTGTCTCTGCGCCTCTGCATCTCAGTGTCTCTGCGTCTCAGTGTCTCTGCATCTCTGCTTCTCTGTGTCTCAGTGTCTCTGCGTCTCATAGTCTCTGCGTCTCAGAGTCTCTGAGTCTCAGTGTCTCCGCCTCCCAGACTCTCTGCGTCTCAGAGTCTCAGTGTCTCTGCGTCTCTTGTGTTTCTGCGTCTCTGTGTCTCAGCGTCTCTGCGTCTCATAGTCTCTGCGTCTCAGAGTCTCTGAGTCTCAGTGTCTCAGTGTCTCAGCGTCTCAGTGTCTCTGACTCCCAGACTCTCTGCGTCTCAGACTCTCTGCGTCTCAGTGTCTCTGCGTCTCATAGTCTCTGCGTCTCAGTGTCTCCGCCTCGCAGACTCTCTGCGTCTCAGTGTCTCAGTGTCTCTGCGTCTCAGTGTCACTGCGTCTCAGTGTCTCTGCGTCTCAGAGTCCCTGCGTCTCAGTGTCTCTGCGTCTCTGTGTCTTCGTGTCCCTGCGTCTCTGTGTCTCTGCATCTCAGTGTCTCTGCGTCTCAGTGTCTCTGCGTCTCCGAGTCCCTGCGTCTCAGAGTCCCTGCGTCTCAGAGTCCCTGCGTCTCAGAGTCCCTGCGTCTCAGTGTCTCTGCGTCTCAGTGTCCCTGCATCTCAGTGTCTCTGCGTCTCAGTATCTCTGCGTCTCTGTGTCTCTGCGTCTCTGTGTCTCGGTGTCTCTGCATCTCAGTGTCTCTGCGTCTCATAGTCTCTGCGTCTCAGTGTCTCCGCCTCGCAGACTCTCTGCGTCTCAGTGTCTCTGCGTCTCAGTGTCTCTGCGCCTCAGTTTCCCTGCGTCTCAGTGTCTCTGCGTCTCAGTGTCTCAGTGTCTCTGCGTCTCAGTGTCTCTGCGTCTCAGTGTCTCTGCGTCTCAGAGTCCCTGCGACTCAGTGTCTCAGTGTCTCTGCATCTCAGTGTCCCTGCATCTCAGTGTCTCTGCGTCTCAGTATCTCTGCGTCTCTGTGTCTCTGCGTCTCTGTGTCTCGGTGTCTCTGCGTCTCAGCGTCTCTGCGTCTCATAGTCTCTGCGTCTCAGTGTCTCCGCCTCGCAGACTCTCTGCGTCTCAGTGTCTCCTCGTCTCAGTGTCTCTGCGTCTCAGTGTCTCAGTGTCTCTGCGTCTCAGTGTCTCTGCGTCTCAGTGTCTCTGCGTCTCAGAGTCCCTGCGTCTCAGTGTCTCAGTGTCTCTGCATCTCAGTGTCCCTGCATCTCAGTGTCTCTGCGTCTCAGTGTCTCTGCGTCTCTGTGTCTCTGCGTCTCTGTGTCTCGGTGTCTCTGCGTCTCAGTGTCTCTGCGTCTCATAGTCTCTGCGTCTCAGTGTCTCCGCCTCGCAGACTCTCTGCGTCTCAGTGTCTCTGCGTCTCAGTGTCTCTGCGCCTCAGTTTCCCTGCGTCTCAGTGTCTCTGCGTCTCAGTGTCTCAGTGTCTCTGCGTCTCAGTGTCTCTGCGTCTCAGAGTCCCTGCGTCTCAGTGTCTCAGTGTCTCTGCGTCTCAGTGTCTCTGCGTCTCAGTGTCTCTGCGCCTCTGCGTCTCAGTGTCTCTGCGTCTCAGTGTCTCTGTGTCTCTGCGTCTCTGCTTCTCTGTGTCTCAGTGTCTCAGTGTCTCTGCGTCTCATAGTCTCTGCGTCTCAGAGTCTCTGAGTCTCAGTGTCTCCGCCTCCCAGACTCTCTGCGTCTCAGAGTCTCAGTGTCTCTGCGTCTCTGTGTGTCTGCGTCTCGGTGTCTCTGTGTCTCAGCGTCTCATAGTCTCTGCGTCTCAGAGTCTCTGAGTCTCAGTGTCACAGTGTCTCAGCGTCTCAGTGTCTCTGACTCCCAGACTCTCTGCATCTCAGACTCACTGCGTCTCAGTGTCTCTGCGTCTCAGTGTCTCTGCGTCTCATAGTCTCTGCGTCTCAGTGTCTCTGCGTCTCAGTGTCTCTGCGTCTCAGTGTCTCTGCGTCTCAGAGTCCCTGCGTCTCAGTGTCTCAGTGTCTCTGCGTCTCAGTGTCCCTGCATCTCAGTGTCTCTGCGTCTCAGTATCTCTGCGTCTCTGTGTCTCTGCGCCTCTGTGTCTCGGCGTCTCTGCGTCTCAGCGTCTCTGCGTCTCAGTGTCTCGGCGTCTCTGCGTCTCTGTGTCTTGGTGTCTCTGCGTCTCTGCGTCTCAGTGTCTCGGCGTCTCAGTGTCTCCGCCTCGCAGACTCTCTGCGTCTCAGTGTCTCAGTGTCTCTGCGTCTCAGTGTCTCTGCGCCTCAGTGTCCCTGCGTCTCAAAGTCCCTGCGTCTCAGTGTCTCTGCGTCTCAGTGTCTCAGTGTCTCTGCGCCTCAGTGTCCCTGCGTCTCAGAGTCCCTGCGTCTCAGTGTCTCTGGGTCTCAGTGTCTCAGTGTCTCTGCGTCTCAGTGTCTCTGCGTCTCAGTGTCTCTGCGTCTCAGTGTCTCTGCGCCTCTGCGTGTCAGTGTCTCTGCGTCTCAGTGTCTCTGTGTCGCTGCGTCTCTGCTTCTCTGTGTCTCTGTGTCTCAGTGTCTCAGTGTCTCTGCGTCTCATAGTCTCTGCGTCTCAGAGTCTCAGTGTCTCCGCCTCCCAGACTCTCTGCGTCTCAGTGTCTCAGTGTCTCTGCACCTCAGTGTCCCTGCGTCTCAGAGTCCCTGCGTCTCAGTGTCTCTGGGTCTCAGTGTCTCTGCGTCTCAGTGTCTCTGCGTCTCAGTGTCTCTGCGTCTCAGTGTCTCTGCGCCTCTGCGTCTCAGTGTCTCTGCGTCTCAGTGTCTCTGTGTCTCTGCGTCTCTGCTTCTCTGTGTCTCTGTGTCTCAGTGTCTCAGTGTCTCTGCGTCTCATAGTCTCTGCGTCTCAGAGTCTCAGTGTCTCCGCCTCCCAGACTCTCTGCGTCTCAGAGTCTCAGTGTCTCTGCGTCTCTGTGTCTCTGCGTCTCTGTGTCTCTGTGTCTCAGCGTCTATGCGTCTCATAGTCTCTGCGTCTCAGAGTCTCTGAGTCTCAGTGTCTCAGTGTCACAGTGCCTCAGCGTCTCAGTGTCTCTGACTCCCAGACTCTCTGCGTCTCAGACTCTCTGCGTCTCAGTGTCTCTGCGTCTCAGTGTCTCTGCGTCTCATAGTCTCTGCGTCTCAGTGTCTCCGCCTCGCAGACTCTCTGCGTCTCAGTGTCTCAGTGTCTCTGCGTCTCAGTGTCTCTGCGTCTCAGTGTCTCTGCATCTCTGCGTCTCTGCGTCTCAGCGTCTCAGATTCTCTGCGTCTCAGTGTCTATGCGTCTCAGTGTCTGCGTCTCATAGTCTCTGCGTCTCAGTGTCTCTGCGTCTCTGTGTCTCTGCGTCTCAGTGTCTCGGCGTCTCAGTGTCATGGCGTCTCAGAGTCTCTTCGTCTCAGAGTCTCTTCGTCCCTGAGTCTCAGTGTCTCTGCGTCTCAGTGTCTCTGCGTCTCAGAGTCCCTGCGTCTCAGAGTCCCTGCGTCTCAGAGTCCCTGCGTGTCAGAGTCTCTGCGTCTCATAGTCCCTGCGTCTCAGAGTCCCTGCGTCTCAGAGTCCCTGCGTCTCAGAGTCCCTGCGTCTCAGTGTCTCTGCGTCTCAGTGTCTCTGCGTCTCTGCGTCTCAGCGTCTCTACGTCTCACAGTCTCTGCGTCTCAGCGTCTCAGATTCTCTGCGTCTCAGTGTCTCTGCGCCTCAGTGTCTCTGCGTCTCATAGTCTCAGTGTCTCAGTGTCTCCGCCTCGCAGACACTCTGCATCTCAGTGTCTCAGTGTCTCTGTGTCTCAGTGTCTCTGCGTCTCAGTGTCTCTGCGCCTCAGAGTCCATGCGTCTCGGTGTCTCTGCGTCTCGGTGTCTCTGCGTCTCTGTGTCTTTGTGTCTCTTCGTCTCTGAGTCTCAGTGTCTCGGCGTCTCAGTGGCTCTGCGTCTCAGTGTCCCTGCGTCTCAGAGTCCCCGCGTCTCAGAGTCCCCGCGTCTCAGAGTCCCCGCGTCTCAGTGTCTCTGCGTCTCAGTGTCCCCGCGTCTCAGAGTCCCCGCGTCTCAGAGTCCCCGCGTCTCAGTGTCCCTGCGTCTCAGCGTCCCTGCGTCTCAGCGTCCCTGCCTCTCAGCGTCTCTGCGTCTCAGTGTCTCTGCGTCTCAGTGTCTCAGTGTCTCTGCGTCTCAGTGTCTCCGCCTCGCAGACTCTCTGCGTCTCAGTGTCTCTGCATCTCAGTGTCTCTGCGTCTCAGTGTCTCTGTTTCTCAGTGTCTCTGCGTCTCAGTGTCTCAGTGTCTCTGCGTCTCAGTGTCTCTGCGTCTCAGAGTCCCTGCGTCTCAGAGTCTCTGCGTCTCAGTGTTTCTGCATCTCAGTGTCTCTGCGTCTCTGCTTCTCAGATTCTCTGCGTCTCAGAGTCTGTGCGTCTCAGTGTCTCAGTGTCACAGTGTCTCAGCGTCTCTGCATCTCAGACTCTCTGCGTCTCAGTGCCTCTGCGTCTCAGTGTCTCTGCGTCTCAGTGTCTCTGTGCCTCAGAGTCCATGCGTCTCGGTGTCTATGCGTCTCGGTGTCTCTGCGTCTCGGTGTCTATGCGTCTCGGTGTCTATGCGTCTCTGTGTCTCTGTGTCTTTGTGTCTCTTCGTCTCTGAGTCTCAGTGTCTCAGCGTCTCAGTGTCTCTGCGTCTCAGTGTCCCCGCGTCTCAGAGTCCCCGCGTCTCAGAGTCCCCGCGTCTCAGAGTCCCCGCATCTCAGTGTCTCTGCGTCTCAGAGTCCCCGCGTCTCAGAGTCCCCGCGTCTCAGAGTCCCCGCGTCTCAATGTCTCTGCGTCTCAGTGTCACTGCGTCTCAGCGTCCCTGCGTCTCAGCGTCCCTGCGTCTCAGTGTCTCTGCGTCTCAGTGTCTCTGCGTCTCAGTGTCTCTGCATCTCAGAGTCTCTGTGTCTCAGTGTCTCCGCCTCGCAGACTCTCTGCGTCTCAGTGTCTCTGCGTCTCAGTGTCTCTGCGTCTCAGAGTCCCTGCGTCTCTGAGTCTCTGCGTCTCAGTGTCTCTGCATCTCAGTGTCTCTGCGTCTCTGCTTCTCAGACTCTCTGCGTCTCAGAGTCTGTGCGTCTCAGTGTCTCAGTGTCACAGTGTCTCAGCGTCTCTGCATCTCAGTGTCTCTGCGTCTCAGTGCCTCTGCGTCTCAGTGTCTCTGCGTCTCAGTGTCCCCGCGTCTCAGAGTCCCCGCGTCTCAGGGTCCCCGCGTCTCAGGTTCCACGCGTCTCAGAGTCCCCACGTCTCAGAGTCCCCGATTCTCAGACTCTCTGCGTCTCAGCGTCCCTGCGTCTCAGCATCTCTGCGTCTCTGCGTCTCAGTGTCTCTGCATCTCAGTGTCTCTGCGTCTCAGTGTCTCTGCGTCTCATAGTCTCTGCGTCTCAGTGTCTCCGCCTCGCAGACTCTCTGCGTCTCAGTGTCTCTGCGTCTCAGTGTCTCTGCGCCTCAGTGTCCCTGCGTCTCAGAGTCCCTGCGTCTCAGTGTCTCTGCGTCTCAGTGTCTCAGTGTCTCTGCGTCTCAGTTTCTCTGCGTCTCAGTGTCTCTGCGTCTCAGTGTCTCTGCGTCTCATAGTCTCTGGGTCTCAGTGTCTCCGCCTCGCCGACTCTCTGCGTCTCAGTGTCTCCGCCTCGCAGACTCTCTGCGTCTCAGTGTCTCTGCGTCTCAGTGTCTCTGCGCCTCAGTTTCCCTGCGTCTCAGTGTCTCTGCGTCTCAGTGTCTCAGTGTCTCTGCGTCTCAGTGTCTCTGCGTCTCAGTGTCTCTGCGTCTCAGAGTCCCTGCGTCTCAGTGTCTCAGTGTCTCTGCATCTCAGTGTCCCTGCATCTCAGTGTCTCTGCGTCTCAGTATCTCTGCGTCTCTGTGTCTCTGCGTCTCTGTGTCTCGGTGTCTCTGCGTCTCAGCGTCTCTGCGTCTCATAGTCTCTGCGTCTCAGTGTCTCCGCCTCGCAGACTCTCTGCGTCTCAGTGTCTCCTCGTCTCAGTGTCTCTGCGCCTCAGTGTCCCTGCGTCACAGAGTCCCTGCGTCTCAGTGACTCTGCGTCTCAGTGTCTCTGCGTCTCAGTGTTTCTGCGTCTCAGTGTCTCAGTGTCTCTGCGCCTCTGCGTCTCAGTGTCTCTGCGTCTCAGTGTCTCTGTGTCTCTGCGTCTCTGCTTCTCTGTGTCTCTGTGTCTCAGTGTCTCAGTGTCTCTGCGTCTCATAGTCTCTGCGTCTCAGAGTCTCTGAGTCTCAGTGTCTCCGCCTCCCAGACTCTCTGCGTCTCAGAATCTCTGCGTCTCTGTGTGTCTGCGTCTCTGTGTCTCTGTGTCTCAGCGTCTCTGCGTCTCATAGTCTCTGCGTCTCAGAGTCTCTGAGTCTCAGTGTCACAGTGTCTCAGCGTCTCAGTGTCTCTGACTCCCAGACTCTCTGCGTCTCAGACTCTCTGCGTCTCAGTGTCTCTGCGTCTCAGTGTCTCTGCGTCTCATAGTCTCTGCGTCTCAGTGTCTCTGCGTCTCAGTGTCTCTGCGTCTCAGTGTCTCTGCGTCTCAGAGTCCCTGCGTCTCAGTGTCTCAGTGTCTCTGCGTCTCAGTGTCCCTGCATCTCAGTGTCTCTGCGTCTCAGTATCTCTGCGTCTCTGTGTCTTTGCGCCTCTGTGTCTCGGCGTCTCTGCGTCTCAGCGTCTCTGCGTCTCAGTGTCTCCGCGTCTCTGCGTCTCTGTGTCTTGGTGTCTCTGCGTCTCTGTGTCTCTGCGTCTCAGTGTCTCGGTGTCTCAGTGTCTCCGCCTCGCAGACTCTCTGCGTCTCAGTGTCTCAGTGTATCTGCGTCTCAGTGTCTCTGCGCCTCAGTGTCCCTGCGTCTCAAAGTCCCTGCGTCTCAGTGTCTCTGCGTCTCAGTGTCTCAGTGTCTCTGCGCCTCAGTGTCCCTGCGTCTCAGAGTCCCTGCGTCTCAGTGTCTCTGGGTCTCAGTGTCTCTGCGTCTCAGCGTCTCTGCGTCTCAGTGTCTCAGTGTCTCTGCGTCTCTGCTTCTCTGTGTCTCTGTGTCTCAGTGTCTCAGTGTCTCTGCGTCTCATAGTCTCTGCGTCTCAGAGTCTCAGTGTCTCCGCCTCCCAGACTCTCTGCGTCTCAGAGTCTCAGTGTCTCTGCGTCTCTGTGTCTCTGCGTCTCTGTGTCTCTGCGTCTCTGTGTCTCTGTGTCTCAGCGTCTATGCGTCTCATAGTCTCTGCGTCTCAGAGTCTCTGAGTCTCAGTGTCTCAATGTCACAGTGTCTCAGCGTCTCAGTGTCTCTGACTCCCAGACTCTCTGCGTCTCAGACTCTCTGCGTCTCAGTGTCTCTGCGTCTCAGTGTCTCTGCGTCTCATAGTCTCTGCGTCTCAGTGTCTCCGCCTCGCAGACTCTCTGCGTCTCAGTGTCTCAGTGTCTCTGCGTCTCAGTGTCTCTGCGTCTCAGTGACTCTGCGTCTCAGTGTCTCTGCGTCTCAGAGTCCCTGCGTCTCAGTGTCTCAGTGTCTCTGCGTCTCAGTGTCCCTGCATCTCAGTGTCTCTGCGTCTCAGTATCTCTGCGTCTCTGTGTCTCGGCGTCTCTGCGTCTCAGCGTCTCTGCGTCTCAGTGTCTCTGCGTCTCTGCGTCTCTGTGTCTTGGTGTCTCTGCGTCTCTGTGTCTCTGCGTCTCAGTGTCTCGGCGTCTCAGTGTCATGGCGTCTCAGAGTCTCTTCGTCTCAGAGTCTCTTCGTCCCTGAGTCTCAGTGTCTCTGCGTCTCAGTGTCTCTGCGTCTCAGAGTCCCTGCGTCTCAGAGTCCCTGCGTCTCAGAGTCCCTGCGTGTCAGAGTCTCTGCGTCTCATAGTCCCTGCGTCTCAGAGTCCCTGCGTCTCAGAGTCCCTGCGTCTCAGAGTCCCTGCGTCTCAGTGTCTCTGCGTCTCAGTGTCTCTGCGTCTCAGCGTCTCAGCGTCTCTACGTCTCAGTGTCTCTGTGTCTCAGC
Organism: Carcharhinus amblyrhynchos; assembly: GCF_965287045.1. Classification (NCBI taxonomy): domain Eukaryota; kingdom Metazoa; phylum Chordata; class Chondrichthyes; order Carcharhiniformes; family Carcharhinidae; genus Carcharhinus; species Carcharhinus amblyrhynchos. Next base: position 147,265 of record NW_027649965.1, read on the forward strand.
GTCTCAGATTCTCTGCGTCTCAGTGTCTCTGCGTCTCAGAGTCTCTGTGTCTCATAGTCTCAGTGTCTCAGTGTCTCCGCCTCGCAGACACTCTGCATCTCAGTGTCTCAGTGTCTCTGTGTCTCAGTGTCTCTGCGTCTCAGTGTCTCTGCGCCTCAGAGTCCATGCGTCTCGGTGTCTCTGCGTCTCGGTGTCTCTGCGTCTCTGTGTCTTTGTGTCTCTTCGTCTCTGAACATAGAACATAGAACATTACAGCGCAGAACAGGCCCTTCGGCCCACGATGTTGCGCCGACCAGTTACAAAAACAATGACCCACTAGCCTATACCAATCCCTTTTCGTCCATAAACCTATCCAGAGATCTCTTAAACGCCCCCAAACTAGACGCATTTACAACTGCAGCAGGCAGGGCATTCCAATCCCTCACCACCCGCTGGGTAAAGAACCTACCCCTGACATCCGTCCTGTAGCTACCCCCCCTTAATTTAAAGCCATGCCCCCTCGTGCTAGCTTTCTCCATCCGAGGAAAAAGGCTATCACTATCCACCCTATCTAAACCTCTAATCATCTTATATGTTTCAATAAGATCCCCTCTTAGCCGCCTTCTTTCCAACGAAAACAACCCTAGATCCCTCAGTCTCTCCTCATAGGACCTCCCCACCATACCAGGCAACATCCTAGTAAACCTCCTCTGCACCCTCTCCAACGCCTCCACATCCTTCTTGTAATGCGGGGACCAGAACTGCACACAGTACTCCAAGTGCGGCCGCACTAGAGTAGTGTACAGTTGCAACATTACACTGCGACTCCTAAATTCAATCCCCCTACCAATAAACGCCAAGACACCGTACGCCTTCTTGACAACCTTATCTACTTGATTCCCAACTTTCAGGGATCTATGTACACACACACCTAGATCCCTCTGTTCATCCACACTAATCAAAGTCCTCCCGTTAGCCCTATACTCGACACATCTGTTGCTCCTACCAAAGTGAATTACCTCACACTTCTCCGCATTAAATTCCATCCGCCACCTCTCGGCCCAGCTCTGCAACCTATCTAAGTCTCCCTGCAGACTATGACACCCTTCCTCACAATCTACCACACCTCCAACTTTGGTGTCATCAGCAAATTTACTAATCCACCCAACTATACCCTCATCCAGATCATTAATAAAAATTACAAACAACAGTGGCCCCAAAACAGATCCCTGAGGCACACCACTCGTAACTGCACTCCATGATGAATATTTACCATCCACCACCACCCTCTGTCTCCTATCTGATAGCCAATTCCTGATCCAACTTCCTAGATTACCCACAATCCCATACATCTGCATTTTCTGCAGAAGCCTACCATGGTGAACCTTATCGAACGCCTTACTAAAATCCATGTATACCACGTCAACTGCCTTACCCCTATCCACCTCTTTGGTCACCTTCTCAAAAAACTCAATAAGGTTAGTAAGGCACGACCTACCTGCTACAAAACCATGCTGACTATTTCTAATCAATTCATTACACTCCAAATAACTATAAATCCTATCCCTAATAATTTTTTCTAAAACCTTGCCCACAACAGAAGTAAGACTCACCGGTCTATAATTCCCGGCAAAGTCTCTGTTCCCCTTCTTAAACAATGGGACAACATTCGCTATCCTCCAATCCTCCGGGACTACACCAGAGACCAATGACGACCTGAAGATCTGAGCCAGAGGCTCTGCAATCACCTCTCTAGCCTCCCAGAGAATCCTAGGGTAGATCCCATCCGGACCAGGGGACTTATCTATTTTCAGCCCCTCAAGAATTTCCAGCACATCCTCTTTATCAACCGTAATACTGTCTATTTTACACCCCTGCAACCCAATGTCCTCCTCAGCTATATTCATGTCCCCCTGCGTGAACACCGAAGAGAAATATTGGTTCAATACTTCTCCAATCTCCTCCGGTTCCACACACAACTTCCCCCTGCTGTCTGTAACTGGCCCTAATCTTGCCCTGACCAACCTTCTGTTCTTGACATACTTATAGAACGCCTTAGGATTCTCCTTAATCCTATCAGCCAAAGTCTTCTCATGTCCTCTTTTAGCCCTTCTCAACTCACTCTTCAACTCCCTCCTAGCCAATCTAAAGCTTTCTAGTGCACTATCTGAGCCCTCCAATCTCATCCGAACATAAGCCTCCTTTTTCTTTTTAACCATCGACTCAACTCTTTTAGTGCACCACGGTTCCCTAGATCTACCAAATCCACCATGCCTGACAGGGACATACCTATCAAGGACTCGCAGTAGCTGCTCCTTGAAAAAACTCCACATTTCAGACGTTCCCAGTCCCTGTAATCCCCTAATCCAATCCATGCGTCCTAATTCACTCCTGATAGCCTCATAATCGCCCTTACCCCAGCTAAAATTGCTGACCCGAGGTTCATGCCTATCTCTTCCCATCACTAAGGTGAACGTAACCGAATTGTGGTCACTATCACCAAAATGCACACCAACTTCCAAGTCTAGCACCTGGTCTGGCTCATTTCCCAGCACCAAATCCAATATAGCCTCACCTCTAGTTGGCCTGTCTACATACTGAGACAAAAAACCTTCCTGCACGCTTTGTACAAACACTGACCCCTCTAGCGAGCTAGAACTATAGCAACTCCAATCAATATTCGTAAAGTTAAAGTCCCCCATAACAATTACCCTATTACTTTCACTCCTAACCAGGATTGTCTCCGCAATCCTTTCCTCAACCTCTCTAGAACTTTTAGGAGGTCTATAAAAGACTCCCAACAGGGTGACCTCTCCTCTCCTATTTCTAATCTCCGCCCATACTACCTCAACTGACAAGTCCTCATCAAACTTTCTCTCCGACACTGTGATACAGTCTCTGAGTCTCAGTGTCTCGGCGTCTCAGTGGCTCTGCGTCTCAGTGTCCCCGCGTCTCAGAGTCCCCGCGTCTCAGAGTCCCCGCGTCTCAGAGTCCCCGCGTCTCAGTGTCTCTGCGTCTCAGTGTCCCCGCGTCTCAGAGTCCCCGCATCTCAGAGTCCCCGCGTCTCAGAGTCCCCGCGTCTCAGAGTCCCTGCGTCTCAGCGTCCCTGCGTCTCAGCGTCCCTGCGTCTCAGCGTCCCTGCGTCTCAGTGTCTCTGCGTCTCAGTGTCTCTGCGTCTCAGTGTCTCTGCGTCTCAGTGTCTCCGTGTCTCCGCCTCGCAGACTCTCTGTTTCTCAGTGTCTCCGCGTCTCAGTTTCTCTGCGTCTCAGTGTCTCTGCGTCTCAGTGTCTCTGCATCTCAGAGTCCCTGCGTCTCAGTGTCTCAGTGTCTCTGCGTCTCTGTGTCTCTGCGTATCTGTGTCTCGGCGTCTCTGTGTCTCAGTGTCTCTGCGTCTCAGTGTCTCTGCGCCTCTGCGTCTCAGTGTCTCTGCGTCTCAGTGTCTCTTTGTCTCTGCGTCTCTGCTTCTCTGTGTCTCTGTGTCTCAGTGTCTCTGCGTCTCAGTGTCTCTGCGTCTCAGTGTCTCTGCGTCTCAGTGTCTCTGCGCCTCTGCGTCTCAGTGTCTCAGTGTCTCTGCGTCTCAGTGTCTCTGCGTCTCAGTATCTCTGCGTCTCTGTGTCTCTGCGCCTCTGCTTCTCTGTGTCTCTGCGTCTCATAGTCTCTGCGTCTCAGAGTCTCTGATTCTCAGTGTCTCCGCCTCCCAGACTCTCTGCGTCTCAGTGTCTCTGTGTCTCTGCGTCTCTGCTTCTCTGTGTCTCAGTGTCTCTGCGTCTCATAGTCTCTGCGTCTCAGAGTCTCTGATTCTCAGTGTCTCCGCCTCCCAGACTCTCTGCGTCTCAGAGTCTCAGTGTCTCTGCGTCTCTTGTGTTTCTGCGTCTCTGTGTCTCTGTGTCTCTGTGTCTCAGCGTCTCTGCGTCTCATAGTCTCTGCGTCTCAGAGTCTCTGAGTCTCAGTGTCTCAGTGTCACAGTGTCTCAGCGTCTCAGTGTCTCTGACTCCCAGACTCTCTGCGTCTCAGACTCTCTGCGTCTCAGTGTCTCTGCGTCTCAGTGTCTCTGCGTCTCATAGTCTCTGCGTCTCAGTGTCTCCGCCTCGCAGACTCTCTGCGTCTCAGTGTCTCAGCGTCACAGTGTCACTGCGTCTCAGTGTCTCCGCGTCTCAGAGTCCCTGCGTCTCAGTGTCTCTGCGTCTCTGCGTCTCTGTGTCTCGGTGTCTCTGCGTCTCTGTGTCTCTGCATCTCAGTGTCTCTGCGTCTCAGTGTCTCTGCGTCTCAGAGTCCCTGCGTCTCAGAGTCCCTGCGTCTCAGAGCCCCTGCGTGTCAGAGCCTCTGCGTCTCAGAGTCCCTGCGTCTCAGAGTCCCTGCGTCTCAGAGTCCCTGCGTCTCAGTGTCTATGCGTCTCAGTGTCTCAGCGTCTCAGCGTCTCTGCGTCTCAGGGTCTCGGCGTCTCAGTGTCATGGCGTCTCAGAGTCTCTTCGTCTCAGAGTCTCTTCGTCCCTGAGTCTCTTCGTCCCTGAGTCTCAGTGTCTCTGCGTCTCAGTGTCCCTGCGTCTCAGAGTCCCTGCGTCTCAGAGTCCCTGCGTCTCAGTGTCTCTGCGTCTCAGTGTCTCTGCGTCTCAGCGTCTCAGCGTCTCTGCGTCTCATAGTCTCTGCGTCTCAGATTCTCTGCGTCTCAGTGTCTCTGCGTCTCAGTGTCTCTGCGTCTCATAGTCTCTGCGTCTCAGTGTCTCCGCCTCGCAGACACTCTGCGTCTCAGTGTCTCAGTGTCTCTGCGTCTCAGTGTCTCTGCGTCTCTGCGTCTCAGTGTCTCAGTGTCGCCGTGTCTCCGCCTCGCAGACTCTCTGTTTCTCAGTGTCTCTGCGTCTCAGTGTCTCTGCGTCTCAGTGTCTCTGCGTCTCAGTGTCTCCGTGTCTCCGCCTCGCAGACTCTCTGTTTCTCAGTGTCTCTGCATCTCAGTTTCTCTGCGTCTCAGTGTCTGTGCGTCTCAGTGTCTCTGCGTCTCATAGTCTCTGCGTCTCAGTGTCTCCGCCTCGCAGACTCTCTGCGTCTCAGTGTCTCTGCGTCTCAGTGTCTCTGCGCCTCAGTGTCCCTGCGTCTCAGAGTCCCTGCGTCTCAGTGTCTCTGCGTCTCAGTGTCTCAGTGTCTCTGCGTCTCAGTGTCTCTGCGTCTCAGTGTCTCTGCGTCTCAGTGTCTCCGCCTCACAAACTCTCTGCATCTCAGTGTCTCAGTGTCTCTGCGTCTCAGTGTCTCTGCGCCTCAGTGTCCCTGCGTCTCAGAGTCCCTGCGTCTCAGTGTCTCTGCGTCTCAGTGTCTCTGCGCCTCAGTGTCCCTGCGTCTCAGAGTCCCTGCGTCTCAGTGTCTCTGGGTCTCAGTTCCTCAGTGTCTCTGCGTCTCAGTGTCTCTGCGTCTCAGTGTCTCTGCGTCTCAGTGTCTCTGCGTCTCAGTGTCTCTGCGCCTCTGCGTCTCAGTGTCTCTGCGTCTCAGTGTCTCTGTGTCTCTGCATCTCTGCTTCTCTGTGTCTCTGTGTCTCAGTGTCTCAGTGTCTCTGCGTCTCATAGTCTCTGCGTCTCAGAGTCTCTGAGTCTCAGTGTCTCCGCCTCCCAGACTCTCTGCGTCTCAGAGTCTCAGTGTCTCTGCGTCTCTGTGTGTCTGCGTCTCTGTGTCTCAGCGTCTCTGCGTCTCATAGTCTCTGCGTCTCAGAGTCTCTGAGTCTCAGTGTCTCAGTGTCACAGTGTCTCAGCGAGTCAGTGTCTCTGACTCCCAGACTCTCTGCGTCTCAGACTCACTGCGTCTCAGTGTCTCTGCGTCTCATACTCTCTGCGTCTCAGTGTCTCCGCCTCGCAGACTGTCTTCGTCTCAGTGTCTCAGTGTCTCTGCGTCTCAGTGTCTCTGCGTCTCAGTGTCTCTGCGTCTCAGAGTCCCTGCGTCTCAGTGTCTCAGTGTCTCTGCGTCTCTGTGTCTCGGTGTCTCTGTGTCTCAGCGTCTCAGCGTCTCATAGTCTCTGCGTCTCAGTGTCTCCGCCTCGCAGACTCTCTGCGTCTCAGTGTCTCTGCGTCTCAGTGTCTCTGCGCCTCAGTGTCCCTGCGTCACAGAGTCCCTGCGTCTCAGTGTCTCTGCGTCTCAGTGTCTCTGCGTCTCAGTGTCCCTGCGTCTCAGTGTCTCTGCGCCTCTGCGTCTCAGTGTCTCTGCGTCTCAGTGTCTCTTTGTCTCTGCGTCTCTGCTTCTCTGTGTCTCAGTGTCTCTGCGTCTCAGTGTCTCTGCGTCTCAGTGTCTCTGCGTCTCAGTGTCTCTGCGCCTCTGCGTCTCAGTGTCTCTGCGTCTCAGTGTCTCTGCGTCTCAGTGTCTCTGCGTCTCAGTGTCTCTGCGTCTCAGTGTCTCTGTGTCTCAGTGTCTCTGCGCCTCTGCATCTCAGTGTCTCTGCGTCTCAGTGTCTCTGCGTCTCTGCTTCTCTGTGTCTCAGTGTCTCTGCGTCTCAGAGTCTCTGAGTCTCAGTGTCTCCGCCTCCCAGACTCTCTGCGTCTCAGAGTCTCAGTGTCTCTGCGTCTCTTGTGTTTCTGCGTCTCTGTGTCTCAGCGTCTCTGCGTCTCATAGTCTCTGCGTCTCAGAGTCTCTGAGTCGCAGTGTCTCAGTGTCTCAGCGTCTCAGTGTCTCTGACTCCCAGACTCTCTGCGTCTCAGACTCTCTGCGTCTCAGTGTCTCTGCGTCTCATAGTCTCTGCGTCTCAGTGTCTCCGCCTCGCAGACTCTCTGCGTCTCATTGTCTCAGTGTCTCTGCGTCTCAGTGTCACTGCGTCTCAGTGTCTCTGCGTCTCAGAGTCCCTGCGTCTCAGTGTCTCTGCGTCTCTGTGTCTTGGTTTCCCTGCGTCTCTGTGTCTCTGCATCTCAGTGTCTCTGCGTCTCAGTGTCTCTGCGTCTCCGAGTCCCTGCGTCTCAGAGTCCCTGCGTCTCAGAGTCCCTGCGTCTCAGAGTCCCTGCGTCTCAGTGTCTCTGCGTCTCAGTGTCTCTGCGCCTCTGCGTCTCAGTGTCTCTGCGTCTCAGTGTCTCTGCGTCTCTGTGTCTCAGTGTCTCTGCGCCTCTGCATCTCAGTGTCTCTGCGTCTCAGTGTCTCTGTGTCTCTGTGTCTCTGCTTCTCTGTGTCTCAGTGTCTCTGCGTCTCATAGTCTCTGCGTCTCAGAGTCTCTGAGTCTCAGTGTCTCCGCCTCCCAGACTCTCTGCGTCTCAGAGTCTCAGTGTCTCTGCGTCTCTTGTGTTTCTGCGTCTCTGTGTCTCAGCGTCTCTGCGTCTCATAGTCTCTGCGTCTCAGAGTCTCTGAGTCTCAGTGTCTCAGTGTCACAGTGTCTCAGCGTCTCAGTGTCTCAGACTCCCAGACTCTCTGCGTCTCAGACTCTCTGCGTCTCAGTGTCTCTGCGTCTCAGTGTCTCTGCGTCTCATAGTCTCTGCGTCTCAGTGTCTCCGCCTCGCAGACTCTCTGCGTCTCAGTGTCTCAGTGTCTCTGCGTCTCAGTGTCACTGCGTCTCAGTGTCTCTGCGTCTCAGAGTCCCTGCGTCTCAGTGTCTCTGCGTCTCTGTGTCTTGGTGTCCCTGCGTCTCTGTGTCTCTGCATCTCAGTGTCTCTGCGTCTCAGTGTCTCTGCGTCTCAGAGTCCCTGCGTCTCAGAGTCCCTGCGTCTCAGAGTCCCTGCGTCTCAGAGTCCCTGCGTCTCAGTGTCTCTGCGTCTCAGTGTCTCTGCGTCTCAGCGTCTCAGCGTCTCAGCGTCTCAGAGTCCCTGCGTCTCAGCATCTCTGTGTCTCTGCGTCTCAGTGTCTCGGCGTCTCAGTGTCATGGCGTCTCAGAGTCTCTTCGTCTCAGAGTCTTTTCGTCCCTGAGTCTCAGTGTCTCTGCGTCTCAGTGTCTCTGCGTCTCAGAGTCCCTGCGTCTCAGAGTCCCTGCGTCTCATAGTCCCTGCGTCTCAGAGTCCCTGCGTCTCAGAGTCCCTGCGTCTCAGAGTCCAGGCGTCTCAGTGTCTCTGCGTCTCAGTGTCTCTGCGTCTCAGTGTCTCTGCGTCTCATAGTCTCTGCGTCTCAGTGTCTCCGCCTCGCAGACACTCTGCGTCTCAGTGTCTCAGTGTCTCTGCGTCTCAGTGTCTCTGCGTCTCTGCGTCTCAGTGTCTCAGTGTCTCCGTGTCTCCGCCTCGCAGACTCTCTGTTTCTCAGTGTCTCTGCGTCTCAGTGTCTCTGCGTCTCAGTGTCTCTGCGTCTCAGTGTCTCCGTGTCTCCGCCTCGCAGACTCTCTGTTTCTCAGTGTCTCTGCATCTCAGTTTCTCTGCGTCTCAGTGTCTGTGCGTCTCAGTGTCTCTGCGTCTCATAGTCTCTGCGTCTCAGTGTCTCCGCCTCGCAGACTCTCTGCGTCTCAGTGTCTCTGCGTCTCAGTGTCTCTGCGCCTCAGTGTCCCTGCGTCTCAGAGTCCCTGCGTCTCAGTGTCTCTGCGTCTCAGTGTCTCAGTGTCTCTGCGTCTCAGTGTCTCTGCGTCTCAGTGTCTCTGCGTCTCAGTGTCTCCGCCTCACAAACTCTCTGCATCTCAGTGTCTCAGTGTCTCTGCGTCTCAGTGTCTCTGCGCCTCAGTGTCCCTGCGTCTCAGAGTCCCTGCGTCTCAGTGTCTCTGCGTCTCAGTGTCTCTGCGCCTCAGTGTCCCTGCGTCTCAGAGTCCCTGCGTCTCAGTGTCTCTGGGTCTCAGTTCCTCAGTGTCTCTGCGTCTCAGTGTCTCTGCGTCTCAGTGTCTCTGCGTCTCAGTGTCTCTGCGTCTCAGTGTCTCTGCGCCTCTGCGTCTCAGTGTCTCTGCGTCTCAGTGTCTCTGTGTCTCTGCATCTCTGCTTCTCTGTGTCTCTGTGTCTCAGTGTCTCAGTGTCTCTGCGTCTCATAGTCTCTGCGTCTCAGAGTCTCTGAGTCTCAGTGTCTCCGCCTCCCAGACTCTCTGCGTCTCAGAGTCTCAGTGTCTCTGCGTCTCTGTGTGTCTGCGTCTCTGTGTCTCAGCGTCTCTGCGTCTCATAGTCTCTGCGTCTCAGAGTCTCTGAGTCTCAGTGTCTCAGTGTCACAGTGTCTCAGCGAGTCAGTGTCTCTGACTCCCAGACTCTCTGCGTCTCAGACTCACTGCGTCTCAGTGTCTCTGCGTCTCAGTGTCTCTGCGTCTCATACTCTCTGCGTCTCAGTGTCTCCGCCTCGCAGACTGTCTTCGTCTCAGTGTCTCAGTGTCTCTGCGTCTCAGTGTCTCTGCGTCTCAGTGTCTCTGCGTCTCAGAGTCCCTGCGTCTCAGTGTCTCAGTGTCTCTGCGTCTCTGTGTCTCGGTGTCTCTGTGTCTCAGCGTCTCAGCGTCTCATAGTCTCTGCGTCTCAGTGTCTCCGCCTCGCAGACTCTCTGCGTCTCAGTGTCTCTGCGTCTCAGTGTCTCTGCGCCTCAGTGTCCCTGCGTCACAGAGTCCCTGCGTCTCAGTGTCTCTGCGTCTCAGTGTCTCTGCGTCTCAGTGTCCCTGCGTCTCAGTGTCTCTGCGCCTCTGCGTCTCAGTGTCTCTGCGTCTCAGTGTCTCTTTGTCTCTGCGTCTCTGCTTCTCTGTGTCTCAGTGTCTCTGCGTCTCAGTGTCTCTGCGTCTCAGTGTCTCTGCGTCTCAGTGTCTCTGCGCCTCTGCGTCTCAGTGTCTCTGCGTCTCAGTGTCTCTGCGTCTCAGTGTCTCTGCGTCTCAGTGTCTCTGCGTCTCAGTGTCTCTGTGTCTCAGTGTCTCTGCGCCTCTGCATCTCAGTGTCTCTGCGTCTCAGTGTCTCTGCGTCTCTGCTTCTCTGTGTCTCAGTGTCTCTGCGTCTCAGAGTCTCTGAGTCTCAGTGTCTCCGCCTCCCAGACTCTCTGCGTCTCAGAGTCTCAGTGTCTCTGCGTCTCTTGTGTTTCTGCGTCTCTGTGTCTCAGCGTCTCTGCGTCTCATAGTCTCTGCGTCTCAGAGTCTCTGAGTCGCAGTGTCTCAGTGTCTCAGCGTCTCAGTGTCTCTGACTCCCAGACTCTCTGCGTCTCAGACTCTCTGCGTCTCAGTGTCTCTGCGTCTCATAGTCTCTGCGTCTCAGTGTCTCCGCCTCGCAGACTCTCTGCGTCTCATTGTCTCAGTGTCTCTGCGTCTCAGTGTCACTGCGTCTCAGTGTCTCTGCGTCTCAGAGTCCCTGCGTCTCAGTGTCTCTGCGTCTCTGTGTCTTGGTTTCCCTGCGTCTCTGTGTCTCTGCATCTCAGTGTCTCTGCGTCTCAGTGTCTCTGCGTCTCCGAGTCCCTGCGTCTCAGAGTCCCTGCGTCTCAGAGTCCCTGCGTCTCAGAGTCCCTGCGTCTCAGTGTCTCTGCGTCTCAGTGTCTCTGCGCCTCTGCGTCTCAGTGTCTCTGCGTCTCAGTGTCTCTGCGTCTCTGTGTCTCAGTGTCTCTGCGCCTCTGCATCTCAGTGTCTCTGCGTCTCAGTGTCTCTGTGTCTCTGTGTCTCTGCTTCTCTGTGTCTCAGTGTCTCTGCGTCTCATAGTCTCTGCGTCTCAGAGTCTCTGAGTCTCAGTGTCTCCGCCTCCCAGACTCTCTGCGTCTCAGAGTCTCAGTGTCTCTGCGTCTCTTGTGTTTCTGCGTCTCTGTGTCTCAGCGTCTCTGCGTCTCATAGTCTCTGCGTCTCAGAGTCTCTGAGTCTCAGTGTCTCAGTGTCACAGTGTCTCAGCGTCTCAGTGTCTCAGACTCCCAGACTCTCTGCGCCTCAGACTCTCTGCGTCTCAGTGTCTCTGCGTCTCAGTGTCTCTGCGTCTCATAGTCTCTGCGTCTCAGTGTCTCCGCCTCGCAGACTCTCTGCGTCTCAGTGTCTCAGTGTCTCTGCGTCTCAGTGTCACTGCGTCTCAGTGTCTCTGCGTCTCAGAGTCCCTGCGTCTCAGTGTCTCTGCGTCTCTGTGTCTTGGTGTCCCTGCGTCTCTGTGTCTCTGCATCTCAGTGTCTCTGCGTCTCAGTGTCTCTGCGCCTCAGAGTCCCTGCGTCTCAGAGTCCCTGCGTCTCAGAGTCCCTGCGTCTCAGAGTCCCTGCGTCTCAGTGTCTCTGCGTCTCAGTGTCTCTGCGTCTCAGCGTCTCAGCGTCTCAGCGTCTCAGAGTCCCTGCGTCTCAGCATCTCTGTGTCTCTGCGTCTCAGTGTCTCGGCGTCTCAGTGTCATGGCGTCTCAGAGTCTCTTCGTCTCAGAGTCTTTTCGTCCCTGAGTCTCAGTGTCTCTGCGTCTCAGTGTCTCTGCGTCTCAGAGTCCCTGCGTCTCAGAGTCCCTGCGTCTCATAGTCCCTGCGTCTCAGAGTCCCTGCGTCTCAGAGTCCCTGCGTCTCAGAGTCCAGGCGTCTCAGTGTCTCTGCGTCTCAGTGTCTCTGCGTCTCAGTGTCTCTGCGTCTCATAGTCTCTGCGTCTCAGTGTCTCCGCCTCGCAGACACTCTGCGTCTCAGTGTCTCAGTGTCTCTGCGTCTCAGTGTCTCTGCGTCTCTGCGTCTCAGTGTCTCAGTGTCTCCGTGTCTCCGCCTCGCAGACTCTCTGTTTCTCAGTGTCTCTGCGTCTCAGTGTCTCTGCGTCTCAGTGTCTCTGCGTCTCAGTGTCTCCGTGTCTCCGCCTCGCAGACTCTCTGTTTCTCAGTGTCTCTGCATCTCAGTTTCTCTGCGTCTCAGTGTCTGTGCGTCTCAGTGTCTCTGCGTCTCATAGTCTCTGCGTCTCAGTGTCTCCGCCTCGCAGACTCTCTGCGTCTCAGTGTCTCTGCGTCTCAGTGTCTCTGCGCCTCAGTGTCCCTGTGTCTCTGAGTCCCTGCGTCTCAGTGTCTCCGCGTCTCAGTGTCTCAGTGTCTCTGCGTCTCAGTGTCTCTGCGTCTCTGCGTCTCAGTGTCTCTGCGTCTCAGTGTCTCCGCGTCGCAAACTCTCTGCATCTCAGTGTCTCAGTGTCTCTGCGTCTCAGTGTCTCTGCGCCTCAGTGTCCCTGCGTCTCAGAGTCCCTGCGTCTCAGTGTCTCTGCGTCTCAGTGTCTCTGCGCCTCAGTGTCCCTGCGTCTCAGAGTCCCTGCGTCTCAGTGTCTCTGGGTCTCAGTTCCTCAGTGTCTCTGCGTCTCAGTGTCTCTGCGTCTCAGTGTCTCTGCGTCTCAGTGTCTCTGCGCCTCTGCGTCTCAGTGTCTCTGCGTCTCAGTGTCTCTATGTCTCTGCATCTCTGCTTCTCTGTGTCTCTGCGTCTCAGTGTCTCAGTGTCTCTGCGTCTCATAGTCTCTGCGTCTCAGAGTCTCTGAGTCTCAGTGTCTCCGCCTCCCAGACTCTCTGCGTCTCAGACTCACTGCGTCTCAGTGTCTCTGCGTCTCAGTGTCTCTGCGTCTCATACTCTCTGCGTCTCAGTGTCTCCGCCTCGCAGACTGTCTTCGTCTCAGTGTCTCAGTGTCTCTGCGTCTCAGTGTCTCTGCGTCTCAGTGTCTCTGCGTCTCAGAGTCCCTGCGTCTCAGTGTCTCAGTGTCTCTGCGTCTCTGTGTCTCGGTGTCTCTGTGTCTCAGCGTCTCAGCGTCTCATAGTCTCTGCGTCTCAGTGTCTCCGCCTCGCAGACTCTCTGCGTCTCAGTGTCTCTGCGTCTCAGTGTCTCTGCGCCTCAGTGTCCCTGCGTCACAGAGTCCCTGCGTCTCAGTGTCTCTGCGTCTCAGTGTCTCTGCGTCTCAGTGTCCCTGCGTCTCAGTGTCTCTGCGCCTCTGCGTCTCAGTGTCTCTGCGTCTCAGTGTCTCTTTGTCTCTGCGTCTCTGCTTCTCTGTGTCTCAGTGTCTCTGCGTCTCAGTGTCTCTGCGTCTCAGTGTCTCTGCGTCTCAGTGTCTCTGCGCCTCTGCGTCTCAGTGTCTCTGCGTCTCAGTGTCTCTGCGTCTCAGTGTCTCTGCGTCTCAGTGTCTCTGCGTCTCAGTGTCTCTGTGTCTCAGTGTCTCTGCGCCTCTGCATCTCAGTGTCTCTGCGTCTCAGTGTCTCTGCGTCTCTGCTTCTCTGTGTCTCAGTGTCTCTGCGTCTCAGAGTCTCTGAGTCTCAGTGTCTCCGCCTCCCAGACTCTCTGCGTCTCAGAGTCTCAGTGTCTCTGCGTCTCTTGTGTTTCTGCGTCTCTGTGTCTCAGCGTCTCTGCGTCTCATAGTCTCTGCGTCTCAGAGTCTCTGAGTCGCAGTGTCTCAGTGTCTCAGCGTCTCAGTGTCTCTGACTCCCAGACTCTCTGCGTCTCAGACTCTCTGCGTCTCAGTGTCTCTGCGTCTCATAGTCTCTGCGTCTCAGTGTCTCCGCCTCGCAGACTCTCTGCGTCTCATTGTCTCAGTGTCTCTGCGTCTCAGTGTCACTGCGTCTCAGTGTCTCTGCGTCTCAGAGTCCCTGCGTCTCAGTGTCTCTGCGTCTCTGTGTCTTGGTTTCCCTGCGTCTCTGTGTCTCTGCATCTCAGTGTCTCTGCGTCTCAGTGTCTCTGCGTCTCCGAGTCCCTGCGTCTCAGAGTCCCTGCGTCTCAGAGTCCCTGCGTCTCAGAGTCCCTGCGTCTCAGTGTCTCTGCGTCTCAGTGTCTCTGCGCCTCTGCGTCTCAGTGTCTCTGCGTCTCAGTGTCTCTGCGTCTCTGTGTCTCAGTGTCTCTGCGCCTCTGCATCTCAGTGTCTCTGCGTCTCAGTGTCTCTGTGTCTCTGTGTCTCTGCTTCTCTGTGTCTCAGTGTCTCTGCGTCTCATAGTCTCTGCGTCTCAGAGTCTCTGAGTCTCAGTGTCTCCGCCTCCCAGACTCTCTGCGTCTCAGAGTCTCAGTGTCTCTGCGTCTCTTGTGTTTCTGCGTCTCTGTGTCTCAGCGTCTCTGCGTCTCATAGTCTCTGCGTCTCAGAGTCTCTGAGTCTCAGTGTCTCAGTGTCACAGTGTCTCAGCGTCTCAGTGTCTCAGACTCCCAGACTCTCTGCGCCTCAGACTCTCTGCGTCTCAGTGTCTCTGCGTCTCAGTGTCTCTGCGTCTCATAGTCTCTGCGTCTCAGTGTCTCCGCCTCGCAGACTCTCTGCGTCTCAGTGTCTCAGTGTCTCTGCGTCTCAGTGTCACTGCGTCTCAGTGTCTCTGCGTCTCAGAGTCCCTGCGTCTCAGTGTCTCTGCGTCTCTGTGTCTTGGTGTCCCTGCGTCTCTGTGTCTCTGCATCTCAGTGTCTCTGCGTCTCAGTGTCTCTGCGCCTCAGAGTCCCTGCGTCTCAGAGTCCCTGCGTCTCAGAGTCCCTGCGTCTCAGAGTCCCTGCGTCTCAGTGTCTCTGCGTCTCAGTGTCTCTGCGTCTCAGCGTCTCAGCGTCTCAGCGTCTCAGAGTCCCTGCGTCTCAGCATCTCTGTGTCTCTGCGTCTCAGTGTCTCGGCGTCTCAGTGTCATGGCGTCTCAGAGTCTCTTCGTCTCAGAGTCTTTTCGTCCCTGAGTCTCAGTGTCTCTGCGTCTCAGTGTCTCTGCGTCTCAGAGTCCCTGCGTCTCAGAGTCCCTGCGTCTCATAGTCCCTGCGTCTCAGAGTCCCTGCGTCTCAGAGTCCCTGCGTCTCAGAGTCCAGGCGTCTCAGTGTCTCTGCGTCTCAGTGTCTCTGCGTCTCAGTGTCTCTGCGTCTCATAGTCTCTGCGTCTCAGTGTCTCCGCCTCGCAGACACTCTGCGTCTCAGTGTCTCAGTGTCTCTGCGTCTCAGTGTCTCTGCGTCTCTGCGTCTCAGTGTCTCAGTGTCTCCGTGTCTCCGCCTCGCAGACTCTCTGTTTCTCAGTGTCTCTGCGTCTCAGTGTCTCTGCGTCTCAGTGTCTCTGCGTCTCAGTGTCTCCGTGTCTCCGCCTCGCAGACTCTCTGTTTCTCAGTGTCTCTGCATCTCAGTTTCTCTGCGTCTCAGTGTCTGTGCGTCTCAGTGTCTCTGCGTCTCATAGTCTCTGCGTCTCAGTGTCTCCGCCTCGCAGACTCTCTGCGTCTCAGTGTCTCTGCGTCTCAGTGTCTCTGCGCCTCAGTGTCCCTGTGTCTCTGAGTCCCTGCGTCTCAGTGTCTCCGCGTCTCAGTGTCTCAGTGTCTCTGCGTCTCAGTGTCTCTGCGTCTCTGCGTCTCAGTGTCTCTGCGTCTCAGTGTCTCCGCGTCGCAAACTCTCTGCATCTCAGTGTCTCAGTGTCTCTGCGTCTCAGTGTCTCTGCGCCTCAGTGTCCCTGCGTCTCAGAGTCCCTGCGTCTCAGTGTCTCTGCGTCTCAGTGTCTCTGCGCCTCAGTGTCCCTGCGTCTCAGAGTCCCTGCGTCTCAGTGTCTCTGGGTCTCAGTTCCTCAGTGTCTCTGCGTCTCAGTGTCTCTGCGTCTCAGTGTCTCTGCGTCTCAGTGTCTCTGCGCCTCTGCGTCTCAGTGTCTCTGCGTCTCAGTGTCTCTATGTCTCTGCATCTCTGCTTCTCTGTGTCTCTGCGTCTCAGTGTCTCAGTGTCTCTGCGTCTCATAGTCTCTGCGTCTCAGAGTCTCTGAGTCTCAGTGTCTCCGCCTCCCAGACTCTCTGCGTCTCAGAGTCTCAGTGTCTCTGCGTCTCTGTGTGTCTGCGTCTCTGTGTCTCAGCGTCTCTGCGTCTCATAGTCTCTGCGTCTCAGAGTCTCTGAGTCTCAGTGTCTCAGTGTCACAGTGTCTCAGCGAGTCAGTGTCTCTGACTCCCAGACTCTCTGCGTCTCAGACTCTCTGCGCCTCAGTGTCTCTGCGTCTCAGTGTCTCTGCGTCTCATACTCTCTGCGTCTCAGTGTCTCCGCCTCGCAGACTGTCTTCGTCTCAGTGTCTCAGTGTCTCTGCGTCTCAGTGTCTCTGCGTCTCAGTGTCTCTGCGTCTCAGTGTCTCTGCGTCTCAGAGTCCCTGCGTCTCAGTGTCTCAGTGTCTCTGCGTCTCTGTGTCTCGGTGTCTCTGCGTCTCAGCGTCTCATAGTCTCTGCGTCTCAGTGTCTCCGCCTCGCAGACTCTCTGCGTCTCAGTGTCTCTGCGTCTCAGTGTCTCTGCGCCTCAGTGTCCCTGCGTCACAGAGTCCCTGCGTCTCAGTGTCTCTGCGTCTCAGTGTCTCTGCGCCTCAGTGTCCCTGCGTCTCAGTGTCTCTGCGCCTCTGCGTCTCAGTGTCTCTGCGTCTCAGTGTCTCTTTGTCTCTGCGTCTCTGCTTCTCTGTGTCTCAGTGTCTCTGCGTCTCAGTGTCTCTGCGTCTCAGTGTCTCTGCGTCTCAGTGTCTCTGCGCCTCTGCGTCTCAGTGTCTCTGCGTCTCAGTGTCTCTGCGTCTCAGTGTCTCTGCGTCTCAGTGTCTCTGCGTCTCAGTGTCTCTGCGTCTCAGTGTCTCTGCGTCTCTGCTTCTCTGTGTCTCAGTGTCTCTGCGTCTCATAGTCTCTGCGTCTCAGAGTCTCTGAGTCTCAGTGTCTCCGCCTCCCAGACTCTCTGCGTCTCAGAGTCTCAGTGTCTCTGCGTCTCTTGTGTTTCTGCGTCTCTGTGTCTCAGCGTCTCTGCGTCTCATAGTCTCTGCGTCTCAGAGTCTCTGAGTCGCAGTGTCTCAGTGTCTCAGCGTCTCAGTGTCTCTGACTCCCAGACTCTCTGCGTCTCAGTGTCTCTGCGTCTCATAGTCTCTGCGTCTCAGTGTCTCCGCCTCGCAGACTCTCTGCGTCTCAGTGTCTCAGTGTCTCTGCGTCTCAGTGTCACTGCGTCTCAGTGTCTCTGCGTCTCAGAGTCCCTGCGTCTCAGTGTCTCTGCGTCTCTGTGTCTTGGTGTCCCTGCGTCTCAGTGTCTCTGCATCTCAGTGTCTCTGCGTCTCAGTGTCTCTGCGTCTCCGAGTCCCTGCGTCTCAGAGTCCCTGCGTCTCAGAGTCCCTGCGTCTCAGTGTCTCTGCGTCTCAGTGTCTCTGCGCCTCTGCGTCTCTGTGTCTCTGCGTCTCAGTGTCTCTGCGTCTCAGTGTCTCTGCGTCTCTGTGTCTCAGTGTCTCTGCGCCTCTGCATCTCAGTGTCTCTGCGTCTCAGTGTCTCTGTGTCTCTGCTTCTCTGTGTCTCAGTGTCTCTGCGTCTCATAGTCTCTGCGTCTCAGAGTCTCTGAGTCTCAGTGTCTCCGCCTCCCAGACTCTCTGCGTCTCGGAGTCTCAGTGTCTCTGCGTCTCTTGTGTTTCTGCGTCTCTGTGTCTCAGCGTCTCTGCGTCTCATAGTCTCTGCGTCTCAGAGTCTCTGAGTCTCAGTGTCTCAGTGTCACAGTGTCTCAGCGTCTCAGTGTCTCTGACTCCCAGACTCTCTGCGTCTCAGACTCTCTGCGTCTCAGTGTCTCTGCGTCTCAGTGTCTCTGCGTCTCATAGTCTCTGCGTCTCAGTGTCTCCGCCTCGCAGACTCTCTGCGTCTCAGTGTCGCAGTGTCTCTGCGTCTCAGTGTCACTGCGTCTCAGTGTCTCTGCGTCTCAGAGTCCCTGCGTCTCAGTGTCTCTGCGTCTCTGTGTTTTGGTGTCCCTGCGTCTCTGTGTCTCTGCATCTCAGTGTCTCTGCGTCTCAGTGTCTCTGCGTCTCAGTGTCTCTGCGTCTCAGAGTCACTGCGTCTCAGAGTCCCTGCGTCTCAGAGTCCCTGCGTCTCAGTGTCTCTGCGTCTCAGTGTCTCTGCGTCTCAGCGTCTCAGAGTCCCTGCGTCTCAGCGTCTCTGTGTCTCTGCGTCTCAGTGTCTCGGCGTCTCAGTGTCATGGCGTCTCAGAGTCTCTTCGTCTCAGAGTCTTTTCGTCCCTGAGTCTCAGTGTCTCTGCGTCTCAGAGTCCCTGCGTCTCAGAGTCCCTGCGTCTCAGAGTCCCTGCGTCTCATAGTCCCTGCGTCTCAGAGTCCCTGCGTCTCAGAGTCCCTGCGTCTCAGAGTCCAGGCGTCTCAGTGTCTCTGCGTCTCAGTGTCTCTGCGTCTCACAGTCTCTGCGTCTCAGCGTCTCAGATTCTCTGAGTCTCAGTGTCTCTGCGTCTCAGTGTCTCTGCGTCTCATAGTCTCAGTGTCTCAGTGTCTCCGCCTCGCAGACACTCTGCGTCTCAGTGTCTCAGTGTCTCTGCGCCTCAGAGTCCATGCGTCTCGGTGTCTCTGCGTCTCGGTGTCTCTGCGTCTCGGTGTCTATGCGTCTCTGCGTCTCTGTGTCTTTGTGTCTCTTCGTCTCTGAGTCTCTGAGTCTCAGTGTCTCGGCGTCTCAGTGTCTCTGCGTCTCAGTGTCCCCGCGTGTCAGAGTCCCCGCGTCTCAGAGTCCCCGCGTCTGAGAGTCCCCGCGTCTCAGTGTCTCTGCGTCTCAGTGTCACTGCGTCTCAGAGTCCCTGCGTCTCAGCGTCCCTGCGTCTCAGCATCCCTGCGTCTCAGCGTCCCTGCGTCTCAGCGTCTCTGCGTCTCAGCATCTCAGTGTCTCTGCGTCTCAGGGTCTCTGCGTCTCAGCGTCTCTGCGTCTCAGCGTCTCTGCGTCTCAGCGTCCCTGCGTCTCAGAGTCCCTGCGTCTCAGTGTCTCTGCGTCTCAGTGTCTCTGCGTCTCAGTGTCTCTGCGTTTCAGTGTCTCAGTGTCACTGCGTCTCAGTGTCTCTGCGTCTCAGTGTCTCCGCCACGCAGACTCTCTGCGTCTCAGTGTCTCTGCGACTTAGTGTCTCTGCGCCTCAGTGTCCCTGCGTCTCAGAGTCCCTGCGTCTCAGTGTCTCTGCGTCTCAGAGTCTCAGTGTCTCTGCGCCTCAGTGTCCCTGCGTCTCAGTGTCTCTGGGTCTCAGTGTCTCAGTGTTTCTGCGTCTCAGTGTTTCTGCGTCTCAGTGTCTCTGCGTCTCAGTGTCTCTGCGTCTCAGTGTCTCTGTGCCTCTGCGTCTCAGTGTCTCTGCGTCTCAGTGTCTCTGCGTCTCTGCTTCTCTGTGTCTCTGTGTCTCAGTGTCTTTGCGTCTCATAGTCTCTGCGTCTCTGAGTCTCAGTGTCTCTGCGTCTCAGAGTCTCAGTGTCTCTGCGTCTCTGTGTCTCTGCCTCTCTGTGTCTCAGTGTCTCAGCGACTCTGCGTCTCATAGTCTCTGCGTCTCAGAGTCTCTGAGTCTCAGTGTCTCAGTGTCACAGTGTCTCAGCGTCTCAGTGTCTCTGACTCCCAGACTCTCTGCGTATGAGACTCTCTGCGTCTCAGTGTCTCTGCGTCTCAGTGTCTCTGCGTCTCATAGTCTCTGCGTCTCAGTGTCTCCGCGTCGCAGACTCTCTGCGTCTCAGTGTCTCTGCGTCTCAGTGTCTCTGCGTCTCAGAGTCCCTGCGTCTCAGTGTCTCTGCGTCTCAGTGTCCCTGCATCTCAGTGTCTCTGCGTCTCAGTATCTCTGCGTCTCTGTGTCTCTGCGTCTCAGCGTCTCTGCGTCTTAGCGTCTCTGTGTCTTGGTGTCTCTGCGTCTCTGTGTCTCTGCGTCTCAGTGTCTCGGCGTCTCAGTGTCATGGCGTCTCAGAGTCTCTTCGTCTCAGAGTCTCTTCGTCCCTGAGTCTCAGTGTCTCTGCGTCTCAGTGTCTCTGCGTCTCAGAGTCCCTGCGTCTCAGAGCCCCTGCGTCTCAGAGTCCCTGCGTGTCTGTGTCTCTGCGTCTCAGAGTCCCTGCGTCTCAGAGTCCCTGCGTCTCAGAGTCCCTGTGTCTCAGTGTCTCTGCGTCTCTGCGTCTCAGCGTCTCTACGTCTCACAGTCTCTGCGTCTCAGCGTCTCAGATTCTCTGCGTCTCAGTGTCTCTGCGTCTCAGTGTCTCTGCGTCTCATAGTCTCAGTGTCTCAGTGTCTCCGCCTCGCAGACACTCTGCGTCTCAGTGTCTCAGTGTCTCTGCGTCTCAGTGTCTCTGCGTCTCAGTGTCTCTGCGCCTCAGAGTCCATGCGTCTCGGTGTCTCTGCGTCTCGGTGTCTCTGCGTCTCTGTGTCTTTGTGTCTCTTCGTCTCTGAGTCTCTGAGTCTCAGTGTCTCGGCGTCTCAGTGTCTCTGCGTCTCATAGTCCCTGCGTCTCAGAGTCCCTGCGTCTCAGAGTCCCTGCGTCTCAGTGTCTCTGCGTCTCAGTGTCTCTGCGTCTCAGCGTCTCAGCGTCTCTGCGTCTCACAGTCTCTGCGTCTCAGATTCTCTGCGTCTCAGTGTCTCTGCGTCTCAGTGTCTCTGCGTCTCATAGTCTCTGCGTCTCAGTGTCTCCGCCTCGCAGACACTCTGCGTCTCAGTGTCTCAGTGTCTCTGCGTCTCAGTGTCTCTGCGTCTCTGCGTCTCAGTGTCTCAGTGTCTCCGTGTCTCCGCCTCGCAGACTCTCTGTTTCTCAGTGTCTCTGCGTCTCAGTGTCTCTGCGTCTCAGTGTCTCTGCGTCTCAGTGTCTCCGTGTCTCCGCCTCGCAGACTCTCTGTTTCTCAGTGTCTCTGCATCTCAGTTTCTCTGCGCCTCAGTGTCTGTGCGTCTCAGTGTCTCTGCGTCTCATAGTCTCTGCGTCTCAGTGTCTCCGCCTTGCAGACTCTCTGCGTCTCAGTGTCTCTGCGTCTCAGTGTCTCTGCGCCTCAGTGTCCCTGCGTCTCAGAGTCCCTGCGTCTCAGTGTCTCTGCGTCTCAGTGTCTCAGTGTCTCCGCGTCTCAGTGTCTCTGCGTCTCAGTGTCTCTGCGTCTCAGTGTCTCCGCCTCACAAACTCTCTGCGTCTCAGTGTCTCAGTGTCTCTGCGTCTCAGTGTCTCTGCGCCTCAGTGTCCCTGCGTCTCAGAGTCCCTGCGTCTCAGTGCCTCTGCGTCTCAGTTCCTCAGTGTCTCTGCGTCTCAGTGTCTCTGCGTCTCAGTGTCTCTGCGTCTCAGTGTCTCTGCGCCTCTGCGTCTCAGTGTCTCTGCGTCTCAGTGTCTCTGTGTCTCTGCATCTCTGCTTCTCTGTGTCTCTGTGTCTCAGTGTCTCAGTGTCTCTGCGTCTCATAGTCTCTGCGTCTCAGAGTCTCTGAGTCTCAGTGTCTCCGCCTCCCAGACTCTCTGCGTCTCAGTGTCTCTGCGTCTCTGTGTGTCTGCGTCTCTGTGTCTCAGCGTCTCTGCGTCTCATAGTCTCTGCGTCTCAGAGTCTCTGAGTCTCAGTGTCTCAGTGTCACAGTGTCTCAGCGAGTCAGTGTCTCTGACTCCCAGACTCTCTGCGTCTCAGACTCTCTGCGTCTCAGTGTCTCTGCGTCTCAGTGTCTCTGCGTCTCATACTCTCTGCGTCTCAGTGTCTCCGCCTCGCAGACTCTCTTCGTCTCAGTGTCGCAGTGTCTCTGCGTCTCAGTGTCTCTGCGTCTCAGTGTCTCTGCGTCTCAGTGTCTCTGCGTCTCAGTGTCTCTGCGTCTCAGAGTCCCTGCGTCACAGAGTCCCTGCGTCTCAGTGTCTCTGCGTCTCAGTGTCTCAGTGTCTCTGCGTCTCAGTGTCTCTGCGTCTCAGTGTCCCTGCGTCTCAGTGTCTCTGCGCCTCTGCGTCTCAGTGTCTCTGCGTCTCAGTGTCTCTTTGTCACTGTGTCTCTGCTTCTCTGTGTCTCAGTGTCTCTGCGTCTCAGTGTCTCTGCGTCTCAGTGTCTCTGCGTCTCAGTGTCTCTGCGCCTCTGCGTCTCAGTGTCTCTGCGTCTCAGTGTCTCTGCGTCTCAGTGTCTCTGCGTCTCAGTGTCTCTGTGTCTCAGTGTCTCTGCGCCTCTGCATCTCAGTGTCTCTGCGTCTCAGTGTCTCTGCATCTCTGCTTCTCTGTGTCTCAGTGTCTCTGCGTCTCATAGTCTCTGTGTCTCAGAGTCTCTGAGTCTCAGTGTCTCCGCCTCCCAGACTCTCTGCGTCTCAGAGTCTCAGTGTCTCTGCGTCTCTTGTGTTTCTGCGTCTCTGTGTCTCAGCGTCTCTGCGTCTCATAGTCTCTGCGTCTCAGAGTCTCTGAGTCTCAGTGTCTCAGTGTCTCAGCGTCTCAGTGTCTCTGACTCCCAGACTCTCTGCGTCTCAGACTCTCTGCGTCTCAGTGTCTCTGCGTCTCATAGTCTCTGCGTCTCAGTGTCTCCGCCTCGCAGACTCTCTGCGTCTCAGTGTCTCAGTGTCTCTGCGTCTCAGTGTCACTGCGTCTCAGTGTCTCTGCGTCTCAGAGTCCCTGCGTCTCAGTGTCTCTGCGTCTCTGTGTCTTCGTGTCCCTGCGTCTCTGTGTCTCTGCATCTCAGTGTCTCTGCGTCTCAGTGTCTCTGCGTCTCCGAGTCCCTGCGTCTCAGAGTCCCTGCGTCTCAGAGTCCCTGCGTCTCAGAGTCCCTGCGTCTCAGTGTCTCTGCGTCTCAGTGTCTCTGCGCCTCTGCGTCTCAGTGTCTCTGCGTCTCAGTGTCTCTGGGTCTCTGTGTCTCAGTGTCTCTGCGCCTCTGCATCTCAGTGTCTCTGCGTCTCAGTGTCTCTGTGTCTCTGTGTCTCTGCTTCTCTGTGTCTCAGTGTCTCTGCGTCTCATAGTCTCTGCGTCTCAGAGTCTCTGAGTCTCAGTGTCTCCGCCTCCCAGACTCTCTGCGTCTCGGAGTCTCAGTGTCTCTGCGTCTCTTGTGTTTCTGCGTCTCTGTGTCTCAGCGTCTCTGCGTCTCATAGTCTCTGCGTCTCAGAGTCTCTGAGTCTCAGTGTCTCAGTGTCACAGTGTCTCAGCGTCTCAGTGTCTCTGACTCCCAGACTCTCTGCGTCTCAGACTCTCTGCGTCTCAGTGTCTCTGCGTCTCAGTGTCTCTGCGTCTCATAGTCTCTGCGTCTCAGTGTCTCCGCCTCGCAGACTCTCTGCGTCTCAGTGTCTCAGTGTCTCTGCGTCTCAGTGTCACTGCGTCTCAGTGTCTCTGCGTCTCAGAGTCCCTGCGTCTCAGTGTCTCTGCGTCTCTGTGTCTTGGTGTCCCTGCGTCTCTGTGTCTCTGCATCTCAGTGTCTCTGCGTCTCAGTGTCTCTGCGTCTCAGAGTCCCTGCGTCTCAGAGTCCCTGCGTCTCAGAGTCCCTGCGTCTCAGTGTCTCTGCGTCTCAGTGTCTCTGCGTCTCAGCGTCGCAGCGTCTCAGAGTCCCTGCGTCTCAGCGTCTCTGTGTCTCTGCGTCTCAGTGTCTCGGCGTCTCAGTGTCATGGCGTCTCAGAGTCTCTTCGTCTCAGAGTCTTTTCGTCCCTGAGTCTCAGTGTCTCTGCGTCTCAGTGTCTCTGCGTCTCAGAGTCCCTGCGTCTCAGAGTCCCTGCGTCTCAGAGTCCCTGCGTGTCAGAGTCTCTGCGTCTCATAGTCCCTGCGTCTCAGAGTCCCTGCGTCTCAGAGTCCCTGCGTCTCAGAGTCCCTGCGTCTCAGAGTCCAGGCGTCTCAGTGTCTCTGCGTCTCAGTGTCTCTGCGTCTCAGCGTCTCAGCGTCTCTGCGTCTCACACTCTCTGCGTCTCAGCGTCTCAGATTCTCTGAGTCTCAGTGTCTCTGCGTCTCAGTGTCTCTGCGTCTCATAGTCTCAGTGTCTCAGTGTCTCCGCCTTGCAGACACTCTGCGTCTCAGTGTCTCAGTGTCTCTGCGCCTCAGAGTCCATGCGTCTCGGTGTCTCTGCGTCTCGGTGTCTCTGCGTCTCGGTGTCTATGCGTCTCTGCGTCTCTGTGTCTTTGTGTCTCTTCGTCTCTGAGTCTCAGTGTCTCGGCGTCTCAGTGTCTCTGCGTCTCAGTGTCCCCGCGTGTCAGAGTCCCCGCGTCTCAGAGTCCCCGCGTCTGAGAGTCCCCGCGTCTCAGAGTCCCCGCGTCTCAGAGTCCCCGCGTCTCAGAGTCCCCGCGTCTGAGAGTCCCCGCGTCTCAGTGTCTCTGCGTCTCAGTGTCACTGCGTCTCAGAGTCCCTGCGTCTCAGCGTCCCTGCGTCTCAGCATCCCTGCGTCTCAGCGTCCCTGCGTCTCAGCGTCTCTGCGTCTCAGTGTCTCTGCGTTTCAGTGTCTCAGTGTCTCTGCGTCTCAGTGTCTCTGCGTCTCAGCGTCTCAGCGTCTCTGCGTCTCACAGTCTCTGCGTCTCAGATTCTCTGCGTCTCAGTGTCTCTGCGTCTCAGTGTCTCTGCGTCTCATAGTCTCTGCGTCTCAGTGTCTCCGCCTCGCAGACACTCTGCGTCTCAGTGTCTCAGTGTCTCTGCGTCTCAGTGTCTCTGCGTCTCTGCGTCTCAGTGTCTCAGTGTCTCCGTGTCTCCGCCTCGCAGACTCTCTGTTTCTCAGTGTCTCTGCGTCTCAGTGTCTCTGCGTCTCAGTGTCTCTGCGTCTCAGTGTCTCCGTGTCTCCGCCTCGCAGACTCTCTGTTTCTCAGTGTCTCTGCATCTCAGTTTCTCTGCGTCTCAGTGTCTGTGCGTCTCAGTGTCTTTGCGTCTCATAGTCTCTGCGTCTCAGTGTCTCCGCCTTGCAGACTCTCTGCGTCTCAGTGTCTCTGCGTCTCAGTGTCTCTGCGCCTCAGTGTCCCTGTGTCTCAGATTCCCTGCGTCTCAGTGTCTCTGCGTCTCAGTGTCTCAGTGTCTCTGCGTCTCAGTGTCTCTGCGTCTCATACTCTCTGCGTCTCAGTGTCTCCGCCTCGCAGACTCTCTTCGTCTCAGTGTCGCAGTGTCTCTGCGTCTCAGTGTCTCTGCGTCTCAGTGTCTCTGCGTCTCAGTGTCTCTGCGTCTCAGTGTCTCTGCGTCTCAGAGTCCCTGCGTCTCAGTGTCTCAGTGTCTCTGCGTCTCTGTGTCTCGGTGTCTCTGTGTCTCAGCGTCTCATAGTCTCTGCGTCTCAGTGTCTCCGCCTCGCAGACTCTCTGCGTCTCAGTGTCTCTGCGTCTCAGTGTCTCTGCGCCTCAGTGTCCCTGCGTCACAGAGTCCCTGCGTCTCAGTGTCTCTGCGTCTCAGTGTCTCAGTGTCTCTGCGTCTCAGTGTCTCTGCGTCTCAGTGTCCCTGCGTCTCAGTGTCTCTGCGCCTCTGCGTCTCAGTGTCTCTGCGTCTCAGTGTCTCTTTGTCTCTGTGTCTCTGCTTCTCTGTGTCTCAGTGTCTCTGCGTCTCAGTGTCTCTGCGTCTCAGTGTCTCTGCGTCTCAGTGTCTCTGCGCCTCTGCGTCTCAGTGTCTCTGCGTCTCAGTGTCTCTGCGTCTCAGTGTCTCTGCGTCTCAGTGTCTCTGTGTCTCAGTGTCTCTGCGCCTCTGCATCTCAGTGTCTCTGCGTCTCAGTGTCTCTGCATCTCTGCTTCTCTGTGTCTCAGTGTCTCTGCGTCTCATAGTCTCTGCGTCTCAGAGTCTCTGAGTCTCAGTGTCTCCGCCTCCCAGACTCTCTGCGTCTCAGAGTCTCAGTGTCTCTGCGTCTCTTGTGTTTCTGCGTCTCTGTGTCTCAGCGTCTCTGCGTCTCATAGTCTCTGCGTCTCAGAGTCTCTGAGTCTCAGTGTCTCAGTGCCTCAGCGTCTCAGTGTCTCTGACTCCCAGACTCTCTGCGTCTCAGACTCTCTGCGTCTCAGTGTCTCTGCGTCTCAGTGTCTCTGCGTCTCAGTGTCTCTGCGTCTCTGTGTCTCAGTGTCTCTGCGCCTCTGCATCTCAGTGTCTCTGCGTCTCAGTGTCTCTGTGTCTCTGTGTCTCTGCTTCTCTGTGTCTCAGTGTCTCTGCGTCTCATAGTCTCTGCGTCTCAGAGTCTCTGAGTCTCAGTGTCTCTGCCTCCCAGACTCTCTGCGTCTCAGAGTCTCAGTGTCTCTGCGTCTCTTGTGTTTCTGCGTCTCTGTGTCTCAGCGTCTCTGCGTCTCATAGTCTCTGCGTCTCAGAGTCTCTGAGTCTCAGTGTCTCAGTGTCACAGTGTCTCAGCGTCTCAGTGTCTCTGACTCCCAGACTCTCTCCGTCTCAGACTCTCTGCGTCTCAGTGTCTCTGCGTCTCAGTGTCTCTGCGTCTCATAGTCTCTGCGTCTCAGTGTCTCCGCCTCGCAGACTCTCTGCGTCTCAGTGTCTCAGTGTCTCTGCGTCTCAGTGTCACTGCGTCTCAGTGTCTCTGAGTCTCAGAGTCCCTGCGTCTCAGTGTCTCTGCGTCTCTGTGTCTTGGTGTCCCTGCGTCTCTGTGTCTCTGCATCTCAGTGTCTCTGCGTCTCAGTGTCTCTGCGTCTCAGAGTCCCTGCGTCTCAGAGTCCCTGCGTCTCAGAGTCCCTGCGTCTCAGAGTCCCTGCGTCTCAGTGTCTCTGCGTCTCAGTGTCTCTGCGTCTCAGCGTCTCAGCGTCTCAGAGTCCCTGCGTCTCAGCGTCTCTGTGTCTCTGCGTCTCAGTGTCTCAGTGTCTCTGCGTCTCAGTGTCACTGCGTCTCAGTGTCTCTGCGTCTCAGAGTCCCTGCGTCTCAGAGTCCCTGTGTCTCAGTGTCTCTGCGTCTCTGCGTCTCAGCGTCTCTACGTCTCACAGTCTCTGCGTCTCAGCGTCTCAGATTCTCTGCGTCTCAGTGTCTCTGCGTCTCAGTGTCTCTGCGTCTCATAGTCTCAGTGTCTCAGTGTCTCCGCCTCGCAGACACTCTGCGTCTCAGTGTCTCAGTGTCTCTGCGTCTCAGTGTCTCTGCGTCTCAGTGTCTCTGCGCCTCAGAGTCCATGCGTCTCGGTGTCTCTGCGTCTCGGTGTCTCTGCGTCTCTGTGTCTTTGTGTCTCTTCGTCTCTGAGTCTCTGAGTCTCAGTGTCTCGGCGTCTCAGTGTCTCTGCGTCTCATAGTCCCTGCGTCTCAGAGTCCCTGCGTCTCAGAGTCCCTGCGTCTCAGTGTCTCTGCGTCTCAGTGTCTCTGCGTCTCAGCGTCTCAGCGTCTCTGCGTCTCACAGTCTCTGCGTCTCAGATTCTCTGCGTCTCAGTGTCTCTGCGTCTCAGTGTCTCTGCGTCTCATAGTCTCTGCGTCTCAGTGTCTCCGCCTCGCAGACACTCTGCGTCTCAGTGTCTCAGTGTCTCTGCGTCTCAGTGTCTCTGCGTCTCTGCGTCTCAGTGTCTCAGTGTCTCCGTGTCTCCGCCTCGCAGACTCTCTGTTTCTCAGTGTCTCTGCGTCTCAGTGTCTCTGCGTCTCAGTGTCTCTGCGTCTCAGTGTCTCTGCGTCTCAGTGTCTCCGTGTCTCCGCCTCGCAGACTCTCTGTTTCTCAGTGTCTCTGCATCTCAGTTTCTCTGCGTCTCAGTGTCTGTGCGTCTCAGTGTCTCTGCGTCTCATAGTCTCTGCGTCTCAGTGTCTCCGCCTTGCAGACTCTCTGCGTCTCAGTGTCTCTGCGTCTCAGTGTCTCTGCGCCTCAGTGTCCCTGCGTCTCAGAGTCCCTGCGTCTCAGTGTCTCTGCGTCTCAGTGTCTCAGTGTCTCCGCGTCTCAGTGTCTCTGCGTCTCAGTGTCTCTGCGTCTCAGTGTCTCCGCCTCACAAGCTCTCTGCGTCTCAGTGTCTCAGTGTCTCTGCGTCTCAGTGTCTCTGCGCCTCAGTGTCCCTGCGTCTCAGAGTCCCTGCGTCTCAGTGCCTCTGCGTCTCAGTTCCTCAGTGTCTCTGCGTCTCAGTGTCTCTGCGTCTCAGTGTCTCTGCGTCTCAGTGTCTCTGCGCCTCTGCGTCTCAGTGTCTCTGCGTCTCAGTGTCTCTGTGTCTCTGCATCTCTGCTTCTCTGTGTCTCTGTGTCTCAGTGTCTCAGTGTCTCTGCGTCTCATAGTCTCTGCGTCTCAGAGTCTCTGAGTCTCAGTGTCTCCGCCTCCCAGACTCTCTGCGTCTCAGTGTCTCTGCGTCTCTGTGTGTCTGCGTCTCTGTGTCTCAGCGTCTCTGCGTCTCATAGTCTCTGCGTCTCAGAGTCTCTGAGTCTCAGTGTCTCAGTGTCACAGTGTCTCAGCGAGTCAGTGTCTCTGACTCCCAGACTCTCTGCGTCTCAGACTCTCTGCGTCTCAGTGTCTCTGCGTCTCAGTGTCTCTGCGTCTCATACTCTCTGCGTCTCAGTGTCTCCGCCTCGCAGACTCTCTTCGTCTCAGTGTCGCAGTGTCTCTGCGTCTCAGTGTCTCTGCGTCTCAGTGTCTCTGCGTCTCAGTGTCTCTGCGTCTCAGTGTCTCTGCGTCTCAGAGTCCCTGCGTCACAGAGTCCCTGCGTCTCAGTGTCTCTGCGTCTCAGTGTCTCAGTGTCTCTGCGTCTCAGTGTCTCTGCGTCTCAGTGTCCCTGCGTCTCAGTGTCTCTGCGCCTCTGCGTCTCAGTGTCTCTGCGTCTCAGTGTCTCTTTGTCACTGTGTCTCTGCTTCTCTGTGTCTCAGTGTCTCTGCGTCTCAGTGTCTCTGCGTCTCAGTGTCTCTGCGTCTCAGTGTCTCTGCGCCTCTGCGTCTCAGTGTCTCTGCGTCTCAGTGTCTCTGCGTCTCAGTGTCTCTGCGTCTCAGTGTCTCTGTGTCTCAGTGTCTCTGCGCCTCTGCATCTCAGTGTCTCTGCGTCTCAGTGTCTCTGCATCTCTGCTTCTCTGTGTCTCAGTGTCTCTGCGTCTCATAGTCTCTGTGTCTCAGAGTCTCTGAGTCTCAGTGTCTCCGCCTCCCAGACTCTCTGCGTCTCAGAGTCTCAGTGTCTCTGCGTCTCTTGTGTTTCTGCGTCTCTGTGTCTCAGCGTCTCTGCGTCTCATAGTCTCTGCGTCTCAGAGTCTCTGAGTCTCAGTGTCTCAGTGTCTCAGCGTCTCAGTGTCTCTGACTCCCAGACTCTCTGCGTCTCAGACTCTCTGCGTCTCAGTGTCTCTGCGTCTCATAGTCTCTGCGTCTCAGTGTCTCCGCCTCGCAGACTCTCTGCGTCTCAGTGTCTCAGTGTCTCTGCGTCTCAGTGTCACTGCGTCTCAGTGTCTCTGCGTCTCAGAGTCCCTGCGTCTCAGTGTCTCTGCGTCTCTGTGTCTTCGTGTCCCTGCGTCTCTGTGTCTCTGCATCTCAGTGTCTCTGCGTCTCAGTGTCTCTGCGTCTCCGAGTCCCTGCGTCTCAGAGTCCCTGCGTCTCAGAGTCCCTGCGTCTCAGAGTCCCTGCGTCTCAGTGTCTCTGCGTCTCAGTGTCTCTGCGCCTCTGCGTCTCAGTGTCTCTGCGTCTCAGTGTCTCTGGGTCTCTGTGTCTCAGTGTCTCTGCGCCTCTGCATCTCAGTGTCTCTGCGTCTCAGTGTCTCTGTGTCTCTGTGTCTCTGCTTCTCTGTGTCTCAGTGTCTCTGCGTCTCATAGTCTCTGCGTCTCAGAGTCTCTGAGTCTCAGTGTCTCCGCCTCCCAGACTCTCTGCGTCTCGGAGTCTCAGTGTCTCTGCGTCTCTTGTGTTTCTGCGTCTCTGTGTCTCAGCGTCTCTGCGTCTCATAGTCTCTGCGTCTCAGAGTCTCTGAGTCTCAGTGTCTCAGTGTCACAGTGTCTCAGCGTCTCAGTGTCTCTGACTCCCAGACTCTCTGCGTCTCAGACTCTCTGCGTCTCAGTGTCTCTGCGTCTCAGTGTCTCTGCGTCTCATAGTCTCTGCGTCTCAGTGTCTCCGCCTCGCAGACTCTCTGCGTCTCAGTGTCTCAGTGTCTCTGCGTCTCAGTGTCACTGCGTCTCAGTGTCTCTGCGTCTCAGAGTCCCTGCGTCTCAGTGTCTCTGCGTCTCTGTGTCTTGGTGTCCCTGCGTCTCTGTGTCTCTGCATCTCAGTGTCTCTGCGTCTCAGAGTCTCTGCGTCTCAGAGTCCCTGCGTCTCAGAGTCCCTGCGTCTCAGAGTCCCTGCGTCTCAGTGTCTCTGCGTCTCAGTGTCTCTGCGTCTCAGCGTCGCAGCGTCTCAGAGTCCCTGCGTCTCAGCGTCTCTGTGTCTCTGCGTCTCAGTGTCTCGGCGTCTCAGTGTCATGGCGTCTCAGAGTCTCTTCGTCTCAGAGTCTTTTCGTCCCTGAGTCTCAGTGTCTCTGCGTCTCAGTGTCTCTGCGTCTCAGAGTCCCTGCGTCTCAGAGTCCCTGCGTCTCAGAGTCCCTGCGTGTCAGAGTCTCTGCGTCTCATAGTCCCTGTGTCTCAGAGTCCCTGCGTCTCAGAGTCCCTGCGTCTCAGAGTCCAGGCGTCTCAGTGTCTCTGCGTCTCAGTGTCTCTGCGTCTCAGCGTCTCAGCGTCTCTGCGTCTCACACTCTCTGCGTCTCAGCGTCTCAGATTCTCTGAGTCTCAGTGTCTCTGCGTCTCAGTGTCTCTGCGTCTCATAGTCTCAGTGTCTCAGTGTCTCCGCCTTGCAGACACTCTGCGTCTCAGTGTCTCAGTGTCTCTGCGCCTCAGAGTCCATGCGTCTCGGTGTCTCTGCGTCTCGGTGTCTCTGCGTCTCGGTGTCTATGCGTCTCTGCGTCTCTGTGTCTTTGTGTCTCTTCGTCTCTGAGTCTCTGAGTCTCAGTGTCTCGGCGTCTCAGTGTCTCTGCGTCTCAGTGTCCCCGCGTGTCAGAGTCCCCGCGTCTCAGAGTCCCCGCGTCTGAGAGTCCCCGCGTCTCAGAGTCCCCGCGTCTCAGAGTCCCCGCGTCTCAGAGTCCCCGCGTCTGAGAGTCCCCGCGTCTCAGTGTCTCTGCGTCTCAGTGTCACTGCGTCTCAGAGTCCCTGCGTCTCAGCGTCCCTGCGTCTCAGCATCCCTGCGTCTCAGCGTCCCTGCGTCTCAGCGTCTCTGCGTCTCAGTGTCTCTGCGTTTCAGTGTCTCAGTGTCTCTGCGTCTCAGTGTCTCTGCGTCTCAGCGTCTCAGCGTCTCTGCGTCTCACAGTCTCTGCGTCTCAGATTCTCTGCGTCTCAGTGTCTCTGCGTCTCAGTGTCTCTGCGTCTCATAGTCTCTGCGTCTCAGTGTCTCCGCCTCGCAGACACTCTGCGTCTCAGTGTCTCAGTGTCTCTGCGTCTCAGTGTCTCTGCGTCTCTGCGTCTCAGTGTCTCAGTGTCTCCGTGTCTCCGCCTCGCAGACTCTCTGTTTCTCAGTGTCTCTGCGTCTCAGTGTCTCTGCGTCTCAGTGTCTCTGCGTCTCAGTGTCTCCGTGTCTCCGCCTCGCAGACTCTCTGTTTCTCAGTGTCTCTGCATCTCAGTTTCTCTGCGTCTCAGTGTCTGTGCGTCTCAGTGTCTTTGCGTCTCATAGTCTCTGCGTCTCAGTGTCTCCGCCTTGCAGACTCTCTGCGTCTCAGTGTCTCTGCGTCTCAGTGTCTCTGCGCCTCAGTGTCCCTGTGTCTCAGATTCCCTGCGTCTCAGTGTCTCTGCGTCTCAGTGTCTCAGTGTCTCTGCGTCTCAGTGTCTCTGCGTCTCATACTCTCTGCGTCTCAGTGTCTCCGCCTCGCAGACTCTCTTCGTCTCAGTGTCGCAGTGTCTCTGCGTCTCAGTGTCTCTGCGTCTCAGTGTCTCTGCGTCTCAGTGTCTCTGCGTCTCAGTGTCTCTGCGTCTCAGAGTCCCTGCGTCTCAGTGTCTCAGTGTCTCTGCGTCTCTGTGTCTCGGTGTCTCTGTGTCTCAGCGTCTCATAGTCTCTGCGTCTCAGTGTCTCCGCCTCGCAGACTCTCTGCGTCTCAGTGTCTCTGCGTCTCAGTGTCTCTGCGCCTCAGTGTCCCTGCGTCACAGAGTCCCTGCGTCTCAGTGTCTCTGCGTCTCAGTGTCTCAGTGTCTCTGCGTCTCAGTGTCTCTGCGTCTCAGTGTCCCTGCGTCTCAGTGTCTCTGCGCCTCTGCGTCTCAGTGTCTCTGCGTCTCAGTGTCTCTTTGTCTCTGTGTCTCTGCTTCTCTGTGTCTCAGTGTCTCTGCGTCTCAGTGTCTCTGCGTCTCAGTGTCTCTGCGTCTCAGTGTCTCTGCGCCTCTGCGTCTCAGTGTCTCTGCGTCTCAGTGTCTCTGCGTCTCAGTGTCTCTGCGTCTCAGTGTCTCTGTGTCTCAGTGTCTCTGCGCCTCTGCATCTCAGTGTCTCTGCGTCTCAGTGTCTCTGCATCTCTGCTTCTCTGTGTCTCAGTGTCTCTGCGTCTCATAGTCTCTGCGTCTCAGAGTCTCTGAGTCTCAGTGTCTCCGCCTCCCAGACTCTCTGCGTCTCAGAGTCTCAGTGTCTCTGCGTCTCTTGTGTTTCTGCGTCTCTGTGTCTCAGCGTCTCTGCGTCTCATAGTCTCTGCGTCTCAGAGTCTCTGAGTCTCAGTGTCTCAGTGTCTCAGCGTCTCAGTGTCTCTGACTCCCAGACTCTCTGCGTCTCAGACTCTCTGCGTCTCAGTGTCTCTGCGTCTCAGTGTCTCTGCGTCTCAGTGTCTCTGCGTCTCAGTGTCTCTGCGTCTCTGTGTCTCAGTGTCTCTGCGCCTCTGCATCTCAGTGTCTCTGCGTCTCAGTGTCTCTGTGTCTCTGTGTCTCTGCTTCTCTGTGTCTCAGTGTCTCTGCGTCTCATAGTCTCTGCGTCTCAGAGTCTCTGAGTCTCAGTGTCTCTGCCTCCCAGACTCTCTGCGTCTCAGAGTCTCAGTGTCTCTGCGTCTCTTGTGTTTCTGCGTCTCTGTGTCTCAGCGTCTCTGCGTCTCATAGTCTCTGCGTCTCAGAGTCTCTGAGTCTCAGTGTCTCAGTGTCACAGTGTCTCAGCGTCTCAGTGTCTCTGACTCCCAGACTCTCTGCGTCTCAGACTCTCTGCGTCTCAGTGTCTCTGCGTCTCAGTGTCTCTGCGTCTCATAGTCTCTGCGTCTCAGTGTCTCCGCCTCGCAGACTCTCTGCGTCTCAGTGTCTCAGTGTCTCTGCGTCTCAGTGTCACTGCGTCTCAGTGTCTCTGAGTCTCAGAGTCCCTGCGTCTCAGTGTCTCTGCGTCTCTGTGTCTTGGTGTCCCTGCGTCTCTGTGTCTCTGCATCTCAGTGTCTCTGCGTCTCAGTGTCTCTGCGTCTCAGAGTCCCTGCGTCTCAGAGTCCCTGCGTCTCAGAGTCCCTGCGTCTCAGAGTCCCTGCGTCTCAGTGTCTCTGCGTCTCAGTGTCTCTGCGTCTCAGCGTCTCAGCGTCTCAGAGTCCCTGCGTCTCAGCGTCTCTGTGTCTCTGCGTCTCAGTGTCTCTGCGTCTCAGAGTCCCTGCGTCTCAGAGTCCCTGCGTCTCAGAGTCCCTGCGTGTCAGAGTCTCTGCGTCTCATAGTCCCTGCGTCTCAGAGTCCCTGCGTCTCAGAGTCCCTGCGTCTCAGAGTCCAGGCGTCTCAGTGTCTCTGCGTCTCAGTGTCTCTGCGTCTCAGCGTCTCAGCGTCTCTGCGTCTCACAGTCTCTGCGTCTCAGCGTCTCAGATTCTCTGAGTCTCAGTGTCTCTGCGTCTCAGTGTCTCTGCGTCTCATAGTCTCAGTGTCTCAGTGTCTCCGCCTTGCAGACACTCTGCGTCTCAGTGTCTCAGTGTCTCTGCGCCTCAGAGTCCATGCGTCTCGGTGTCTCTGCGTCTCGGTGTCTCTGCGTCTCGGTGTCTATGCGTCTCTGCGTCTCTGTGTCTTTGTGTCTCTTCGTCTCTGAGTCTCTGAGTCTCAGTGTCTCGGCGTCTCAGTGTCTCTGCGTCTCAGTGTCCCCGCGTGTCAGAGTCCCCGCGTCTCAGAGTCCCCGCGTCTGAGAGTCCCCGCGTCTCAGTGTCTCTGCGTCTCAGTGTCACTGCGTCTCAGAGTCCCTGCGTCTCAGCGTCCCTGCGTCTCAGCATCCCTGCGTCTCAGCGTCCCTGCGTCTCAGCGTCTCTGCGTCTCAGTGTCTCTGCGTTTCAGTGTCTCAGTGTCTCTGAGTCTCAGTGTCTCTGCGTCTCAGCGTCTCAGCGTCTCTGCATCTCACAGTCTCTGCGTCTCAGATTCTCTGCGTCTCAGTGTCTCTGCGTCTCAGTGTCTCTGCGTCTCATAGTCTCTGCGTCTCAGTGTCTCCGCCTCGCAGACACTCTGCGTCTCAGTGTCTCAGTGTCTCTGCGTCTCAGTGTCTCTGCGTCTCTGCGTCTCAGTGTCTCAGTGTCTCCGTGTCTCCGCCTCGCAGACTCTCTGTTTCTCAGTGTCTCTGCGTCTCAGTGTCTCTGCGTCTCAGTGTCTCTGCGTCTCAGTGTCTCCGTGTCTCCGCCTCGCAGACTCTCTGTTTCTCAGTGTCTCTGCATCTCAGTTTCTCTGCGTCTCAGTGTCTGTGCGTCTCAGTGTCTCTGCGTCTCATAGTCTCTGCGTCTCAGTGTCTCCGCCTTGCAGACTCTCTGCGTCTCAGTGTCTCTGCGTCTCAGTGTCTCTGCGCCTCAGTGTCCCTGCGTCTCAGAGTCCCTGCGTCTCAGTGTCTCTGCGTCTCAGTGTCTCAGTGTCTCTGCGTCTCAGTGTCTCTGCGTCTCAGTGTCTCTGCGTCTCAGTGTCTCTGCGTCTCAGTGTCTCCGCCTCACAAACTCTCTGCGTCTCAGTGTCTCTGCGTCTCAGTGTCTCTGCGCCTCAGTGTCCCTGCGTCTCAGAGTCCCTGCGTCTCAGTGTCTCTGCGTCTCAGTGTCTCTGCGCCTCAGTGTCCCTGCGTCTCAGAGTCCCTGCGTCTCAGTGTCTCTGGGTCTCAGTTCCTCAGTGTCTCTGCGTCTCAGTGTCTCTGCGTCTCAGTGTCTCTGCGTCTCAGTGTCTCTGCGCCTCTGCGTCTCAGTGTCTCTGCGTCTCAGTGTCTCTGTGTCTCTGCATCTCTGCTTCTCTGTGTCTCTGTGTCTCAGTGTCTCTGCGTCTCATAGTCTCTGCGTCTCAGAGTCTCTGAGTCTCAGTGTCTCCGCCTCCCAGACTCTCTGCGTCTCAGAGTCTCAGTGTCTCTGCGTCTCTGTGTGTCTGCGTCTCTGTGTCTCAGCGTCTCTGCGTCTCATAGTCTCTGCGTCTCAGAGTCTCTGAGTCTCAGTGTCTCAGTGTCACAGTGTCTCAGCGAGTCAGTGTCTCTGACTCCCAGACTCTCTGCGTCTCAGACTCTCTGCGTCTCAGTGTCTCTGCGTCTCAGTGTCTCTGCGTCTCATACTCTCTGCGTCTCAGTGTCTCCACCTCGCAGACTCTCTTCGTCTCAGTGTCGCAGTGTCTCTGCGTCTCAGTGTCTCTGCGTCTCAGTGTCTCTGCGTCTCAGTGTCTCTGCGTCTCAGAGTCCCTGCGTCTCAGTGTCTCAGTGTCTCTGCGTCTCTGCGTCTCTGTGTCTCGGTGTCTCTGCGTCTCAGCGTCTCATAGTCTCTGCGTCTCATTGTCTCCGCCTCGCAGACTCTCTGCGTCTCAGTGTCTCTGCGTCTCAGTGTCTCTGCGCCTCAGTGTCCCTGCGTCACAGAGTCCCTGCGTCTCAGTGTCTCTGCGTCTCAGTGTCTCAGTGTCTCTGCGTCTCAGTGTCTCTGCGTCTCAGTGTCCCTGCGTCTCAGTGTCTCTGCGCCTCTGCGTCTCAGTGTCTCTGCGTCTCAGTGTCTCTTTGTCTCTGTGTCTCTGCTTCTCTGTGTCTCAGTGTCTCTGCGTCTCAGTGTCTCTGCGTCTCAGTGTCTCTGCGTCTCAGTGTCTCTGCGCCTCTGCATCTCAGTGTCTCTGCGTCTCAGTGTCTCTGCGTCTCAGTGTCTCTGCGTCTCAGTGTCTCTGTGTCTCAGTGTCTCTGCGCCTCTGCGTCTCAGTGTCTCTGCGTCTCAGTGTCTCTGCATCTCTGCTTCTCTGTGTCTCAGTGTCTCTGCGTCTCATAGTCTCTGCGTCTCAGAGTCTCTGAGTCTCAGTGTCTCCGCCTCCCAGACTCTCTGCGTCTCAGAGTCTCAGTGTCTCTGCGTCTCTTGTGTTTCTGCGTCTCTGTGTCTCAGCGTCTCTGCGTCTCATAGTCTCTGCGTCTCAGAGTCTCTGAGTCTCAGTGTCTCAGCGTCTCAGTGTCTCTGACTCCCAGACTCTCTGCGTCTCAGACTCTCTGCGTCTCCACGTCTCTGCGTCTCATAGTCTCTGCGTCTCAGTGTCTCCGCCTCGCAGACTCTCTGCGTCTCAGTGTCTCAGTGTCTCTGCGTCTCAGTGTCACTGCGTCTCAGTGTCTCTGCGTCTCAGAGTCCCTGCGTCTCAGTGTCTCTGCGTCTCCGAGTCCCTGCGTCTCAGAGTCCCTGCGTCTCAGAGTCCCTGCGTCTCAGAGTCCCTGCGTCTCAGTGTCTCTGCATCTCAGTGTCTCTGCGCCTCTGCGTCTCAGTGTCTCTGCGTCTCAGTGTCTCTGCGTCTCAGTGTCTCTGCGTCTCTGTGTCTCAGTGTCTCTGCGCCTCTGCATCTCAGTGTCTCTGCGTCTCAGTGTCTCTGTGTCTCTGCATCTCTGCTTCTCTGTGTCTCAGTGTCTCTGCGTCTCATAGTCTCTGCGTCTCAGAGTCTCTGAGTCTCAGTGTCTCCGCCTCCCAGACTCTCTGCGTCTCAGAGTCTCAGTGTCTCTGCGTCTCTTGTGTTTCTGCGTCTCTGTGTCTCAGCGTCTCTGCGTCTCATAGTCTCTGCGTCTCAGAGTCTCTGAGTCTCAGTGTCTCAGTGTCACAGTGTCTCAGCGTCTCAGTGTCTCTGACTCCCAGACTCTCTGCGTCTCAGACTCTCTGCGTCTCAGTGTCTCTGCGTCTCAGTGTCTCTGCGTCTCATAGTCTCTGCGTCTCAGTGTCTCCGCCTCGCAGACTCTCTGCGTCTCAGTGTCTCAGTGTCTCTGCGTCTCAGTGTCACTGCGTCTCAGTGTCTCTGCGTCTCAGAGTCCCTGCGTCTCAGTGTCTCTGCGTCTCTGTGTCTTGGTGTCCCTGCGTCTCTGTGTCTCTGCATCTCAGTGTCTCTGCGTCTCAGTGTCTCTGCGTCTCAGAGTCCCTGCGTCTCAGAGTCCCTGCGTCTCAGAGTCCCTGCGTCTCAGTGTCTCTGCGTCTCAGTGTCTCTGCGTCTCAGCGTCTCAGCGTCTCAGAGTCCCTGCGTCTCAGCGTCTCTGTGTCTCTGCGTCTCAGTGTCTCGGCGTCTCAGTGTCATGGCGTCTCAGAGTCTCTTCGTCTCAGAGTCTTTTCGTCCCTGAGTCTCAGTGTCTCTGCGTCTCAGTGTCTCTGCGTCTCAGAGTCCCTGCGTCTCAGAGTCCCTGCGTCTCAGAGTCCCTGCGTGTCAGAGTCTCTGCGTCTCATAGTCCCTGCGTCACAGAGTCCCTGCGTCTCAGAGTCCCTGCGTCTCAGAGTCCAGGCGTCTCAGTGTCTCTGCGTCTCAGTGTCTCTGCGTCTCAGCGTCTCAGCGTCTCTGCGTCTCACAGTCTCTGCGTCTCAGCGTCTCAGATTCTCTGAGTCTCAGTGTCTCTGCGTCTCAGTGTCTCTGCGTCTCATAGTCTCAGTGTCTCAGTGTCTCCGCCTTGCAGACACTCTGCGTCTCAGTGTCTCAGTGTCCCTGCGCCTCAGAGTCCATGCGTCTCGGTGTCTCTGCGTCTCGGTGTCTCTGCGTCTCGGTGTCTATGCGTCTCTGCGTCTCTGTGTCTTTGTGTCTCTTCATCTCTGAGTCTCTGAGTCTCAGTGTCTCGGCGTCTCAGTGTCTCTGCGTCTCAGTGTCCCCGCGTGTCAGAGTCCCCGCGTCTCAGAGTCCCCGCGTCTGAGAGTCCCCGCGTCTCAGTGTCTCTGCGTCTCAGCGTCTCAGCGTCTCTGCGTCTCACAGTCTCTGCGTCTCAGCGTCTCAGATTCTCTGAGTCTCAGTGTCTCTGCGTCTCAGTGTCTCTGCGTCTCATAGTCTCAGTGTCTCAGTGTCTCCGCCTTGCAGACACTCTGCGTCTCAGTGTCTCAGTGTCCCTGCGCCTCAGAGTCCATGCGTCTCGGTGTCTCTGCGTCTCGGTGTCTCTGCGTCTCGGTGTCTATGCGTCTCTGCGTCTCTGTGTCTTTGTGTCTCTTCGTCTCTGAGTCTCTGAGTCTCAGTGTCTCGGCGTCTCAGTGTCTCTGCGTCTCAGTGTCCCCGCGTGTCAGAGTCCCCGCGTCTCAGAGTCCCCGCGTCTGAGAGTCCCCGCGTCTCAGTGTCTCTGCGTCTCAGTGTCACTGCGTCTCAGAGTCCCTGCGTCTCAGCGTCCCTGCGTCTCAGCATCCCTGCGTCTCAGCGTCCCTGCGTCTCAGCGTCTCTGCGTCTCAGCATCTCAGTGTCTCTGCGTCTCAGGGTCTCTGCGTCTCAGCGTCTCTGCGTCTCTGCGTCTCAGCGTCCCTGCGTCTCAGAGTCCCTGCGTCTCAGTGTCTCTGCGTCTCAGTGTCTCTGCGTCTCAGTGTCTCTGCGTTTCAGTGTCTCAGTGTCTCTGCGTCTCAGTGTCTCTGCGTCTCAGTGTCTCCGCCACGCAGACTCTCTGCGTCTCAGTGTCTCTGCGACTCAGTGTCTCTGCGCCTCAGTGTCCCTGCGTCTCAGAGTCCCTGCGTCTCAGTGTCTCTGCGTCTCAGAGTCTCAGTGTCTCTGCGCCTCAGTGTCCCTGCGTCTCAGTGTCTCTGGGTCTCAGTGTCTCAGTGTTTCTGCGTCTCAGTGTCTCTGCGTCTCAGTGTCTCTGCGTCTCAGTGTCTCTGCGCCTCTGCGTCTCAGTGTCTCTGCGTCTCAGTGTCTCTGCGTCTCTGCTTCTCTGTGTCTCTGTGTCTCAGTGTCTCTGCGTCTCATAGTCTCTGCGTCTCTGAGTCTCAGTGTCTCTGCGTCTCTGTGTCTCTGCGTCTCAGAGTCTCAGTGTCTCTGCATCTCTGTGTCTCTGCCTCTCTGTGTCTCAGTGTCTCAGCGACTCTGCGTCTCATAGTCTCTGCGTCTCAGAGTCTCTGAGTCTCAGTGTCTCAGTGTCACAGTGTCTCAGCGTCTCAGTGTCTCTGACTCCCAGACTCTCTGCGTCTGAGACTCTCTGCGTCTCAGTGTCTCTGCGTCTCAGTGTCTCTGCGTCTCATAGTCTCTGCGTCTCAGTGTCTCCGCGTCGCAGACTCTCTGCGTCTCAGTGTCTCTGCGTCTCAGTGTCTCTGCGTCTCAGAGTCCCTGCGTCTCAGTGTCTCTGCGTCTCAGTGTCCCTGCATCTCAGTGTCTCTGCATCTCAGTATCTCTGCGTCTCTGTGTCTCTGCGTCTCAGCGTCTCTGCGTCTTAGCGTCTCTGTGTCTTGGTGTCTCTGCGTCTCTGTGTCTCTGCGTCTCAGTGTCTCGGCGTCTCAGTGTCATGGCGTCTCAGAGTCTCTTCGTCTCAGAGTCTCTTCGTCCCTGAGTCTCAGTGTCTCTGCGTCTCAGTGTCTCTGCGTCTCAGAGTCCCTGCGTCTCAGAGCCCCTGCGTCTCAGAGTCCCTGCGTGTCTGTGTCTCTGCGTCTCAGAGTCCCTGCGTCTCAGAGTCCCTGCGTCTCAGAGTCCCTGCGTCTCTGCGTCTCAGCGTCTCAGCGTCTCTACGTCTCACAGTCTCTGCGTCTCAGCGTCTCAGATTCTCTGCGTCTCAGTGTCTCTGCGTCTCAGTGTCTCTGCGTCTCATAGTCTCAGTGTCTCAGTGTCTCCGCCTCGCAGACACTCTGCGTCTCAGTGTCTCTGCGTCTCAGTGTCTCTGCGTCTCAGTGTCTCTGCGCCTCAGAGTCCATGCGTCTCGGTGTCTCTGCGTCTCGGTGTCTCTGCGTCTCTGTGTCTTAGTGTCTCTTCGTCTCTGAGTCTCGGCGTCTCAGTGTCTCTGCGTCTCAGTGTCCCCGCGTCTCAGAGTCCCCGCGTCTCAGAGTCCCCGCGTCTCAGAGTCCCCGCGTCTCAGTGTCTCTGCGTCTCAGTGTCCCCGCGTCTCAGAGTCCCCGCGTCTCAGAGTCCCCGCGTCTCAGAGTCCCCGCGTCTCAGTGTCTCTGCGTCTCAGTGTCACTGTGTCTCAGAGTCCCTGCGTCTCAGCGTCCCTGCGTCTCAGCGTCCCTGCGTCTCAGCGTCTCTGCGTCTCAGTGTCTCTGCGTCTCAGTGTCTCCGCCTCGCAGACTCTCTGCGTCTCAGTGTCTCTGCGTCTCAGTGTCTCTGCGTCTCAGTGTCTCAGTGTCTCTGCGTCTCAGTGTCTCTGCGTCTCAGAGTCTCTGTGTCTCAGTGTCTCCGCCTCGCAGACTCTGCGTCTCAGTGTCTCTGCGTCTCAGTGTCTCTGCGTCTCAGAGTCCCTGCGTCTCAGAGTCTCAGCGTCTCAGTGTCTCTGCATCTCAGTGTCTCTGCATCTCTGCTTCTCAGACTCTCTGCGTCTCAGAGTCTGTGCGTCTCAGTGTCTCAGTGTCACAGTGTGTCAGCGTCTCTGCATCTCAGACTCTCTGCGTCTCAGGGTCTCTGAGTCTCAGTGTCTCTGCGTCTCAGTGTCTCTGCGCCTCAGAGTCCATGCGTCTCGGTGTCTCTGCGTCTCGGTGTCTCTGCGTCTCGGTGTCTCTGCGTCTCGGTGTCTATGCGTCTCTGTGTCTTTGTGTCTCTTCGTCTCTGAGTCTCAGTGTCTCTGCGTCTCAGTGTCCCCACATCTCTGCGTCCCTGCGTCTCGGCGTCTCTGCGTCTCAGTGTCTCTGCGTCTCAGTGTCTCTGCGTCTCAGTGTCTCTGCGTCTCAGTGTCTCCGCCTCGCAGACTCTCTGCGTCTCAGAGTCTCTGCATCTCAGTGTCTGTGCGTCTCTGCGTCTCTGCGTCTCAGTGTCTCTGCATCTCAGTGTCTCTGCGTCTCAGAGTCCCTGCGTCTCAGAGTCTCTGCGTCTCAGTGTCTCTGCATCTCAGTGTCTCTGCGTCTCTGCTTCTCAGGCTCTCTGCGTCTCAGAGTCTGTGCGTCTCAGTGTCTCAGTGTCACAGTGTCTCAGCGTCTCTGCATCTCAGACTCTCTGCGTCTCAGTGCCTCTGCGTCTCAGTGTCTCTGCGTCTCAGAGTACCCGCGTCTCAGAGTCCCCGCGTCTCAGAGTCCCCGCGTCTCAGTGTCTCTGCGTCTCAGTGTCTCTGCGTCTCAGAGTCCCTGCGTCACAGCGTCCCTGCGTCTCAGCGTCCCTGCGTCTCAGCGTCCCTGCGTCTCAGCGTCCCTGCGTCTCAGCGTCTCAGTGTCTCTGCGTCTCAGTGTCTCTGCGTCTCAGTGTCTCAGTGTCTCCGTGTCTCCGCCTCGCAGACTCTCTGTTTCTCAGTGTCTCTGCGTCTCAGTGTCTCTGCGTCTCAGTGTCTCTGCGTCTCAGTGTCTCTGCGTCTCAGTGTCTCTGCCTCGCAGACTCTCTGCGTCTCAGTGTCTCTGCGTCTCAGTGTCTCTGTGCCTCAGTGTCCCTGCGTCTCAGAGTCCCTGCGTCTCAGTGTCTCTGCGTCGCAGTGTGTCTGCGTCTCAGTGTCTCTGCGTCTCAGTGTCTCTGCGTCTCAGTGTCTCTGCGTCTCAGAGTCCCTGCGTCTCAGTGTCTCAGTGTCTCTGCGTCTCAGTGTCCCTGCATCTCAGTGTCTCTGCGTCTCAGTATCTCTGCGTCTCTGTGTCTCTGCGTGTCTGCGTCTCGGTGTCTCTGCGTCTCAGTGTCTCATAGTCTCTGCGTCTCAGTGTCTCCGCCTCGCAGACTCTCTGCGTCTCAGTGTCTCTGCGTCTCAGTGTCTCTGCGCCTCAGTGTCCCTGCGTCACAGAGTCCCTGCGTCTCAGTGTCTCTGCGTCTCAGTGTCTCTGCGTCTCAGTGTCTCTGCGCCTCTGCGTCTCACTGTCTCTGCGTCTCAGTGTCTCTGCGTCTCAGTGTCTCTGCGTCTCAGTGTCTCTGCGCCTCTGCGTCTCACTGTCTCTGCGTCTCAGTGTCTCTGCGTCTCTGCTTCTCTGTGTCTCTGTGTCTCTGCGTCTCATAGTCTCTGCGTCTCAGAGTCTCTGAGTCTCAGTGTCTCCGCCTCCCAGACTCTCTGCGTCTCAGAGTCTCAGTGTCTCTGCGTCTCTGTGTTTCTGCGTCTCTGTGTCTCAGCGTCTCTGCGTCTCATAGTCTCTGCGTCTCAGAGTCTCAGTGTCTCAGTGTCACAGTGTCTCAGCGTCTCAGTGTCTCTGACTCCCAGACTCTCTGCGTCTCAGACTCTCTGCGTCTCAGTGTCTCTGCGTCTCAGTGTCTCTGCGTCTCATAGTCTCTGCGTTCAGTGTCTCCGCCTCGCAGACTCTCTGCGTCTCAGTGTCTCAGTGTCTCTGCGTCTCAGTGTCTCTGCGTCTCAGAGTCCCTGCGTCTCAGAGTCTCAGTGTCTCTGCATCTCAGTGTCTCTGCGTCTCTGCTTCTCAGACTCTCTGCGTCTCAGAGTCTGTGCGTCTCAGTGTCTCAAGTGTCACAGTGTCTCAGCGTCTCTGCATCTCAGACTCTCTGCGTCTCAGTGTCTCTGCGTCTCAGTGTCTCTGCGTCTCAGTGTCTCTGCGCCTCAGAGTCCATGCGTCTCGGTGTCTCTGCGTCTCGGTGTCTCTGCGTCTCGGTGTCTCTGCGTCTCGGTGTCTATGCGTCTCTGTGTCTTTGTGTCTCTTCGTCTCTGAGTCTCTGAGTCTCAGTGTCTCAGCGTCTCAGTGTCTCTGCGTCTCAGTGTCCCCACGTCTCTGCGTCCCTGCGTCTCAGCGTCTCTGCGTCTCAGTGTCTCTGCGTCTCAGTGTCTCTGCGTCTCAGTGTCTCCGCCTCGCAGACTCTCTGCGTCTCAGTGTCTCTGCATCTCAGTGTCTCTGCGTCTCTGTGTCTCAGTGTCTCTGCGTCTCAGTGTCTCTGCGTCTCAGAGTCCCTGCGTCTCAGAGTCTCTGCGTCTCAGTGTCTATGCATCTCAGTGTCTCTGCGTCTCTGCTTCTCAGGCTCTCTGCGTCTCAGAGTCTGTGCGTCTCAGTGTCTCAGTGTCACAGTGTCTCAGTGTCTCTGCATCTCAGACTCTCTGCGTCTCAGTGACTCTGCGTCTCAGTGTCTCTGCGTCTCAGAGTACCCGCGTCTCAGAGTCCCCGCGTCTCAGAGTCCCCGCGTCTCAGTGTCTCTGCGTCTCAGTGTCTCTGCGTCTCAGAGTCCCTGCGTCTCAGCGTCCCTGCGTCTCAGCGTCCCTGCGTCTCAGTGTCCCTGCGTCTCAGCGTCTCTGCGTCTCAGCGTCTCAGTGTCTCTGCGTCTCAGTGTCTCTGCGTCTCAGTGTCTCTGCGTCTCAGTGTCTCCGTGTCTCCGCCTCGCAGACTCTCTGTTTCTCAGTGTCTCTGCGTCTCAGTGTCTCTGCGTCTCAGTGTCTCTGCATCTCATAGTCTCTGCGTCTCAGTGTCTCTGCCTCGCAGACTCTCTGCGTCTCAGTGTCTCTGCGTCTCAGTGTCTCTGTGCCTCAGTGTCCCTGCGTCTCAGAGTCCCTGCGTCTCAGTGTCTCTGCGTCTCAGTGTCTCTGCGTCTCAGTGTCTCTGCGTCTCAGAGTCCCTGCGTCTCAGTGTCTCAGTGTCTCTGCGTCTCAGTGTCCCTGCATCTCAGTGTCTCTGCATCTCAGTATCTCTGCGTCTCTGTGTCTCTGCGTCTCTGTGTCTCGGTGTCTCTGCGTCTCAGCGTCTCATAGTCTCTGCGTCTCAGTATCTCCGCCTCGCAGACTCTCTGCGTCTCAGTGTCTCTGCGTCTCAGTGTCTCTGCGCCTCAGTGTCCCTGCGTCACAGAGTCCCTGCGTCTCAGTGTCTCTGCGTCTCAGTGTCTCTGCGTCTCAGTGTCTCTGCGTCTCAGTGTCTCTGCGCCTCTGCGTCTCAGTGTCTCTGCGTCTCAGTGTCTCTGCGTCTCAGTGTCTCTGCGTCTCAGTGTCTCTGCGCCTCTGCGTCTCACTGTCTCTGCGTCTCTGCTTCTCTGTGTCTCTGTGTCTCAGTGTCTCTGCGTCTCATAGTCTCTGCGTCTCAGAGTCTCTGAGTCTCAGTGTCTCCGCCTCCCAGACTCTCTGCGTCTCAGAGTCTCAGTGTCTCTGCGTCTCTGTGTTTCTGCGTCTCTGTGTCTCAGCGTCTCTGCGTCTCATAGTCTCTGCGTCTCAGAGTCTCAGTGTCTCAGTGTCACAGTGTCTCAGCGTCTCAGTGTCTCTGACTCCCAGACGCTCTGCGTCTCAGACTCTCTGCGTCTCAGTGTCTCTGCGTCTCAGTGTCTCTGCGTCTCATTGTCTCTGCGTTCAGTGTCTCCGCCTCGCAGACTCTCTGCGTCTCAGTGTCTCAGTGTCTCTGCGTCTTAGTGTCTCTGCGTCTCAGAGTCCCTGCGTCTCAGAGTCTCAGTGTCTCTGCATCTCAGTGTCTCTGCGTCTCTGCTTCTCAGACTCTCTGCGTCTCAGAGTCTGTGCGTCTCAGTGTCTCAAGTGTCACAGTGTCTCAGCGTCTCTGCATCTCAGACTCTCTGCGTCTCAGTGTCTCTGCGTCTCAGAGTCCATGCGTCTCGGTGTCTCTGCGTCTCGGTGTCTCTGCGTCTCGGTGTCTATGCGTCTCTGTGTCTTTGTGTCTCTTCGTCTCTTCG
Organism: Carcharhinus amblyrhynchos; assembly: GCF_965287045.1. NCBI lineage: Eukaryota > Metazoa > Chordata > Chondrichthyes > Carcharhiniformes > Carcharhinidae > Carcharhinus > Carcharhinus amblyrhynchos. The sequence continues at coordinate 191,228 of NW_027649965.1, forward strand.
TCTCTGCGTCTCAGTGTCTCTGCGTCTCAGTGTCTCTGCGTCTCAGTGTCTCTGCGCCTCAGAGTCCATGCGTCTCGGTGTCTCTGCGTCTCGGTGTCTCTGCGTCTCGGTGTCTATGCGTCTCTGTGTCTTTGTGTCTCTTCGTCTCTGAGTCTCTGAGTCTCAGTGTCTCAGCGTCTCAGTGTCTCTGTGTCTCAGTGTCCCCACGTCTCTGCGTCCCTGCGTCTCAGCGTCTCTGCGTCTCAGTGTCTCTGCGTCTCAGTGTCTCTGCGTCTCAGTGTCTCTGCGTCTCAGTGTCTCCGCCTCGCAGACTCTCTACGTCTCAGTGTCTCTGCATCTCAGTGTCTCTGCGTCTCTGCGTCTCTGCGTCTCAGTGTCTCTGCGTCTCAGTGTCTCTGCGTCTCAGAGTCCCTGCGTCTCAGAGTCTCTGCGTCTCAGTGTCTATGCATCTCAGTGTCTCTGCGTCTCTGCTTCTCAGGCTCTCTGCGTCTCAGAGTCTGTGCGTCTCAGTGTCTCAGTGTCACAGTGTCTCAGTGTCTCTGCATCTCAGACTCTCTGCGTCTCAGTGCCTCTGCGTCTCAGTGTCTCTGCGTCTCAGAGTACCCGCGTCTCAGAGTCCCCGCGTCTCAGAGTCCCCGCGTCTCAGTGTTTCTGCGTCTCAGTGTCTCTGCGTCTCAGAGTCCCTGCGTCTCAGCGTCCCTGCGTCTCAGCGTCCCTGCGTCTCAGCGTCCCTGCGTCTCAGTGTCCATGCGTCTCAGCGTCTCTGCGTCTCAGCGTCTCAGTGTCTCTGCGTCTCAGTGTCTCTGCATCTCAGTGTCTCCGTGTCTCCGCCTCGCAGACTCTCTGTTTCTCAGTGTCTCTGCGTCTCAGTGTCTCTGCGTCTCAGTGTCTCTGCATCTCGTAGTCTCGGCGTCTCAGTGTCTCTGCCTCGCAGACTCTCTGCGTCTCAGTGTCTCTGCGTCTCAGTGTCTCTGTGCCTCAGTGTCCCTGCGTCTCAGAGTCCCTGCGTCTCAGTGTCTCTGCATCTCAGTATCTCTGCGTCTCTGTGTCTCTGCGTCTCTGTGTCTCTGCGTCTCAGCGTCTCATAGTCTCTGCGTCTCAGTATCTCCGCCTCGCAGACTCTCTGCGTCTCAGTGTCTCTGCGTCTCAGTGTCTCTGCGCCTCAGTGTCCCTGCGTCACAGAGTCCCTGCGTCTCAGTGTCTCTGCGTCTCAGTGACTCTGCGTCTCAGTGTCTCTGCGTCTCAGTGTCTCTGCGTCTCAGTGTCTCTGCGCCTCTGCGTCTCAGTGTCTCTGCGTCTCAGTGTCTCTGCGTCTCAGTGTCTCTGCGTCTCAGTGTCTCTGCGTCTCAGTGTCTCAGTGTCTCTGCGTCTCAGTGTCCCTGCATCTCAGTGTCTCTGCGTCTCAGTATCTCTGCGTCTCTGTGTCTCTGCGTCTCTGTGTCTCGGTGTCTCTGCGTCTCAGCGTCTCATAGTCTCTGCGTCTCAGTGTGTCCGCCTCGCAGACTCTCTGCGTCTCAGTGTCTCTGCGTCTCAGTGTCTCTGCGCCTCAGTGTCCCTGCGTCACAGAGTCCCTGCGTGTCTGTGTCTCTGCGTCTCAGTGTCTCTGCGTCTCAGTGTCTCTGCGTCTCAGTGTCTCTGCGCCTCTGCGTCTCAGTGTCTCTGCGTCTCAGTGTCTCTGCGTCTCAGTGTGTCTGCGTCTCTGCTTCTCTGTGTCTCTGTGTCTCAGTGTCTCTGCGTCTCATAGTCTCTGCGTCTCAGAGTCTCTGAGTCTCAGTGTCTCCGCCTCCCAGACTCTCTGCGTCTCAGAGTCTCAGTGTCTCTGCGTCTCTGTGTTTCTGCGTCTCTGTGTCTCAGCGTCTCTGCGTCTCATAGTCTCTGCGTCTCAGAGTCTCAGTGTCTCAGTGTCACAGTGTCTCAGCGTCTCAGTGTCTCTGACTCCCAGACTCTCTGCGTCTCAGACTCTCTGCGTCTCAGTGTCTCTGCGTCTCAGTGTCTCTGCGTCTCATAGTCTCTGCGTTCAGTGTCTCCGCCTCGCAGACTCTCTGCGTCTCAGTGTCTCAGTGTCTCTGCGTCTCAGTGTCTCTGCGTCTCAGAGTCCCTGCGTCTCAGAGTCTCAGTGTCTCTGCATCTCAGTGTCTCTGCGTCTCTGCTTCTCAGACTCTCTGCGTCTCAGAGTCTGTGCGTCTCAGTGTCTCAAGTGTCACAGTGTCTCAGCGTCTCTGCATCTCAGACTCTCTGCGTCTCAGTGTCTCTGCGTCTCAGTGTCTCTGCGCCTCAGAGTCCATGCGTCTCGGTGTCTCTGCGTCTCGGTGTCTCTGCGTCTCGGTGTCTCTGCGTCTCGGTGTCTATGCGTCTCTGTGTCTTTGTGTCTCTTTGTCTCTGAGTCTCTGAGTCTCAGTGTCTTTGAGTCTCAGTGTCTCAGCGTCTCAGTGTCTCTGCGTCTCAGTGTCCCCACGTCTCTGCGTCCCTGCGTCTCAGCGTCTCTGCGTCTCAGTGTCTCTGCGTCTCAGTGTCTCTGCGTCTCAGTGTCTCTGCGTCTCAGTGTCTCCGCCTCGCAGACTCTCTGCGTCTCAGTGTCTCTGCATCTCAGTGTCTCTGCGTCTCTGCGTCTCAGTGTCTCTGCGTCTCAGTGTCTCTGCGTCTCAGAGTCCCTGCGTCTCAGAGTCTCTGCGTCTCAGTGTCTATGCATCTCAGTGTCTCTGCGTCTCTGCTTCTCAGGCTCTCTGCGTCTCAGAGTCTGTGCGTCTCAGTGTCTCAGTGTCACAGTGTCTCAGTGTCTCTGCATCTCAGACTCTCTGCGTCTCAGTGCCTCTGCGTCTCAGTGTCTCTGCGTCTCAGAGTACCCGCGTCTCAGAGTCCCCGCGTCTCAGAGTCCCCGCGTCTCAGTGTCTCTGCGTCTCAGTGTCTCTGCGTCTCAGAGTCCCTGCGTCTCAGCGTCCCTGCGTCACAGCGTCCCTGCGTCTCAGCGTCCCTGCGTCTCAGTGTCCCTGCGTCTCAGCGTCCCTGCGTCTCAGCGTCTCAGTGTCTCTGCGTCTCAGTGTCTCTGCGTCTCAGTGTCTCTGCGTCTCAGTGTCTCTGCGTCTCAGTGTCTCCGTGTCTCCGCCTCGCAGACTCTCTGTTTCTCAGTGTCTCTGCGTCTCAGTGTCTCTGCGTCTCAGTGTCTCTGCATCTCATAGTCTCTGCGTCTCAGTGTCTCTGCCTCGCAGACTCTCTGCGTCTCAGTGTCTCTGCGTCTCAGTGTCTCTGTGCCTCAGTGTCCCTGCGTCTCAGAGTCCCTGCGTCTCAGTGTCTCTGCGTCTCAGTGTCTCTGCGTCTCAGAGTCCCTGCGTCTCAGTGTCTCTGCGTCTCAGTGTCTCTGCGTCTCAGTGTCCCTGCATCTCAGTGTCTCTGCGTCTCTGTGTCTCTGCGTCTCTGTGTCTCGGTGTCTCTGCGTCTCAGCGTCTCATAGTCTCTGCGTCTCAGTATCTCCGCCTCGCAGACTCTCTGCGTCTCAGTGTCTCTGCGTCTCAGTGTCTCTGCGCCTCAGTGTCCCTGCGTCACAGAGTCCCTGCGTCTCAGTGTCTCTGCGTCTCAGTGACTCTGCGTCTCAGTGTCTCTGCGTCTCAGTGTCTCTGCGTCTCAGTGTCTCTGCGCCTCTGCGTCTCAGTGTCTCTGCGTCTCAGTGTCTCTGCGTCTCAGTGTCTCTGCGTCTCAGTGTCTCTGCGCCTCTGTGTCTCACTGTCTCTGCGTCTCAGTGTCTCTGCGTCTCTGCTTCTCTGTGTCTCTGTGTCTCAGTGTCTCAGTGTCTCTGCGTCTCATAGTCTCTGCGTCTCAGAGTCTCTGAGTCTCAGTGTCTCCGCCTCCCAGACTCTCTGCGTCTCAGAGTCTCAGTGTCTCTGCGTCTCTGTGTTTCTGCGTCTCTGTGTCTCTGTGTCTCAGCGTCTCATAGTCTCTGCGTCTCAGAGTCTCAGTGTCTCAGTGTCTCAGTGTCACAGTGTCTCAGCGTCTCAGTGTCTCTGACTCCGACTCTCTGCGTCTCAGTGTCTCTGTGTCTCAGTGTCTCTGCGTCTCATAGTCTCTGCGTTCAGTGTCTCCGCCTCGCAGACTCTCTGCGTCTCAGTGTCTCAGTGCCTCTGCGTCTCAGTGTCTCTGCGTCTCAGTGTCTCTGCGTCTCAGAGTCCCTGCGTCTCAGTGTCTCAGTGTCTCTGCGTCTCAGTGTCCCTGCATCTCAGTGTCTCTGCGTCTCAGTATCTCTGCGTCTCTGTGTCTCTGCGTCTCTGTGTCTCTGCGTCTCTGTGTCTCGGCGTCTCTGCGTCTCAGCGTCTCTGCGTCTCAGTGTCTCTGCGTCTCTGTGTCTTGGTGTCTCTGCGTCTCTGTGTCTCTGCGTCTCAGTGTCTCTGCGTCTCAGTGTCTCGGCGTCTCAGTGTCATGGCGTCTCAGAGTCTCTTCGTCTCAGAGTCTCTTCGTCCCGGAGTCTCAGTGTCTCTGCGTCTCAGTGTCTCTGCGTCTCAGTGTCCCTGCGTCTCAGAGTCACTGCGTGTCAGAGTCTCTGCGTCTCAGAGTCCCTGCGTCTCAGAGTCCCTGCGTCTCAGAGTCCCTGCGTCTCAGTGTCTCTGCGTCTCAGCGTCTCACAGTCTCTGCGTCTCAGCGTCTCAGATTCACTGCGTCTCAGTGTCTCTGCGTCTCAGTGTCTCTGCGTCTCATAGTCTCTGCGTCTCAGTGTCTCTGCCTCGCAGACACTCTGCGTCTCAGTGTCTCTGCGTCTCAGTGTCTCTGCGTCTCAGTGTCTCTGTGCCTCAGAGTCCATGCGTCTCGGTGTCTCTGCGTCTCGGTGTCTCTGCGTCTCGGTGTCTCTGCGTCTCTGTGTCTTTGTGTCTCTTCGTCTCTGAGTCTCAGTGTCTCGGCGTCTCAGTGTCTCTGCGTCTCAGTGTCCCCGCGTCTCAGAGTCCCTGCGTCTCAGAGTCCCCGCGTCTCAGAGTCCCCGCGTCTCAGTGTCTCTGCGTCTCAGTGTCCCCGCGTCTCAGAGTCCCCGCGTCTCAGAGTCCCCGCTTCTCAGAGTCCCCGCGTCTCAGAGTCCCCGCGTCTCAATGTCTCTGCGTCTCAGTGCCACTGCGTCTCAGAGTCCCTGCGTCTCAGCGTCCCTGCGTCTCAGCGTCCCAGCGTCTCTGCGTCTCAGTGTCTCTGCGTCTCAGTGTCTCTGCGTCTCAGAGCCTCTGTGTCTCAGTGTCTCCGCCTCGCAGACTCTCTGCGTCTCAGTGTCTCTGCGTCTCAGAGTCCCTGCGTCTCAGAGTCTCTGCGTCTCAATGTCTCTGCATCTCAGTGTCTCTGCGTCTCAGCGTCTCTGCTTCTCAGACTCTCTGCGTCTCAGAGTCTGTGCGTCTCAGTGTCTCAGTGTCACAGTGTCTCAGCGTCTCTGCATCTCAGACTCTCTGCGTCTCAGTGCCTCTGCGTCTCAGTGTCTCCGCGTCTCAGTGTCCCCGCGTCTCAGAGTCCCCGCGTCTCAGAGTCCCCGCGTCTCAGGGTCCCCGCGTCTCAGGTTCCCCGCGTCTCAGAGTCCCCACGTCTCAGAGTACCCGCGTCTCAGAGTCCCCGCGTCTCACAGTCCCCGCGTCTCAGAGTCCCCGCGTCTCAGACTCTCTGCGTCTCAGCGTCCCTGCGTCTCAGCGTCCCTGCGTCTCAGCGTCCTTGCGTCTCAGCGTCCCTGCGTCTCAGCATCTCTGCATCTCTGCGTCTCTGCGTCTCAGCGTCTCAGTGTCTCTGCGTCTCAGTGTCTCTGCGTCTCAGTGTCTCTGCGTCTCATAGTCTCTGCATCTCAGTGTCTCCGCCTCGCAGACTCTCTGCGTCTCAGTGTCTCTGCGTCTCAGTGTCTCTGCGCCTCAGTGTCCCTGCGTCTCAGAGTCCCTGCGTCTCAGCGTCTCTGCGTCTCAGTGTCTCAGTGTCTCTGCGTCTCAGTGTCCCTGCGTCTCAGTGTCTCTGCGCCTCTGCGTCTCAGTGTCTCTGCGTCTCAGTGTCTCTGTGTCTCTGCGTCTCTGCTTCTCTGTGTCTCTGTGTCTCAGTGTCTCTGCGTCTCATAGTCTCTGCGTCTCAGAGTCTCTGAGTCGCAGTGTCTCCGCCTCCCAGACTCTCTGCGTCTCAGAGTCTCAGTGTCTCTGCGTCTCTGTGTCTCAGCGTCTCTGCGTCTCATAGTCTCTGCGTCTCAGAGTCTCTGAGTCTCAGTGTCTCAGTGTCACAGTGTCTCAGCGTCTCAGTGTCTCAGTGTCTCTGACTCCCAGACTCTCTGCGTCTCAGACTCTCTGCGTCTCAGTGTCTCTGCGTCTCAGTGTCTCTGCGTCTCATAGTCTCTGCGTCTCAGTGTCTCCGCCTCGCAGACTCTCTGCGTCTCAGTGTCTCAGTGTCTCTGCGTCTCAGTGTCTCTGCGTCTCAGTGTCTCTGCGTCTCAGAGTCCCTGCGTCTCAGTGTCTCAGTGTCTCTGCGTCTCAGTGTCCCTGCATCTCAGTGTCTCTGCGTCTCAGTATCTCTGCGTCTCTGTGTCTCTGCGTCTCTGTGTCTCGGTGTCTCTGCGTCTCCACGTCTCTGCGTCTCATAGTCTCTGCGTCTCAGTGTCTCCGCCTCGCAGACTCTCTGCGTCTCAGTGTCTCTGCGTCTCAGTGTCTCTGCGCCTCAGTGTCCCTGCGTCACAGAGTCCCTGCGTCTCAGTGTCTCTGCGTCTCAGTGTCTCAGTGTCTCTGCGTCTCAGTGTCTCTGCGTCTCAGTGTCTCTGCGTCTCAGAGTCTCTGCGTCTCAGTGTCTCTGCGCCTCTGCGTCTCAGTGTCTCTGCGTCTCAGTGTCTCTTTGTCTCTGCGTCTCTGTGTCTCTATGTCTCAGTGTCTCAGTGTCTCTGCGTCTCATAGTCTCTGCGTCTCAGAGTCTCTGAGTCTCAGTGTCTCCGCCTCCCAGACTGTCAGCGTCTCAGAGTCTCAGTGTCTCTGCGTCTCTTGTGTTTCTGCGTCTCTGTGTCTCTGTGTCTCAGCGTCTCTGCGTCTCATAGTCTCTGCGTCTCAGAGTCTCTGAGTCTCAATGTCACAGTGTCTCAGCGTCACAGTGTCTCTGACTCCCAGACTCTCTGCGTCTCAGACTCTCTGCGTCTCAGTGTCTCTGCGTCTCAGTGTCTCTGCGTCTCATAGTCTCTGCGTCTCAGTGTCTCCGCCTCGCAGACTCTCTGCGTCTCAGTGTCTCTGCGTCTCAGTGTCTCTGCTTCTAGTGTCTCTGCGTCTCAGAGTCCCTGCGTCTCAGTGTCTCTGCGTCTCAGTGTCCCTGCATCTCAGTGTCTCTGCGTCTCAGTATCTCTGCGTCTCTGTGTCTCTGCATCTCTGTGTCTCGGCGTCTCTGCGTCGCAGCGTTTCTGCGTCTCAGTGTCTTGGTGTCTCTGCATCTCAGTGTCTCGGCGTCTCAGTGTCTCTGCGTCTCAGTGTCTCTGCGTCTCAGTGTCTCTGCGTCTCATAGTCTCTGCATCTCAGTGTCTCCGCCTCGCACACTCTCTGCGTCTCAGTGTCTCTGCGCCTCAGTGTCCCTGCGTCTCAGTGTCCCTGCGTCTCAGCGTCTCTGCGTCTCAGTGTCTCAGTGTCTCTGCGTCTCAGTGTCCCTGCGTCTCAGTGTCTCTGCGCCTCTGCGTCTCAGTGTCTCTGCGTCTCAGTGTCTCTGTGTCTCTGCGTCTCTGCTTCTCTGTGTCTCTGTGTCTCAGTGTCTCTGCGTCTCATAGTCTCTGCGTCTCAGAGTCTCTGAGTCGCAGTGTCTCCGCCTCCCAGACTCTCTGCGTCTCAGAGTCTCAGTGTCTCTGCGTCTCTGTGTCTCAGCGTCTCTGCGTCTCATAGTCTCTGCGTCTCAGAGTCTCAGTGTCACAGTGTCTCAGCGTCTCAGTGTCTCTGACTCCCAGACTCTCTGCGTCTCAGACTCTCTGCGTCTCAGTGTCTCTGCGTCTCAGTGTCTCTGCGTCTCATAGTCTCTGCGTCTCAGTGTCTCCGCCTCGCAGACTCTCTGCGTCTCAGTGTCTCTGCGTCTCAGTGTCTCAGTGTCTCTGCGTCTCAGTGTCTCTGCGTCTCAGTGTCTCTGCGTCTCAGAGTCTCTGCGTCTCAGTGTCTCTGCGCCTCTGCGTCTCAGTGTCTCTGCGTCTCAGTGTCTCTTTGTCTCTGCGTCTCTGTGTCTCTATGTCTCAGTGTCTCAGTGTCTCTGCGTCTCATAGTCTCTGCGTCTCAGAGTCTCTGAGTCTCAGTGTCTCCGCCTCCCAGACTGTCAGCGTCTCAGAGTCTCAGTGTCTCTGCGTCTCTTGTGTTTCTGCGTCTCTGTGTCTCGGTGTCTCAGCGTCTCTGCGTCTCATAGTCTCTGCGTCTCAGAGTCTCTGAGTCTCAATGTCACAGTGTCTCAGCGTCACAGTGTCTCTGACTCCCAGACTCTCTGCGTCTCAGACTCTCTGCGTCTCAGTGTCTCTGCGTCTCAGTGTCTCTGCGTCTCATAGTCTCTGCGTCTCAGTGTCTCCGCCTCGCAGACTCTCTGCGTCTCAGTGTCTCTGCGTCTCAGTGTCTCTGCTTCTAGTGTCTCTGCGTCTCAGAGTCCCTGCGTCTCAGTGTCTCTGCGTCTCAGTGTCCCTGCATCTCAGTGTCTCTGCGTCTCAGTATCTCTGCGTCTCTGTGTCTCTGCATCTCTGTGTCTCGGCGTCTCTGCGTCGCAGCGTTTCTGCGTCTCAGTGTCTTGGTGTCTCTGCATCTCAGTGTCTCGGCGTCTCAGTGTCTCTGCGTCTCAGTGTCTCTGCGTCTCAGTGTCTCTGCGTCTCATAGTCTCTGCATCTCAGTGTCTCCGCCTCGCACACTCTCTGCGTCTCAGTGTCTCTGCGCCTCAGTGTCCCTGCGTCTCAGTGTCCCTGCGTCTCAGCGTCTCTGCGTCTCAGTGTCTCAGTGTCTCTGCGTCTCAGTGTCCCTGCGTCTCAGTGTCTCTGCGCCTCTGCGTCTCAGTGTCTCTGTGTCTCAGTGTCTCTGTGTCTCTGCGTCTCTGCTTCTCTGTGTCTCTGTGTCTCAGTGTCTCTGCGTCTCATAGTCTCTGCGTCTCAGAGTCTCTGAGTCGCAGTGTCTCCGCCTCCCAGACTCTCTGCGTCTCAGAGTCTCAGTGTCTCTGCGTCTCTGTGTCTCAGCGTCTCTGCGTCTCATAGTCTCTGCGTCTCAGAGTCTCAGTGTCACAGTGTCTCAGCGTCTCAGTGTCTCTGACTCCCAGACTCTCTGCGTCTCAGACTCTCTGCGTCTCAGTGTCTCTGCGTCTCAGTGTCTCTGCGTCTCATAGTCTCTGCGTCTCAGTGTCTCCGCCTCGCAGACTCTCTGCGTCTCAGTGTCTCAGTGTCTCTGCGTCTCAGTGTCTCTGCGTCTCAGTGTCTCTGCGTCTCAGAGTCCCCGCGTCTCAGTGTCTCAGTGTCTCTGCGTTTCAGTGTCCCTGCATCTCAGTGTCTCTGCGTCTCAGTGTCTCAGTGTCTCTGCGTCTCAGTGTCTCTGTGTCTCAGTGTCTCTGCGTCTCAGTGTCTCTGCGCCTCTGCGTCTCAGTGTCTCTGCGTCTCAGTGTCTCTGCGTCTCTGTGTCTCTGTGTCTCAGTGTCTCAGTGTCTCTGCGTCTCATAGTCTCTGCGTCTCAGAGTCTCTGAGTCTCAGTGTCTCCGCCTCCCAGACTCTCAGCGTCTCAGAGTCTCAGTGTCTCTGCGTCTCTTGTGTTTCTGCGTCTCTGTGTCTCTGCGTCTCAGCGTCTCTGCGTCTCACAGTCTCTGCGTCTCAGCGTCTCAGATACTCTGCGTCTCAGTGTCTCTGCGTCTCAGTGTCTCTGCGTCTCATAGTCTCTGCGTCTCAGTGTCTCCGCCTCGCAGACACTCTGCGTCTCAGTGTCTCAGTGTCTCTGCGTCTCAGTGTCTCTGCGTCTCAGTGTCTCTGTGCAACAGAGTCCATGCGTCTCGGTGTCTCTGCGTCTCGGTGTCTCTGCGTCTCGGTGTCTCTGCGTCTCGGTGTCTATGCGTCTCTGCGTCTCTGCGTCTCTGTGTCTTTGTGTCTCTTTGTCTCTGAGACTCTGAGTCTCAGTGTCTCTGAGTCTCAGTGTCTCAGCGTCTCAGTGTCTCTGCGTCTCAGTGTCCCCGCGTCTCAGAGTCCCCGCGTCTCAGAGTCCCCGCGTCTCAGAGTCCCCGCATCTCAGAGTCCCCGCGTCTCAGAGTCCCCGCGTCTCAGTGTCTCTGCGTCTCAGAGTCCCCGCGTCTCAGAGTCCCCGCGTCTCAGAGTCCCCGCGACTCAGAGACCCCGCGTCTCAGTGTCTCTGCGTCTCAGTGTCACTGCGTCTCAGAGTCCCTGTGTCTCAGCGTCCTGCGTCTCAGCGTCCCTGTGTCTCAGCGTCCCTGCGTCTCAGTGTCTCTGCGTCTCTTGTGTTTCTGCGTCTCTGTGTCTCTGTGTCTCAGCGTCTCTGCGTCTCATAGTCTCTGCGTCTCAGAGTCTCTGAGTCTCAATGTCACAGTGTCTCAGCGTCACAGTGTGTCTGACTCCCAGACTCTCTGCGTCTCAGACTCTCTGCGTCTCAGTGTCTCTGCGTCTCAGTGTCTCTGCGTCTCATAGTCTCTGCGTCTCAGTGTCTCCGCCTCGCAGACTCTCTGCGTCTCAGTGTCTCTGCGTCTCAGTGTCTCTGCTTCTAGTGTCTCTGCGTCTCAGAGTCCCTGCGTCTCAGTGTCTCTGCGTCTCAGTGTCCCTGCATCTCAGTGTCTCTGCGTCTCAGTATCTCTGCGTCTCTGTGTCTCTGCATCTCTGTGTCTCGGCGTCTCTGCGTCGCAGCGTTTCTGCGTCTCAGTGTCTTGGTGTCTCTGCATCTCAGTGTCTCGGCGTCTCAGTGTCTCTGCGTCTCAGTGTCTCTGCGTCTCAGTGTCTCTGCGTCTCATAGTCTCTGCATCTCAGTGTCTCCGCCTCGCACACTCTCTGCGTCTCAGTGTCTCTGCGCCTCAGTGTCCCTGCGTCTCAGTGTCCCTGCGTCTCAGCGTCTCTGCGTCTCAGTGTCTCAGTGTCTCTGCGTCTCAGTGTCCCTGCGTCTCAGTGTCTCTGCGCCTCTGCGTCTCAGTGTCTCTGCGTCTCAGTGTCTCTGTGTCTCTGCGTCTCTGCTTCTCTGTGTCTCTGTGTCTCAGTGTCTCTGCGTCTCATAGTCTCTGCGTCTCAGAGTCTCTGAGTCGCAGTGTCTCCGCCTCCCAGACTCTCTGCGTCTCAGAGTCTCAGTGTCTCTGCGTCTCTGTGTCTCAGCGTCTCTGCGTCTCATAGTCTCTGCGTCTCAGAGTCTCAGTGTCACAGTGTCTCAGCGTCTCAGTGTCTCTGACTCCCAGACTCTCTGCGTCTCAGACTCTCTGCGTCTCAGTGTCTCTGCGTCTCAGTGTCTCTGCGTCTCATAGTCTCAGCGTCTCAGTGTCTCCGCCTCGCAGACTCTCTGCGTCTCAGTGTCTCAGTGTCTCTGCGTCTCAGTGTCTCTGCGTCTCAGTGTCTCTGCGTCTCAGAGTCCCCGCGTCTCAGTGTCTCAGTGTCTCTGCGTTTCAGTGTCCCTGCATCTCAGTGTCTCTGCGTCTCAGTGTCTCAGTGTCTCTGCGTCTCAGTGTCTCTGTGTCTCAGTGTCTCTGCGTCTCAGTGTCTCTGCGCCTCTGCGTCTCAGTGTCTCTGCGTCTCAGTGTCTCTGCGTCTCTGTGTCTCTGTGTCTCAGTGTCTCAGTGTCTCTGCGTCTCATAGTCTCTGCGTCTCAGAGTCTCTGAGTCTCAGTGTCTCCGCCTCCCAGACTCTCAGCGTCTCAGAGTCTCAGTGTCTCTGCGTCTCTTGTGTTTCTGCGTCTCTGTGTCTCTGCGTCTCAGCGTCTCTGCGTCTCACAGTCTCTGCGTCTCAGCGTCTCAGATACTCTGCGTCTCAGTGTCTCTGCGTCTCAGTGTCTCTGCGTCTCATAGTCTCTGCGTCTCAGTGTCTCCGCCTCGCAGACACTCTGCGTCTCAGTGTCTCAGTGTCTCTGCGTCTCAGTGTCTCTGCGTCTCAGTGTCTCTGTGCAACAGAGTCCATGCGTCTCGGTGTCTCTGCGTCTCGGTGTCTCTGCGTCTCGGTGTCTCTGCGTCTCGGTGTCTATGCGTCTCTGCGTCTCTGCGTCTCTGTGTCTTTGTGTCTCTTTGTCTCTGAGACTCTGAGTCTCAGTGTCTCTGAGTCTCAGTGTCTCAGCGTCTCAGTGTCTCTGCGTCTCAGTGTCCCCGCGTCTCAGAGTCCCCGCGTCTCAGAGTCCCCGCGTCTCAGAGTCCCCGCATCTCAGAGTCCCCGCGTCTCAGAGTCCCCGCGTCTCAGTGTCTCTGCGTCTCAGAGTCCCCGCGTCTCAGAGTCCCCGCGTCTCAGAGTCCCCGCGACTCAGAGACCCCGCGTCTCAGTGTCTCTGCGTCTCAGTGTCACTGCGTCTCAGAGTCCCTGTGTCTCAGCGTCCTGCGTCTCAGCGTCCCTGTGTCTCAGCGTCCCTGCGTCTCAGTGTCTCTGCGTCTCTTGTGTTTCTGCGTCTCTGTGTCTCTGTGTCTCAGCGTCTCTGCGTCTCATAGTCTCTGCGTCTCAGAGTCTCTGAGTCTCAATGTCACAGTGTCTCAGCGTCACAGTGTCTCTGACTCCCAGACTCTCTGCGTCTCAGACTCTCTGCGTCTCAGTGTCTCTGCGTCTCAGTGTCTCTGCGTCTCATAGTCTCTGCGTCTCAGTGTCTCCGCCTCGCAGACTCTCTGCGTCTCAGTGTCTCTGCGTCTCAGTGTCTCTGCTTCTAGTGTCTCTGCGTCTCAGAGTCCCTGCGTCTCAGTGTCTCTGCGTCTCAGTGTCCCTGCATCTCAGTGTCTCTGCGTCTCAGTATCTCTGCGTCTCTGTGTCTCTGCATCTCTGTGTCTCGGCGTCTCTGCGTCGCAGCGTTTCTGCGTCTCAGTGTCTTGGTGTCTCTGCATCTCAGTGTCTCGGCGTCTCAGTGTCTCTGCGTCTCAGTGTCTCTGCGTCTCAGTGTCTCTGCGTCTCATAGTCTCTGCATCTCAGTGTCTCCGCCTCGCACACTCTCTGCGTCTCAGTGTCTCTGCGCCTCAGTGTCCCTGCGTCTCAGTGTCCCTGCGTCTCAGCGTCTCTGCGTCTCAGTGTCTCAGTGTCTCTGCGTCTCAGTGTCCCTGCGTCTCAGTGTCTCTGCGCCTCTGCGTCTCAGTGTCTCTGCGTCTCAGTGTCTCTGTGTCTCTGCGTCTCTGCTTCTCTGTGTCTCTGTGTCTCAGTGTCTCTGCGTCTCATAGTCTCTGCGTCTCAGAGTCTCTGAGTCGCAGTGTCTCCGCCTCCCAGACTCTCTGCGTCTCAGAGTCTCAGTGTCTCTGCGTCTCTGTGTCTCAGCGTCTCTGCGTCTCATAGTCTCTGCGTCTCAGAGTCTCAGTGTCACAGTGTCTCAGCGTCTCAGTGTCTCTGACTCCCAGACTCTCTGCGTCTCAGACTCTCTGCGTCTCAGTGTCTCTGCGTCTCAGTGTCTCTGCGTCTCATAGTCTCTGCGTCTCAGTGTCTCCGCCTCGCAGACTCTCTGCGTCTCAGTGTCTCTGCGTCTCAGTGTCTCAGTGTCTCTGCGTCTCAGTGTCTCTGCGTCTCAGTGTCTCTGCGTCTCAGAGTCTCTGCGTCTCAGTGTCTCTGCGCCTCTGCGTCTCAGTGTCTCTGCGTCTCAGTGTCTCTTTGTCTCTGCGTCTCTGTGTCTCTATGTCTCAGTGTCTCAGTGTCTCTGCGTCTCATAGTCTCTGCGTCTCAGAGTCTCTGAGTCTCAGTGTCTCCGCCTCCCAGACTGTCAGCGTCTCAGAGTCTCAGTGTCTCTGCGTCTCTTGTGTTTCTGCGTCTCTGTGTCTCGGTGTCTCAGCGTCTCTGCGTCTCATAGTCTCTGCGTCTCAGAGTCTCTGAGTCTCAATGTCACAGTGTCTCAGCGTCACAGTGTCTCTGACTCCCAGACTCTCTGCGTCTCAGACTCTCTGCGTCTCAGTGTCTCTGCGTCTCAGTGTCTCTGCGTCTCATAGTCTCTGCGTCTCAGTGTCTCCGCCTCGCAGACTCTCTGCGTCTCAGTGTCTCTGCGTCTCAGTGTCTCTGCTTCTAGTGTCTCTGCGTCTCAGAGTCCCTGCGTCTCAGTGTCTCTGCGTCTCAGTGTCCCTGCATCTCAGTGTCTCTGCGTCTCAGTATCTCTGCGTCTCTGTGTCTCTGCATCTCTGTGTCTCGGCGTCTCTGCGTCGCAGCGTTTCTGCGTCTCAGTGTCTTGGTGTCTCTGCATCTCAGTGTCTCGGCGTCTCAGTGTCTCTGCGTCTCAGTGTCTCTGCGTCTCAGTGTCTCTGCGTCTCATAGTCTCTGCATCTCAGTGTCTCCGCCTCGCACACTCTCTGCGTCTCAGTGTCTCTGCGCCTCAGTGTCCCTGCGTCTCAGTGTCCCTGCGTCTCAGCGTCTCTGCGTCTCAGTGTCTCAGTGTCTCTGCGTCTCAGTGTCCCTGCGTCTCAGTGTCTCTGCGCCTCTGCGTCTCAGTGTCTCTGTGTCTCAGTGTCTCTGTGTCTCTGCGTCTCTGCTTCTCTGTGTCTCTGTGTCTCAGTGTCTCTGCGTCTCATAGTCTCTGCGTCTCAGAGTCTCTGAGTCGCAGTGTCTCCGCCTCCCAGACTCTCTGCGTCTCAGAGTCTCAGTGTCTCTGCGTCTCTGTGTCTCAGCGTCTCTGCGTCTCATAGTCTCTGCGTCTCAGAGTCTCAGTGTCACAGTGTCTCAGCGTCTCAGTGTCTCTGACTCCCAGACTCTCTGCGTCTCAGACTCTCTGCGTCTCAGTGTCTCTGCGTCTCAGTGTCTCTGCGTCTCATAGTCTCTGCGTCTCAGTGTCTCCGCCTCGCAGACTCTCTGCGTCTCAGTGTCTCAGTGTCTCTGCGTCTCAGTGTCTCTGCGTCTCAGTGTCTCTGCGTCTCAGAGTCCCCGCGTCTCAGTGTCTCAGTGTCTCTGCGTTTCAGTGTCCCTGCATCTCAGTGTCTCTGCGTCTCAGTGTCTCAGTGTCTCTGCGTCTCAGTGTCTCTGTGTCTCAGTGTCTCTGCGTCTCAGTGTCTCTGCGCCTCTGCGTCTCAGTGTCTCTGCGTCTCAGTGTCTCTGCGTCTCTGTGTCTCTGTGTCTCAGTGTCTCAGTGTCTCTGCGTCTCATAGTCTCTGCGTCTCAGAGTCTCTGAGTCTCAGTGTCTCCGCCTCCCAGACTCTCAGCGTCTCAGAGTCTCAGTGTCTCTGCGTCTCTTGTGTTTCTGCGTCTCTGTGTCTCTGCGTCTCAGCGTCTCTGCGTCTCACAGTCTCTGCGTCTCAGCGTCTCAGATACTCTGCGTCTCAGTGTCTCTGCGTCTCAGTGTCTCTGCGTCTCATAGTCTCTGCGTCTCAGTGTCTCCGCCTCGCAGACACTCTGCGTCTCAGTGTCTCAGTGTCTCTGCGTCTCAGTGTCTCTGCGTCTCAGTGTCTCTGTGCAACAGAGTCCATGCGTCTCGGTGTCTCTGCGTCTCGGTGTCTCTGCATCTCGGTGTCTCTGCGTCTCGGTGTCTATGCGTCTCTGCGTCTCTGCGTCTCTGTGTCTTTGTGTCTCTTTGTCTCTGAGACTCTGAGTCTCAGTGTCTCTGAGTCTCAGTGTCTCAGCGTCTCAGTGTCTCTGCGTCTCAGTGTCCCCGCGTCTCAGAGTCCCCGCGTCTCAGAGTCCCCGCGTCTCAGAGTCCCCGCATCTCAGAGTCCCCGCGTCTCAGAGTCCCCGCGTCTCAGTGTCTCTGCGTCTCAGAGTCCCCGCGTCTCAGAGTCCCCGCGTCTCAGAGTCCCCGCGACTCAGAGACCCCGCGTCTCAGTGTCTCTGCGTCTCAGTGTCACTGCGTCTCAGAGTCCCTGTGTCTCAGCGTCCTGCGTCTCAGCGTCCCTGTGTCTCAGCGTCCCTGCGTCTCAGTGTCTCTGCGTCTCTTGTGTTTCTGCGTCTCTGTGTCTCTGTGTCTCAGCGTCTCTGCGTCTCATAGTCTCTGCGTCTCAGAGTCTCTGAGTCTCAATGTCACAGTGTCTCAGCGTCACAGTGTGTCTGACTCCCAGACTCTCTGCGTCTCAGACTCTCTGCGTCTCAGTGTCTCTGCGTCTCAGTGTCTCTGCGTCTCATAGTCTCTGCGTCTCAGTGTCTCCGCCTCGCAGACTCTCTGCGTCTCAGTGTCTCTGCGTCTCAGTGTCTCTGCTTCTAGTGTCTCTGCGTCTCAGAGTCCCTGCGTCTCAGTGTCTCTGCGTCTCAGTGTCCCTGCATCTCAGTGTCTCTGCGTCTCAGTATCTCTGCGTCTCTGTGTCTCTGCATCTCTGTGTCTCGGCGTCTCTGCGTCGCAGCGTTTCTGCGTCTCAGTGTCTTGGTGTCTCTGCATCTCAGTGTCTCGGCGTCTCAGTGTCTCTGCGTCTCAGTGTCTCTGCGTCTCAGTGTCTCTGCGTCTCATAGTCTCTGCATCTCAGTGTCTCCGCCTCGCACACTCTCTGCGTCTCAGTGTCTCTGCGCCTCAGTGTCCCTGCGTCTCAGTGTCCCTGCGTCTCAGCGTCTCTGCGTCTCAGTGTCTCAGTGTCTCTGCGTCTCAGTGTCCCTGCGTCTCAGTGTCTCTGCGCCTCTGCGTCTCAGTGTCTCTGCGTCTCAGTGTCTCTGTGTCTCTGCGTCTCTGCTTCTCTGTGTCTCTGTGTCTCAGTGTCTCTGCGTCTCATAGTCTCTGCGTCTCAGAGTCTCTGAGTCGCAGTGTCTCCGCCTCCCAGACTCTCTGCGTCTCAGAGTCTCAGTGTCTCTGCGTCTCTGTGTCTCAGCGTCTCTGCGTCTCATAGTCTCTGCGTCTCAGAGTCTCAGTGTCACAGTGTCTCAGCGTCTCAGTGTCTCTGACTCCCAGACTCTCTGCGTCTCAGACTCTCTGCGTCTCAGTGTCTCTGCGTCTCAGTGTCTCTGCGTCTCATAGTCTCTGCGTCTCAGTGTCTCCGCCTCGCAGACTCTCTGCGTCTCAGTGTCTCAGTGTCTCTGCGTCTCAGTGTCTCTGCGTCTCAGTGTCTCTGCGTCTCAGAGTCCCCGCGTCTCAGTGTCTCAGTGTCTCTGCGTTTCAGTGTCCCTGCATCTCAGTGTCTCTGCGTCTCAGTGTCTCAGTGTCTCTGCGTCTCAGTGTCTCTGTGTCTCAGTGTCTCTGCGTCTCAGTGTCTCTGCGCCTCTGCGTCTCAGTGTCTCTGCGTCTCAGTGTCTCTGCGTCTCTGTGTCTCTGTGTCTCAGTGTCTCAGTGTCTCTGCGTCTCATAGTCTCTGCGTCTCAGAGTCTCTGAGTCTCAGTGTCTCCGCCTCCCAGACTCTCAGCGTCTCAGAGTCTCAGTGTCTCTGCGTCTCTTGTGTTTCTGCGTCTCTGTGTCTCTGCGTCTCAGCGTCTCTGCGTCTCACAGTCTCTGCGTCTCAGCGTCTCAGATACTCTGCGTCTCAGTGTCTCTGCGTCTCAGTGTCTCTGCGTCTCATAGTCTCTGCGTCTCAGTGTCTCCGCCTCGCAGACACTCTGCGTCTCAGTGTCTCAGTGTCTCTGCGTCTCAGTGTCTCTGCGTCTCAGTGTCTCTGTGCAACAGAGTCCATGCGTCTCGGTGTCTCTGCGTCTCGGTGTCTCTGCGTCTCGGTGTCTATGCGTCTCTGCGTCTCTGCGTCTCTGTGTCTTTGTGTCTCTTTGTCTCTGAGACTCTGAGTCTCAGTGTCTCTGAGTCTCAGTGTCTCAGCGTCTCAGTGTCTCTGCGTCTCAGTGTCCCCGCGTCTCAGAGTCCCCGCGTCTCAGAGTCCCCGCGTCTCAGAGTCCCCGCATCTCAGAGTCCCCGCGTCTCAGAGTCCCCGCGTCTCAGTGTCTCTGCGTCTCAGAGTCCCCGCGTCTCAGAGTCCCCGCGTCTCAGAGTCCCCGCGACTCAGAGACCCCGCGTCTCAGTGTCTCTGCGTCTCAGTGTCACTGCGTCTCAGAGTCCCTGTGTCTCAGCGTCCTGCGTCTCAGCGTCCCTGTGTCTCAGCGTCCCTGCGTCTCAGCGTCTCTGCGTCTCAGCGTCTCTGCGTCTCTGCGTCTCAGTGTCTCTGCGTCTCAGTGTCTCTGCGTCTCAGTGTCTCAGTGTCTCCGTGTCTCCGCCTCGCAGACTCTCTGTTTCTCAGTGTCTCTGCGTCTCAGTGTCTCTGCGCCTCAGTGTCCCTGCGTCTCAGAGTCCCTGCGTCTCAGTGTCTCTGGGTTTCAGTGTCTCAGTGTCTCTGCGTCTCAGTGTCTCTGCGTCTCAGTGTCTCCGCCTCGCAGACACTCTGCGTCTCAGAGTCTCAGTGTCTCTGCGTCTCAGTGTCTCTGTGTCTCATAGTCTCTGCGTCTCAGTGTCTCCGCCTCGCAGACTCTCTGCGTCTCAGTGTCTCAGTGTCTCTGCGTCTCAGTGTCTCTGTGTCTCAGTGTCTCTGCGTCTCAGTGTCTCTGCGTCTCAGAGTCCCTGCGTCTCAGTGTCTCTGCGTCTCAGTGTCTCTGCGTCTCAGTGTCCCTGCATCTCAGTGTCTCTGCGTCTCAGTATCTCTGCGTCTCTGTGTCTCTGCGTCTCTGTGTCTCGGCGTCTCTGCGTCTCAGTGTCTCTGCGTCTTGGTGTCTCTGCGTCTCAGTGTCATGGCGTCTCAGTGTCTCGGCGTCTCAGTGTCATGGCGTCTCAGAGTCTCTTCGTCTCAGAGTCTCTTCGTCCCTGAGTCTCAGTGTCTCTGCGTCTCAGTGTCTCTGCGTCTCAGAGTCCCTGCGTCTCAGAGTCCCTGCGTCTCAGAGTCCCTGCGTGTCAGAGTCTCTGCGTCTCATAGTCCCTGCGTCTCAGAGTCCCTGCGTCTCAGAGTCCCTGCGTCTCAGAGTCCCTGCGTCTCAGTGTCTCTGCGTCTCAGTGTCTCTGCGTCTCAGTGTCTCTGCATCTCAGTGTCTCTGCGTCTCTGCTTCTCAGACTCTCTGCGTCTCAGAGTCTGTGCGTCTCAGTGTCTCAGTGTCACAGTGTGTCAGCGTCTCTGCATCTCAGACTCTCTGCGTCTCAGTGTCTCTGCGTCTCAGTGTCTCTGCGTCTCAGTGTCTCTGCGCCTCAGAGTCCATGCGTCTCGGTGTCTCTGCGTCTCGGTGTCTCTGCGTCTCGGTGTCTCTGCGTCTCGGTGTCTATGCGTCTCTGTGTCTTTGTGTCTCTTCGTCTCTGAGTCTCAGTGTCTCAGCGTCTCTGCGTCTCAGTGTCCCCACATCTCTGCGTCCCTGCGTCTCAGCGTCTCTGCGTCTCAGTGTCTCTGCGTCTCAGTGTCTCTGCGTCTCAGTGTCTCTGCGTCTCAGTGTCTCCGCCTCGCAGACTCTCTGCGTCTCAGTGTCTCTGCATCTCAGTGTCTGTGCGTCTCTGCGTCTCTGCGTCTCAGTGTCTCTGCATCTCAGTGTCTCTGCGTCTCAGAGTCCCTGCGTCTCAGAGTCTCTGCGTCTCAGTGTCTCTGCATCTCAGTGTCTCTGCGTCTCTGCTTCTCAGGCTCTCTGCGTCTCAGAGTCTGTGCGTCTCAGTGTCTCAGTGTCACAGTGTCTCAGCGTCTCTGCATCTCAGACTCTCTGCGTCTCAGTGCCTCTGCGTTTCAGTGTCTCTGTGTCTCAGTGTCTCCGCCTCGCATACTCTCTGCGTCTCAGTGTCTCTGCGTCTCAGTGTCCCTGCGTCTCAGTGTCTCTGCGTCTCAGTGTCTCTGCGTCTCAGTGTCTCTGCATCTCAGTGTCTCTGCGTCTCTGCTTCTCAGACTCTCTGCGTCTCAGAGTCTGTGCGTCTCAGTGTCTCAGTGTCACAGTGTGTTAGCGTCTCTGCATCTCAGACTCTCTGCGTCTCAGTGTCTCTGCGTCTCAGTGTCTCTGCGTCTCAGTGTCTCTGCGCCTCAGAGTCCATGCGTCTCGGTGTCTCTGCGTCTCGGTGTCTCTGCGTCTCGGTGTCTCTGCGTCTCGGTGTCTATGCGTCTCTGTGTCTTTGTGTCTCTTCGTCTCTGAGTCTCAGTGTCTCAGCGTCTCTGCGTCTCAGTGTCCCCACATCTCTGCGTCCCTGCGTCTCAGCGTCTCTGCGTCTCAGTGTCTCTGCGTCTCAGTGTCTCTGCGTCTCAGTGTCTCTGCGTCTCAGTGTCTCCGCCTCGCAGACTCTCTGCGTCTCAGTGTCTCTGCATCTCAGTGTCTGTGCGTCTCTGCGTCTCTGCGTCTCAGTGTCTCTGCATCTCAGTGTCTCTGCGTCTCAGAGTCCCTGCGTCTCAGAGTCTCTGCGTCTCAGTGTCTCTGCATCTCAGTGTCTCTGTGTCTCTGCTTCTCAGGCTCTCTGCGTCTCAGAGGCTGTGCGTCTCAGTGTCTCAGTGTCACAGTGTCTCAGCGTCTCTGCATCTCAGACTCTCTGCGTCTCAGTGCCTCTGCGTCTCAGTGTCTCTGCGTCTCAGAGTACCCGCGTCTCAGAGTCCCCGCGTCTCAGAGTCCCCGCGTCTCAGTGTCTCTGCGTCTCAGTGTCTCTGCGTCTCAGAGTCCCTGCGTCACAGCGTCCCTGCGTCTCAGCGTCCCTGCGTCTCAGCGTCCCTGCGTCTCAGTGTCCCTGCGTCTCAGCGTCTCTGCGTCTCAGCGTCTCTGCGTCTCTGCGTCTCAGTGTCTCTGCGTCTCAGTGTCTCTGCGTCTCAGTGTCTCAGTGTCTCCGCCTCGCAGACTCTCTGTTTCTCAGTGTCTCTGCGTCTCAGTGTCTCTGCGTCTCAGTGTCTCTGCGTCTCAGTGTCTCTGCCTCGCAGACTCTCTGCGTCTCAGTGTCTCTGCGTCTCAGTGTCTCTGTGCCTCAGTGTCCCTGCGTCTCAGAGTCCCTGCGTCTCAGTGTCTCTGCGTCGCAGTGTGTCTGCGTCTCAGTGTCTCTGCGTCTCAGTGTCTCTGCGTCTCAGTGTGTCTGCGTCTCAGAGTCCCTGCGTCTCAGTGTCTCAGTGTCTCTGCGTCTCAGTGTCCCTGCATCTCAGTGTCTCTGCGTCTCAGTATCTCTGCGTCTCTGTGTCTCTGCGTCTCTGTGTCTCGGTGTCTCTGCGTCTCAGCGTCTCATAGTCTCTGCGTCTCATGTCTCCGCCTCGCAGACTCTCTGCGTCTCAGTGTCTCTGCGTCTCAGTGTCTCTGCGCCTCAGTGTCCCTGCGTCACAGAGTCCCTGCGTCTCAGTGTCTCTGCGTCTCAGTGTCTCTGCGTCTCAGTGTCTCTGCGCCTCTGCGTCTCAGTGTCTCTGCGTCTCAGTGTCTCTGCGTCTCAGTGTCTCTGCGTCTCAGTGTCTCTGCGCCTCTGCGTCTCACTGTCTCTGCGTCTCAGTGTCTCTGCGTCTCAGTGTCTCTGCGTCTCAGTGTCTCTGCGCCTCTGCGTCTCACTGTCTCTGCGTCTCAGTGTCTCTGCGTCTCTGCTTCTCTGTGTCTCAGTGTCTCTGCGTCTCATAGTCTCTGCGTCTCAGAGTCTCAGTGTCTCAGTGTCTCAGTGTCACAGTGTCTCAGCGTCTCAGTGTCTCTGACTCCGACTCTCTGCGTCTCAGTGTCTCTGTGTCTCAGTGTCTCTGCGTCTCATAGTCTCTGCGTTCAG
Organism: Carcharhinus amblyrhynchos; assembly: GCF_965287045.1. NCBI lineage: Eukaryota > Metazoa > Chordata > Chondrichthyes > Carcharhiniformes > Carcharhinidae > Carcharhinus > Carcharhinus amblyrhynchos. Next base: position 212,803 of record NW_027649965.1, read on the forward strand.
TGTCTCCGCCTCGCAGACTCTCTGCGTCTCAGTGTCTCAGTGCCTCTGCGTCTCAGTGTCTCTGCGTCTCAGTGTCTCTGCGTCTCAGAGTCCCTGCGTCTCAGTGTCTCAGTGTCTCTGCGTCTCAGTGTCCCTGCATCTCAGTGTCTCTGCGTCTCAGTATCTCTGCGTCTCTGTGTCTCTGCGTCTCTGTGTCTCTGCGTCTCTGTGTCTCGGCGTCTCTGCGTCTCAGCGTCTCTGCGTCTCAGTGTCTCTGCGTCTCTGTGTCTTGGTGTCTCTGCGTCTCTGTGTCTCTGCGTCTCAGTGTCTCTGTGTCTCTGCGACTCAGTGTCTCTGCGTCTCAGTGTCTCGGCGTCTCAGTGTCATGGCGTCTCAGAGTCTCTTCGTCTCAGAGTCTCTTCGTCCCGGAGTCTCAGTGTCTCTGCGTCTCAGTGTCTCTGCGTCTCAGAGTCCCTGCGTCTCAGAGTCACTGCGTGTCAGAGTCTCTGCGTCTCAGAGTCCCTGCGTCTCAGAGTCCCTGCGTCTCAGAGTCCCTGCGTCTCAGTGTCTCTGCGTCTCAGCGTCTCACAGTCTCTGCGTCTCAGCGTCTCAGATTCACTGCGTCTCAGTGTCTCTGCGTCTCAGTGTCTCTGCGTCTCATAGTCTCTGCGTCTCAGTGTCTCCGCCTCGCAGACACTCTGCGTCTCAGTGTCTCTGCGTCTCAGTGTCTCTGCGTCTCAGTTTCTCTGTGCCTCAGAGTCCATGCGTCTCGGTGTCTCTGCGTCTCGGTGTCTCTGCGTCTCGGTGTCTCTGCGTCTCTGTGTCTTTGTGTCTCTTCGTCTCTGAGTCTCAGTGTCTCGGCGTCTCAGTGTCTCTGCGTCTCAGTGTCCCCGCGTCTCAGAGTCCCTGCGTCTCAGAGTCCCCGCGTCTCAGAGTCCCCGCGTCTCAGTGTCTCTGCGTCTCAGTGTCCCCGCGTCTCAGAGTCCCCGCGTCTCAGAGTCCCCGCTTCTCAGAGTCCCCGCGTCTCAGAGTCCCCGCGTCTCAATGTCTCTGCGTCTCAGTGCCACTGCGTCTCAGAGTCCCTGCGTCTCAGCGTCCCTGCGTCTCAGCGTCCCAGCGTCTCTGCGTCTCAGTGTCTCTGCGTCTCAGTGTCTCTGCGTCTCAGAGCCTCTGTGTCTCAGTGTCTCCGCCTCGCAGACTCTCTGCGTCTCAGTGTCTCTGCGTCTCAGAGTCCCTGCGTCTCAGAGTCTCTGCGTCTCAATGTCTCTGCATCTCAGTGTCTCTGCGTCTCAGCGTCTCTGCTTCTCAGACTCTCTGCGTCTCAGAGTCTGTGCGTCTCAGTGTCTCAGTGTCACAGTGTCTCAGCGTCTCTGCATCTCAGACTCTCTGCGTCTCAGTGCCTCTGCGTCTCAGTGTCTCCGCGTCTCAGTGTCCCCGCGTCTCAGAGACCCGCGTCTCAGAGTCCCCGCGTCTCAGGGTCCCCGCGTCTCAGGTTCCCCGCGTCTCAGAGTCCCCACGTCTCAGAGTACCCGCGTCTCAGAGTCCCCGCGTCTCAGAGTCCCCGCGTCTCAGACTCTCTGCGTCTCAGCGTCCCTGCGTCTCAGCGTCCCTGCGTCTCAGCGTCCTTGCGTCTCAGCGTCCCTGCGTCTCAGCATCTCTGCATCTCTGCGTCTCTGCGTCTCAGCATCTCAGTGTCTCTGCGTCTCAGTGTCTCTGCGTCTCAGTGTGTCTGCGTCTCATAGTCTCTGCATCTCAGTGTCTCCGCCTCGCAGACTCTCTGCGTCTCAGTGTCTCTGCGTCTCAGTGTCTCTGCGCCTCAGTGTCCCTGCGTCTCAGAGTCCCTGCGTCTCAGCGTCTCTGCGTCTCAGTGTCTCAGTGTCTCTGCGTCTCAGTGTTCCTGCGTCTCAGTGTCTCTGCGCCTCTGCGTCTCAGTGTCTCTGCGTCTCAGTGTCTCTGTGTCTCTGCGTCTCTGCTTCTCTGTGTCTCTGTGTCTCAGTGTCTCTGCGTCTCATAGTCTCTGCGTCTCAGAGTCTCTGAGTCGCAGTGTCTCCGCCTCCCAGACTCTCTGCGTCTCAGAGTCTCAGTGTCTCTGCGTCTCTGTGTCTCAGCGTCTCTGCGTCTCATAGTCTCTGCGTCTCAGAGTCTCTGAGTCTCAGTGTCTCAGTGTCACAGTGTCTCAGCGTCTCAGTGTCTCAGTGTCTCTGACTCCCAGACTCTCTGCGTCTCAGACTCTCTGCGTCTCAGTGTCTCTGCGTCTCAGTGTCTCTGCGTCTCATAGTCTCTGCGTCTCAGTGTCTCCGCCTCGCAGACTCTCTGCGTCTCAGTGTCTCAGTGTCTCTGCGTCTCAGTGTCTCTGCGTCTCAGTGTCTCTGCGTCTCAGAGTCCCTGCGTCTCAGTGTCTCAGTGTCTCTGCGTCTCAGTGTCCCTGCATCTCACTGTCTCTGCGTCTCAGTATCTCTGCGTCTCTGTGTCTCTGCGTCTCTGTGTCTCGGTGTCTCTGCGTCTCCACGTCTCTGCGTCTCATAGTCTCTGCGTCTCAGTGTCTCCGCCTCGCAGACTCTCTGCGTCTCAGTGTCTCTGCGTCTCAGTGTCTCTGCGCCTCAGTGTCCCTGCGTCACAGAGTCCCTGCGTCTCAGTGTCTCTGCGTCTCAGTGTCTCAGTGTCTCTGCGTCTCAGTGTATCTGCGTCTCAGTGTCTCTGCGTCTCAGAGTCTCTGCGTCTCAGTGTCTCTGCGCCTCTGCGTCTCAGTGTCTCTGCGTCTCAGTGTCTCTTTGTCTCTGCGTCTCTGTGTCTCTATGTCTCAGTGTCTCAGTGTCTCTGCGTCTCATAGTCTCTGCGTCTCAGAGTCTCTGAGTCTCAGTGTCTCCGCCTCCCAGACTGTCAGCGTCTCAGAGTCTCAGTGTCTCTGCGTCTCTTGTGTTTCTGCGTCTCTGTGTCTCTGTGTCTCAGCGTCTCTGCGTCTCATAGTCTCTGCGTCTCAGAGTCTCTGAGTCTCAATGTCACAGTGTCTCAGCGTCTCAGTGTCTCTGACTCCCAGACTCTCTGCGTCTCAGACTCTCTGCGTCTCAGTGTCTCTGCGTCTCAGTGTCTCTGCGTCTCATAGTCTCTGCGTCTCAGTGTCTCCGCCTCGCAGACTCTCTGCGTCTCAGTGTCTCTGCGTCTCAGTGTCTCTGCTTCTAGTGTCTCTGCGTCTCAGAGTCCCTGCGTCTCAGTGTCTCTGCGTCTCAGTGTCCCTGCATCTCAGTGTCTCTGCGTCTCAGTATCTCTGCGTCTCTGTGTCTCTGCATCTCTGTGTCTCGGCGTCTCTGCGTCGCAGCGTTTCTGCGTCTCAGTGTCTTGGTGTCTCTGCATCTCAGTGTCTCGGCGTCTCAGTGTCTCTGCGTCTCAGTGTCTCTGCGTCTCAGTGTCTCTGCGTCTCATAGTCTCTGCATCTCAGTGTCTCCGCCTCGCACACTCTCTGCGTCTCAGTGTCTCTGTGCCTCAGTGTCCCTGCGTCTCAGTGTCCCTGCGTCTCAGCGTCTCTGCGTCTCAGTGTCTCAGTGTCTCTGCGTCTCAGTGTCCCTGCGTCTCAGTGTCTCTGCGCCTCTGCGTCTCAGTGTCTCTGCGTCTCAGTGTCTCTGTGTCTCTGCGTCTCTGCTTCTCTGAGTCTCTGTGTCTCAGTGTCTCTGCGTCTCATAGTCTCTGCGTCTCAGAGTCTCTGAGTCGCAGTGTCTCCGCCTCCCAGACTCTCTGCGTCTCAGAGTCTCAGTGTCTCTGCGTCTCTGTGTCTCAGCGTCTCTGCGTCTCATAGTCTCTGCGTCTCAGAGTCTCAGTGTCACAGTGTCTCAGCGTCTCAGTGTCTCTGACTCCCAGACTCTCTGCGTCTCAGACTCTCTGCGTCTCAGTGTCTCTGCGTCTCAGTGTCTCTGCGTCTCATAGTCTCTGCGTCTCAGTGTCTCCGCCTCGCAGACTCTCTGCGTCTCAGTGTCTCAGTGTCTCTGCGTCTCAGTGTCTCTGCGTCTCAGTGTCTCTGCGTCTCAGAGTCCCCGCGTCTCAGTGTCTCAGTGTCTCTGCGTTTCAGTGTCCCTGCATCTCAGTGTCTCTGCGTCTCAGTGTCTCAGTGTCTCTGCGTCTCAGTGTCTCTGCGTCTCAGTGTCTCTGCGTCTCAGTGTCTCTGCGCCTCTGCGTCTCAGTGTCTCTGCGTCTCAGTGTCTCTGCGTCTCTGTGTCTCTGTGTCTCAGTGTCTCAGTGTCTCTGCGTCTCATAGTCTCTGCGTCTCAGAGTCTCTGAGTCTCAGTGTCTCCGCCTCCCAGACTCTCAGCGTCTCAGAGTCTCAGTGTCTCTGCGTCTCTTGTGTTTCTGCGTCTCTGTGTCTCTGCGTCTCAGCGTCTCTGCGTCTCACAGTCTCTGCGTCTCAGCGTCTCAGATACTCTGCGTCTCAGTGTCTCTGCGTCTCAGTGTCTCTGCGTCTCATAGTCTCTGCGTCTCAGTGTCTCCGCCTCGCAGACACTCTGCGTCTCAGTGTCTCAGTGTCTCTGCGTCTCAGTGTCTCTGCGTCTCAGTGTCTCTGTGCAACAGAGTCCATGCGTCTCGGTGTCTCTGCGTCTCGGTGTCTCTGCGTCTCGGTGTCTCTGCGTCTCGGTGTCTATGCGTCTCTGCGTCTCTGCGTCTCTGTGTCTTTGTGTCTCTTTGTCTCTGAGACTCTGAGTCTCAGTGTCTCTGAGTCTCAGTGTCTCAGCGTCTCAGTGTCTCTGCGTCTCAGTGTCCCCGCGTCTCAGAGTCCCCGCGTCTCAGAGTCCCCGCGTCTCAGAGTCCCCGCGTCTCAGAGTCCCCGCGTCTCAGAGTCCCCGCGTCTCAGTGTCTCTGCGTCTCAGAGTCCCCGCGTCTCAGAGTCCCCGCGTCTCAGAGTCCCCGCGACTCAGAGACCCCGCGTCTCAGTGTCTCTGCGTCTCAGTGTCACTGCGTCTCAGAGTCCCTGTGTTTCAGCGTCCTGCGTCTCAGCGTCCCTGTGTCTCAGCGTCCCTGCGTCTCAGCGTCTCTGCGTCTCAGCGTCTCTGCGTCTCTGCGTCTCTGCGTCTCAGTGTCTCTGCGTCTCAGTGTCTCTGCGTCTCAGTGTCTCAGTGTCTCCGTGTCTCCGCCTCGCAGACTCTCTGTTTCTCAGTGTCTCTGCGTCTCAGTGTCTCTGCGCCTCAGTGTCCCTGCGTCTCAGAGTCCCTGCGTCTCAGTGTCTCTGGGTTTCAGTGTCTCAGTGTCTCTGCGTCTCAGTGTCTCTGCGTCTCAGTGTCTCCGCCTCGCAGACACTCTGCGTCTCAGAGTCTCAGTGTCTCTGCGTCTCAGTGTCTCTGTGTCTCATAGTCTCTGCGTCTCAGTGTCTCTGTGTCTCATAGTCTCTGCGTCTCAGTGTCTCCGCCTCGCAGACTCTCTGCGTCTCAGTGTCTCAGTGTCTCTGCGTCTCAGTGTCTCTGCGTCTCAGTGTCTCTGCGTCTCAGAGTCCCTGCGTCTCAGTGTCTCTGCGTCTCAGTGTCTCTGCGTCTCAGTGTCCCTGCATCTCAGTGTCTCTGCGTCTCAGTATCTCTGCGTCTCTGTGTCTCTGCGTCTCTGTGTCTCGGCGTCTCTGCGTCTCAGTGTCTCTGCGTCTTGGTGTCTCTGCGTCTCAGTGTCATGGCGTCTCAGTGTCTCGGCGTCTCAGTGTCATGGCGTCTCAGAGTCTCTTCGTCTCAGAGTCTCTTCGTCCCTGAGTCTCAGTGTCTCTGCGTCTCAGTGTCTCTGCGTCTCAGAGTCCCTGCGTCTCAGAGTCCCTGCGTCTCAGAGTCCCTGCGTGTCAGAGTCTCTGCGTCTCATAGTCCCTGCGTCTCAGAGTCCCTGCGTCTCAGAGTCCCTGCGTCTCAGAGTCCCTGCGTCTCAGTGTCTCTGCGTCTCAGTGTCTCTGCGTCTCAGTGTCTCTGCATCTCAGTGTCTCTGCGTCTCTGCTTCTCAGACTCTCTGCGTCTCAGAGTCTGTGCGTCTCAGTGTCTCAGTGTCACAGTGTGTCAGCGTCTCTGCATCTCAGACTCTCTGCGTCTCAGTGTCTCTGCGTCTCAGTGTCTCTGCGTCTCAGTGTCTCTGCGCCTCAGAGTCCATGCGTCTCGGTGTCTCTGCGTCTCGGTGTCTCTGCGTCTCGGTGTCTCTGCGTCTCGGTGTCTATGCGTCTCTGTGTCTTTGTGTCTCTTCGTCTCTGAGTCTCAGTGTCTCAGCGTCTCTGCGTCTCAGTGTCCCCACATCTCTGCGTCCCTGCGTCTCAGCGTCTCTGCGTCTCAGTGTCTCTGCGTCTCAGTGTCTCTGCGTCTCAGTGTCTCTGCGTCTCAGTGTCTCCGCCTCGCAGACTCTCTGCGTCTCAGTGTCTCTGCATCTCAGTGTCTGTGCGTCTCTGCGTCTCTGCGTCTCAGTGTCTCTGCATCTCAGTGTCTCTGCGTCTCAGAGTCCCTGCGTCTCAGAGTCTCTGCGTCTCAGTGTCTCTGCATCTCAGTGTCTCTGCGTCTCTGCTTCTCAGGCTCTCTGCGTCTCAGAGTCTGTGCGTCTCAGTGTCTCAGTGTCACAGTGTCTCAGCGTCTCTGCATCTCAGACTCTCTGTGTCTCAGTGCCTCTGCGTTTCAGTGTCTCTGTGTCTCAGTGTCTCCGCCTCGCAGACTCTCTGCGTCTCAGTGTCTCTGCGTCTCAGTGTCCCTGCGTCTCAGTGTCTCTGCGTCTCAGTGTCTCTGCGTCTCAGTGTCTCTGCATCTCAGTGTCTCTGCGTCTCTGCTTCTCAGACTCTCTGCGTCTCAGAGTCTGTGCGTCTCAGTGTCTCAGTGTCACAGTGTGTTAGCGTCTCTGCATCTCAGACTCTCTGCGTCTCAGTGTCTCTGCGTCTCAGTGTCTCTGCGTCTCAGTGTCTCTGCGCCTCAGAGTCCATGCGTCTCGGTGTCTCTGCGTCTCGGTGTCTCTGCGTCTCGGTGTCTCTGCGTCTCGGTGTCTATGCGTCTCTGTGTCTTTGTGTCTCTTCGTCTCTGAGTCTCAGTGTCTCAGCGTCTCTGCGTCTCAGTGTCCCCACATCTCTGCGTCCCTGCGTCTCAGCGTCTCTGCGTCTCAGTGTCTCTGCGTCTCAGTGTCTCTGCGACTCAGTGTCTCTGCGTCTCAGTGTCTCCGCCTCGCAGACTCTCTGCGTCTCAGTGTCTCTGCATCTCAGTGTCTGTGCGTCTCTGCGTCTCTGCGTCTCAGTGTCTCTGCATCTCAGTGTCTCTGCGTCTCAGAGTCCCTGCGTCTCAGAGTCTCTGCGTCTCAGTGTCTCTGCATCTCAGTGTCTCTGCGTCTCTGCTTCTCAGGCTCTCTGCGTCTCAGAGGCTGTGCGTCTCAGTGTCTCAGTGTCACAGTGTCTCAGCGTCTCTGCATCTCAGACTCTCTGCGTCTCAGTGCCTCTGCGTCTCAGTGTCTCTGCGTCTCAGAGTACCCGCGTCTCAGAGTACCCGCGTCTCAGAGTCCCCGCGTCTCAGAGTCCCCGCGTCTCAGTGTCTCTGCGTCTCAGTGTCTCTGCGTCTCAGAGTCCCTGCGTCACAGCGTCCCTGCGTCTCAGCGTCCCTGCGTCTCAGCGTCCCTGCGTCTCAGTGTCCCTGCGTCTCAGCGTCTCTGCGTCTCAGCGTCTCTGCGTCTCAGTGTCTCTGCGTCTCAGTGTCTCTGCGTCTCAGTGTCTCAGTGTCTCCGCCTCGCAGACTCTCTGTTTCTCAGTGTCTCTGCGTCTCAGTGTCTCTGCGTCTCAGTGTCTCTGCGTCTCAGTGTCTCTGCCTCGCAGACTCTCTGCGTCTCAGTGTCTCTGCGTCTCAGTGTCTCTGTGCCTCAGTGTCCCTGCGTCTCAGAGTCCCTGCGTCTCAGTGTCTCTGCGTCGCAGTGTGTCTGCGTCTCAGTGTCTCTGCGTCTCAGTGTCTCTGCGTCTCAGTGTGTCTGCGTCTCAGAGTCCCTGCGTCTCAGTGTCTCAGTGTCTCTGCGTCTCAGTGTCCCTGCATCTCAGTGTCTCTGCGTCTCAGTATCTCTGCGTCTCTGTGTCTCTGCGTCTCTGTGTCTCGGTGTCTCTGCGTCTCAGCGTCTCATAGTCTCTGCGTCTCATGTCTCCGCCTCGCAGACTCTCTGCGTCTCAGTGTCTCTGCGTCTCAGTGTCTCTGCGCCTCAGTGTCCCTGCGTCACAGAGTCCCTGCGTCTCAGTGTCTCTGCGTCTCAGTGTCTCTGCGTCTCAGTGTCTCTGCGCCTCTGCGTCTCAGTGTCTCTGCGTCTCAGTGTCTCTGCGTCTCAGTGTCTCTGCGTCTCAGTGTCTCTGCGCCTCTGCGTCTCACTGTCTCTGCGTCTCAGTGTCTCTGCGTCTCAGTGTCTCTGCGTCTCAGTGTCTCTGCGCCTCTGCGTCTCACTGTCTCTGCGTCTCAGTGTCTCTGCGTCTCTGCTTCTCTGTGTCTCAGTGTCTCTGCGTCTCATAGTCTCTGCGTCTCAGAGTCTCTGAGTCTCAGTGTCTCCGCCTCCCAGACTCTCTGCGTCTCAGAGTCTCAGTGTCTCTGCGTCTCTGTGTTTCTGCGTCTCTGTGTCTCAGCGTCTCTGCGTCTCATAGTCTCTGCGTCTCAGAGTCTCAGTGTCTCAATGTCACAGTGTCTCAGCGTCTCAGTGTCTCTGACTCCCAGACTCTCTGCGTCTCAGACTCTCTGCGTCTCAGTGTCTCTGCGTCTCAGTGTCTCTGCGTCTCATAGTCTCTGCGTTCAGTGTCTCCGCCTCGCAGACTCTCTGCGTCTCAGTGTCTCAGTGTCTCTGCGTCTCAGTGTCTCTGCGTCTCAGAGTCCCTGCGTCTCAGAGTCTCAGTGTCTCTGCATCTCAGTGTCTCTGCGTCTCTGCTTCTCAGACTCTCTGCGTCTCAGTCTGTGCGTCTCAGTGTCTCAAGTGTCACAGTGTCTCAGCGTCTCTGCATCTCAGACTCTCTGCGTCTCAGTGTCTCTGCGTCTCAGTGTCTCTGCGTCTCAGTGTCTCTGCGCCTCAGAGTCCATGCGTCTCGGTGTCTCTGCGTCTCGGTGTCTCTGCGTCTCGGTGTCTCTGCGTCTCGGTGTCTATGCGTCTCTGTGTCTTTGTGTCTCTTCGTCTCTGAGTCTCTGAGTCTCAGTGTCTCAGCGTCTCAGTGTCTCTGCGTCTCAGTGTCCCCACGTCTCTGCGTCCCTGCGTCTCAGCGTCTCTGCGTCTCAGTGTCTCTGCGTCTCAGTGTCTCTGCGTCTCAGTGTCTCTGCGTCTCAGTGTCTCCGCCTCGCAGACTCTCTGCGTCTCAGTGTCTCTGCATCTCAGTGTCTCTGCGTCTCTGCGTCTCAGTGTCTCTGCGTCTCAGTGTCTCTGCGTCTCAGAGTCCCTGCGTCTCAGAGTCTCTGCGTCTCAGTGTCTATGCATCTCAGTGTCTCTGCGTCTCTGCTTCTCAGGCTCTCTGCGTCTCAGAGTCTGTGCGTCTCAGTGTCTCAGTGTCACAGTGTCTCAGTGTCTCTGCATCTCAGACTCTCTGCGTCTCAGTGCCTCTGCGTCTCAGTGTCTCTGCGTCTCAGAGTACCCGCGTCTCAGAGTCCCCGCGTCTCAGAGTCCCCGCGTCTCAGTGTCTCTGCGTCTCAGTGTCTCTGCGTCTCAGAGTCCCTGCGTCTCAGCGTCCCTGCGTCTCAGCGTCCCTGCGTCTCAGTGTCCCTGCGTCTCAGAGTCCCTGCGTCTCAGCGTCCCTGCGTCTCAGCGTCCCTGCGTCTCAGCGTCCCTGCGTCTCAGTGTCCCTGCGTCTCAGCGTCTCTGCGTCTCAGTGTCTCAGTGTCTCTGCGTCTCAGTGTCCCTGCGTCTCAGTGTCTCTGCGCCTCTGCGTCTCAGTGTCTCTGCGTCTCAGTGTCTCTGTGTCTCTGCGTCTCTGCTTCTCTGTGTCTCTGTGTCTCAGTGTCTCTGCGTCTCATAGTCTCTGCGTCTCAGAGTCTCTGAGTCGCAGTGTCTCCGCCTCCCAGACTCTCTGCGTCTCAGAGTCTCAGTGTCTCTGCGTCTCTGTGTCTCAGCGTCTCTGCGTCTCATAGTCTCTGCGTCTCAGAGTCTCTGAGTCTCAGTGTCTCAGTGTCACAGTGTCTCAGCGTCTCAGTGTCTCAGTGTCTCTGACTCCCAGACTCTCTGCGTCTCAGACTCTCTGCGTCTCAGTGTCTCTGCGTCTCAGTGTCTCTGCGTCTCATAGTCTCTGCGTCTCAGTGTCTCCGCCTCGCAGACTCTCTGCGTCTCAGTGTCTCAGTGTCTCTGCGTCTCAGTGTCTCTGCGTCTCAGTGTCTCTGCGTCTCAGAGTCCCTGCGTCTCAGTGTCTCAGTGTCTCTGCGTCTCAGTGTCCCTGCATCTCAGTGTCTCTGCGTCTCAGTATCTCTGCGTCTCTGTGTCTCTGCGTCTCTGTGTCTCGGTGTCTCTGCGTCTCCACGTCTCTGCGTCTCATAGTCTCTGCGTCTCAGTGTCTCCGCCTCGCAGACTCTCTGCGTCTCAGTGTCTCTGCGTCTCAGTGTCTCTGCGCCTCAGTGTCCCTGCGTCACAGAGTCCCTGCGTCTCAGTGTCTCTGCGTCTCAGTGTCTCAGTGTCTCTGCGTCTCAGTGTCTCTGCGTCTCAGTGTCTCTGCGTCTCAGAGTCTCTGCGTCTCAGTGTCTCTGCGCCTCTGCGTCTCAGTGTCTCTGCGTCTCAGTGTCTCTTTGTCTCTGCGTCTCTGTGTCTCTATGTCTCAGTGTCTCAGTGTCTCTGCGTCTCATAGTCTCTGCGTCTCAGAGTCTCTGAGTCTCAGTGTCTCCGCCTCCCAGACTGTCAGCGTCTCAGAGTCTCAGTGTCTCTGCGTCTCTTGTGTTTCTGCGTCTCTGTGTCTCTGTGTCTCAGCGTCTCTGCGTCTCATAGTCTCTGCGTCTCAGAGTCTCTGAGTCTCAATGTCACAGTGTCTCAGCGTCTCAGTGTCTCTGACTCCCAGACTCTCTGCGTCTCAGACTCTCTGCGTCTCAGTGTCTCTGCGTCTCAGTGTCTCTGCGTCTCATAGTCTCTGCGTCTCAGTGTCTCCGCCTCGCAGACTCTCTGCGTCTCAGTGTCTCTGCGTCTCAGTGTCTCTGCTTCTAGTGTCTCTGCGTCTCAGAGTCCCTGCGTCTCAGTGTCTCTGCGTCTCAGTGTCCCTGCATCTCAGTGTCTCTGCGTCTCAGTATCTCTGCGTCTCTGTGTCTCTGCATCTCTGTGTCTCGGCGTCTCTGCGTCGCAGCGTTTCTGCGTCTCAGTGTCTTGGTGTCTCTGCATCTCAGTGTCTCGGCGTCTCAGTGTCTCTGCGTCTCTGTGTCTCTGCGTCTCAGTGTCTCTGCGTCTCATAGTCTCTGCATCTCAGTGTCTCCGCCTCGCACACTCTCTGCGTCTCAGTGTCTCTGCGCCTCAGTGTCCCTGCGTCTCAGTGTCCCTGCGTCTCAGCGTCTCTGCGTCTCAGTGTCTCAGTGTCTCTGCGTCTCAGTGTCCCTGCGTCTCAGTGTCTCTGCGCCTCTGCGTCTCAGTGTCTCTGCGTCTCAGTGTCTCTGTGTCTCTGCGTCTCTGCTTCTCTGTGTCTCTGTGTCTCAGTGTCTCTGCGTCTCATAGTCTCTGCGTCTCAGAGTCTCTGAGTCGCAGTGTCTCCGCCTCCCAGACTCTCTGCGTCTCAGAGTCTCAGTGTCTCTGCGTCTCTGTGTCTCAGCGTCTCTGCGTCTCAGAGTCTCAGTGTCACAGTGTCTCAGCGTCTCAGTGTCTCTGACTCCCAGACTCTCTGCGTCTCAGACTCTCTGCGTCTCAGTGTCTCTGCGTCTCAGTGTCTCTGCGTCTCATAGTCTCTGCGTCTCAGTGTCTCCGCCTCGCAGACTCTCTGCGTCTCAGTGTCTCAGTGTCTCTGCGTCTCAGTGTCTCTGCGTCTCAGTGTCTCTGCGTCTCAGAGTCCCCGCGTCTCAGTGTCTCAGTGTCTCTGCGTTTCAGTGTCCCTGCATCTCAGTGTCTCTGCGTCTCAGTGTCTCAGTGTCTCTGCGTCTCAGTGTCTCTGCGTCTCAGTGTCTCTGCGTCTCAGTGTCTCTGCGCCTCTGCGTCTCAGTGTCTCTGCGTCTCAGTGTCTCTGCGTCTCTGTGTCTCTGTGTCTCAGTGTCTCAGTGTCTCTGCGTCTCATAGTCTCTGCGTCTCAGAGTCTCTGAGTCTCAGTGTCTCCGCCTCCCAGACTCTCAGCGTCTCAGAGTCTCAGTGTCTCTGCGTCTCTTGTGTTTCTGCGTCTCTGTGTCTCTGCGTCTCAGCGTCTCTGCGTCTCACAGTCTCTGCGTCTCAGCGTCTCAGATACTCTGCGTCTCAGTGTCTCTGCGTCTCAGTGTCTCTGCGTCTCATAGTCTCTGCGTCTCAGTGTCTCCGCCTCGCAGACACTCTGCGTCTCAGTGTCTCAGTGTCTCTGCGTCTCAGTGTCTCTGCGTCTCAGTGTCTCTGCGTCTCTGTGCAACAGAGTCCATGCGTCTCGGTGTCTCTGCGTCTCGGTGTCTCTGCGTCTCGGTGTCTCTGCGTCTCGGTGTCTATGCGTCTCTGCGTCTCTGCGTCTCTGTGTCTTTGTGTCTCTTTGTCTCTGAGACTCTGAGTCTCAGTGTCTCTGAGTCTCAGTGTCTCAGCGTCTCAGTGTCCCCGCGTCTCAGAGTCCCCGCGTCTCAGAGTCCCCGCGTCTCAGAGTCCCCGCGTCTCAGAGTCCCCGCGTCTCAGCGTCCCTGCGTCTCAGCGTCCCTGCGTCTCAGCGTCCCTGCGTCTCAGTGTCCCTGCGTCTCAGCGTCTCTGCGTCTCAGTGTCTCAGTGTCTCTGCGTCTCAGTGTCCCTGCGTCTCAGTGTCTCTGCGCCTCTGCGTCTCAGTGTCTCTGCGTCTCAGTGTCTCTGTGTCTCTGCGTCTCTGCTTCTCTGTGTCTCTGTGTCTCAGTGTCTCTGCGTCTCATAGTCTCTGCGTCTCAGAGTCTCTGAGTCGCAGTGTCTCCGCCTCCCAGACTCTCTGCGTCTCAGAGTCTCAGTGTCTCTGCGTCTCTGTGTCTCAGCGTCTCTGCGTCTCATAGTCTCTGCGTCTCAGAGTCTCTGAGTCTCAGTGTCTCAGTGTCACAGTGTCTCAGCGTCTCAGTGTCTCAGTGTCTCTGACTCCCAGACTCTCTGCGTCTCAGACTCTCTGCGTCTCAGTGTCTCTGCGTCTCAGTGTCTCTGCGTCTCATAGTCTCTGCGTCTCAGTGTCTCCGCCTCGCAGACTCTCTGCGTCTCAGTGTCTCAGTGTCTCTGCGTCTCAGTGTCTCTGCGTCTCAGTGTCTCTGCGTCTCAGAGTCCCTGCGTCTCAGTGTCTCAGTGTCTCTGCGTCTCAGTGTCCCTGCATCTCAGTGTCTCTGCGTCTCAGTATCTCTGCGTCTCTGTGTCTCTGCGTCTCTGTGTCTCGGTGTCTCTGCGTCTCCACGTCTCTGCGTCTCATAGTCTCTGCGTCTCAGTGTCTCCGCCTCGCAGACTCTCTGCGTCTCAGTGTCTCTGCGTCTCAGTGTCTCTGCGCCTCAGTGTCCCTGCGTCACAGAGTCCCTGCGTCTCAGTGTCTCTGCGTCTCAGTGTCTCAGTGTCTCTGCGTCTCAGTGTCTCTGCGTCTCAGTGTCTCTGCGTCTCAGAGTCTCTGCGTCTCAGTGTCTCTGCGCCTCTGCGTCTCAGTGTCTCTGCGTCTCAGTGTCTCTTTGTCTCTGCGTCTCTGTGTCTCTATGTCTCAGTGTCTCAGTGTCTCTGCGTCTCATAGTCTCTGCGTCTCAGAGTCTCTGAGTCTCAGTGTCTCCGCCTCCCAGACTGTCAGCGTCTCAGAGTCTCAGTGTCTCTGCGTCTCTTGTGTTTCTGCGTCTCTGTGTCTCTGTGTCTCAGCGTCTCTGCGTCTCATAGTCTCTGCGTCTCAGAGTCTCTGAGTCTCAATGTCACAGTGTCTCAGCGTCTCAGTGTCTCTGACTCCCAGACTCTCTGCGTCTCAGACTCTCTGCGTCTCAGTGTCTCTGCGTCTCAGTGTCTCTGCGTCTCATAGTCTCTGCGTCTCAGTGTCTCCGCCTCGCAGACTCTCTGCGTCTCAGTGTCTCTGCGTCTCAGTGTCTCTGCTTCTAGTGTCTCTGCGTCTCAGAGTCCCTGCGTCTCAGTGTCTCTGCGTCTCAGTGTCCCTGCATCTCAGTGTCTCTGCGTCTCAGTATCTCTGCGTCTCTGTGTCTCTGCATCTCTGTGTCTCGGCGTCTCTGCGTCGCAGCGTTTCTGCGTCTCAGTGTCTTGGTGTCTCTGCATCTCAGTGTCTCGGCGTCTCAGTGTCTCTGCGTCTCAGTGTCTCTGCGTCTCAGTGTCTCTGCGTCTCATAGTCTCTGCATCTCAGTGTCTCCGCCTCGCACACTCTCTGCGTCTCAGTGTCTCTGCGCCTCAGTGTCCCTGCGTCTCAGTGTCCCTGCGTCTCAGCGTCTCTGCGTCTCAGTGTCTCAGTGTCTCTGCGTCTCAGTGTCCCTGCGTCTCAGTGTCTCTGCGCCTCTGCGTCTCAGTGTCTCTGCGTCTCAGTGTCTCTGTGTCTCTGCGTCTCTGCTTCTCTGTGTCTCTGTGTCTCAGTGTCTCTGCGTCTCATAGTCTCTGCGTCTCAGAGTCTCTGAGTCGCAGTGTCTCCGCCTCCCAGACTCTCTGCGTCTCAGAGTCTCAGTGTCTCTGCGTCTCTGTGTCTCAGCGTCTCTGCGTCTCAGAGTCTCAGTGTCACAGTGTCTCAGCGTCTCAGTGTCTCTGACTCCCAGACTCTCTGCGTCTCAGACTCTCTGCGTCTCAGTGTCTCTGCGTCTCAGTGTCTCTGCGTCTCATAGTCTCTGCGTCTCAGTGTCTCCGCCTCGCAGACTCTCTGCGTCTCAGTGTCTCAGTGTCTCTGCGTCTCAGTGTCTCTGCGTCTCAGTGTCTCTGCGTCTCAGAGTCCCCGCGTCTCAGTGTCTCAGTGTCTCTGCGTTTCAGTGTCCCTGCATCTCAGTGTCTCTGCGTCTCAGTGTCTCAGTGTCTCTGCGTCTCAGTGTCTCTGCGTCTCAGTGTCTCTGCGTCTCAGTGTCTCTGCGCCTCTGCGTCTCAGTGTCTCTGCGTCTCAGTGTCTCTGCGTCTCTGTGTCTCTGTGTCTCAGTGTCTCAGTGTCTCTGCGTCTCATAGTCTCTGCGTCTCAGAGTCTCTGAGTCTCAGTGTCTCCGCCTCCCAGACTCTCAGCGTCTCAGAGTCTCAGTGTCTCTGCGTCTCTTGTGTTTCTGCGTCTCTGTGTCTCTGCGTCTCAGCGTCTCTGCGTCTCACAGTCTCTGCGTCTCAGCGTCTCAGATACTCTGCGTCTCAGTGTCTCTGCGTCTCAGTGTCTCTGCGTCTCATAGTCTCTGCGTCTCAGTGTCTCCGCCTCGCAGACACTCTGCGTCTCAGTGTCTCAGTGTCTCTGCGTCTCAGTGTCTCTGCGTCTCAGTGTCTCTGCGTCTCTGTGCAACAGAGTCCATGCGTCTCGGTGTCTCTGCGTCTCGGTGTCTCTGCGTCTCGGTGTCTCTGCGTCTCGGTGTCTATGCGTCTCTGCGTCTCTGCGTCTCTGTGTCTTTGTGTCTCTTTGTCTCTGAGACTCTGAGTCTCAGTGTCTCTGAGTCTCAGTGTCTCAGCGTCCCAGTGTCCCCGCGTCTCAGAGTCCCCGCGTCTCAGAGTCCCCGCGTCTCAGAGTCCCCGCGTCTCAGAGTCCCCGCGTCTCAGAGTCCCCGCGTCTCAGTGTCTCTGCGTCTCAGAGTCCCCGCGTCTCAGAGTCCCCGCGTCTCAGAGTCCCCGCGACTCAGAGACCCCGCGTCTCAGTGTCTCTGCGTCTCAGTGTCACTGCGTCTCAGAGTCCCTGTGTTTCAGCGTCCTGCGTCTCAGCGTCCCTGTGTCTCAGCGTCCCTGCGTCTCAGCGTCTCTGCGTCTCAGCGTCTCTGCGTCTCTGCGTCTCAGTGTCTCTGCGTCTCAGTGTCTCTGCGTCTCAGTGTCTCAGTGTCTCCGTGTCTCCGCCTCGCAGACTCTCTGTTTCTCAGTGTCTCTGCGTCTCAGTGTCTCTGCGCCTCAGTGTCCCTGCGTCTCAGAGTCCCTGCGTCTCAGTGTCTCTGGGTTTCAGTGTCTCAGTGTCTCTGCGTCTCAGTGTCTCTGCGTCTCAGTGTCTCCGCCTCGCAGACACTCTGCGTCTCAGAGTCTCAGTGTCTCTGCGTCTCAGTGTCTCTGTGTCTCATAGTCTCTGCGTCTCCGTGTCTCCGCCTCGCAGACTCTCTGCGTCTCAGTGTCTCAGTGTCTCTGCGTCTCAGTGTCTCTGCGTCTCAGTGTCTCTGCGTCTCAGTGTCTCTGCGTCTCAGTGTCTCTGCGTCTCAGAGTCCCTGCGTCTCAGTGTCTCTGCGTCTCAGTGTCTCTGCGTCTCAGTGTCCCTGCATCTCAGTGTCTCTGCGTCTCAGTATCTCTGCGTCTCTGTGTCTCTGCGTCTCTGTGTCTCGGCGTCTCTGCGTCTCAGTGTCTCTGCGTCTTGGTGTCTCTGCGTCTCAGTGTCATGGCGTCTCAGTGTCTCGGCGTCTCAGTGTCATGGCGTCTCAGAGTCTCTTCGTCTCAGAGTCTCTTCGTCCCTGAGTCTCAGTGTCTCTGCGTCTCAGTGTCTCTGCGTCTCAGAGTCCCTGCGTCTCAGAGTCCCTGCGTCTCAGAGTCCCTGCGTGTCAGAGTCTCTGCGTCTCATAGTCCCTGCGTCTCAGAGTCCCTGCGTCTCAGAGTCCCTGCGTCTCAGAGTCCCTGCGTCTCAGTGTCTCTGCGTCTCAGTGTCTCTGCGTCTCAGTGTCTCTGCATCTCAGTGTCTCTGCGTCTCTGCTTCTCAGACTCTCTGCGTCTCAGAGTCTGTGCGTCTCAGTGTCTCAGTGTCACAGTGTGTCAGCGTCTCTGCATTTCAGACTCTCTGCGTCTCAGTGTCTCTGCGTCTCAGTGTCTCTGCGTCTCAGTGTCTCTGCGCCTCAGAGTCCATGCGTCTCGGTGTCTCTGCGTCTCGGTGTCTCTGCGTCTCGGTGTCTCTGCGTCTCGGTGTCTATGCGTCTCTGTGTCTTTGTGTCTCTTCGTCTCTGAGTCTCAGTGTCTCAGCGTCTCTGCGTCTCAGTGTCCCCACATCTCTGCGTCCCTGCGTCTCAGCGTCTCTGCGTCTCAGTGTCTCTGCGTCTCAGTGTCTCTGCGTCTCAGTGTCTCCGCCTCGCAGACTCTCTGCGTCTCAGTGTCTCTGCATCTCAGTGTCTGTGCGTCTCTGCGTCTCAGTGTCTCTGCATCTCAGTGTCTCTGCGTCTCAGAGTCCCTGCGTCTCAGAGTCTCTGCGTCTCAGTGTCTCTGCATCTCAGTGTCTCTGCGTCTCTGCTTCTCAGGCTCTCTGCGTCTCAGAGTCTGTGCGTCTCAGTGTCTCAGTGTCACAGTGTCTCAGCGTCTCTGCATCTCAGACTCTCTGTGTCTCAGTGCCTCTGCGTTTCAGTGTCTCTGTGTCTCAGTGTCTCCGCCTCGCAGACTCTCTGCGTCTCAGTGTCTCTGCGTCTCAGTGTCCCTGCGTCTCAGTGTCTCTGCGTCTCAGTGTCTCTGCGTCTCAGTGTCTCTGCGTCTCTGCTTCTCAGACTCTCTGCGTCTCAGAGTCTGTGCGTCTCAGTGTCTCAGTGTCACAGTGTGTTAGCGTCTCTGCATCTCAGACTCTCTGCGTCTCAGTGTCTCTGCGTCTCAGTGTCTCTGCGTCTCAGTGTCTCTGCGCCTCAGAGTCCATGCGTCTCGGTGTCTCTGCGTCTCGGTGTCTCTGCGTCTCGGTGTCTCTGCGTCTCGGTGTCTATGCGTCTCTGTGTCTTTGTGTCTCTTCGTCTCTGAGTCTCAGTGTCTCAGCGTCTCTGCGTCTCAGTGTCCCCACATCTCTGCGTCCCTGCGTCTCAGCGTCTCTGCGTCTCAGTGTCTCTGCGTCTCAGTGTCTCTGCGACTCAGTGTCTCTGCGTCTCAGTGTCTCCGCCTCGCAGACTCTCTGCGTCTCAGTGTCTCTGCATCTCAGTGTCTGTGCGTCTCTGCGTCTCTGCGTCTCAGTGTCTCTGCATCTCAGTGTCTCTGCGTCTCAGAGTCCCTGCGTCTCAGACTCTCTGCGTCTCAGTGTCTCTGCATCTCAGTGTCTCTGCGTCTCTGCGTCTCAGTGTCTCTGCGTCTCAGTGTCTCTGCGTCTCAGAGTCCCTGCGTCTCAGAGTCTCTGCGTCTCAGTGTCTATGCATCTCAGTGTCTCTGCGTCTCTGCTTCTCAGGCTCTCTGCGTCTCAGAGTCTGTGCGTCTCAGTGTCTCAGTGTCACAGTGTCTCAGTGTCTCTGCATCTCAGACTCTCTGCGTCTCAGTGCCTCTGCGTCTCAGTGTCTCTGCGTCTCAGAGTACCCGCGTCTCAGAGTCCCCGCGTCTCAGAGTCCCCGCGTCTCAGTGTCTCTGCGTCTCAGTGTCTCTGCGTCTCAGAGTCCCTGCGTCTCAGCGTCCCTGCGTCTCAGCGTCCCTGCGTCTCAGCGTCCCTGCGTCTCAGTGTCCCTGCGTCTCAGCGTCTCTGCGTCTCAGCGTCTCAGTGTCTCTGCGTCTCAGTGTCTCTGCGTCTCAGTGTCTCCGTGTCTCCGCCTCGCAGACTCTCTGTTTCTCAGTGTCTCTGCGTCTCAGTGTCTCTGCGTCTCAGTGTCTCTGCATCTCATACTCTCTGCGTCTCAGTCTGTGCGTCTCAGTGTCTCAAGTGTCACAGTGTCTCAGCGTCTCTGCATCTCAGACTCTCTGCGTCTCAGTGTCTCTGCGTCTCAGTGTCTCTGCGTCTCAGTGTCTCTGCGCCTCAGAGTCCATGCGTCTCGGTGTCTCTGCGTCTCGGTGTCTCTGCGTCTCGGTGTCTCTGCGTCTCGGTGTCTATGCGTCTCTGTGTCTTTGTGTCTCTTCGTCTCTGAGTCTCTTCGTCTCTGCGTCCCTGCGTCTCAGCGTCTCTGCGTCTCAGTGTCTCTGCGTCTCAGTGTCTCTGCGTCTCAGTGTCTCTGCGTCTCAGTGTCTCTGCGTCTCAGTGTCTCCGCCTCGCAGACTCTCTGCGTCTCAGTGTCTCTGCAACTCAGTGTCTCTGCGTCTCTGCGTCTCTGCGTCTCAGTGTCTCTGCATCTCAGTGTCTCTGCGTCTCAGAGTCCCTGCGTCTCAGAGTCTCTGCGTCTCAGTGTCTCTGCATCTCAGTGTCTCTGCGTCTCTGCTTCTCAGGCTCTCTGCGTCTCAGAGTCTGTGCGTCTCAGTGTCTCAGTGTCACAGTGTCTCAGCGTCTCTGCATCTCAGACTCTCTGCGTCTCAGTGCCTCTGCGTCTCAGTGTCTCTGTGTCTCAGTGTCTCCGCCTCGCAGACTCTCTGCGTCTCAGTGTCTCTGCGTCTCAGTGTCTCTGCGTCTCAGAGTCCCTGCGTCTCAGAGTCTCAGCGTCTCAGTGTCTCTGCATCTCAGTGTCTCTGCGTCTCTGCTTCTCAGACTCTCTGCGTCTCAGAGTCTGTGCGTCTCAGTGTCTCAGTGTCACAGTGTGTCAGCGTCTCTGCATCTCAGACTCTCTGCGTCTCAGTGTCTCTGCGTCTCAGTGTCTCTGCGTCTCAGTGTCTCTGCGCCTCAGAGTCCATGCGTCTCGGTGTCTCTGCGTCTCGTTGTCTCTGCGTCTCGGTGTCTCTGCGTCTCGGTGTCTATGCGTCTCTGTGTCTTTGTGTCTCTTCGTCTCTGAGTCTCAGTGTCTCAGCGTCTCTGCGTCTCAGTGTCCCCACATCTCTGCGTCCCTGCGTCTCAGCGTCTCAGTGTCTCTGCGTCTCAGTGTCTCTGCGTCTCAGTGTCTCTGCGTCTCAGTGTCTCCGCCTCGCAGACTCTCTGCGTCTCAGTGTCTCTGCATCTCAGTGTCTGTGCGTCTCTGCGTCTCTGCGTCTCAGTGTCTCTGCATCTCAGTGTCTCTGCGTCTCAGAGTCCCTGCGTCTCAGAGTCTCTGCGTCTCAGTGTCTCTGCATCTCAGTGTCTCTGCGTCTCTGCTTCTCAGGCTCTCTGCGTCTCAGAGTCTGTGCGTCTCAGTGTCTCAGTGTCACAGTGTCTCAGCGTCTCTGCATCTCAGACTCTCTGCGTCTCAGTGCCTCTGCGTCTCAGTGTCTCTGCGTCTCAGAGTACCCGCGTCTCAGAGTCCCCGTGCCTCAGAGTCCCCGCGTCTCAGTGTCTCTGCGTCTCAGTGTCTCTGCGTCTCAGAGTCCCTGCGTCACAGCGTCCCTGCGTCTCAGCGTCCCTGCGTCTCAGCGTCCCTGCGTCTCAGTGTCCCTGCGTCTCAGCGTCTCTGCGTCTCTGCGTCTCAGTGTCTCTGCGTCTCAGTGTCTCTGCGTCTCAGTGTCTCAGTGTCTCCGCCTCGCAGACTCTCTGTTTCTCAGTGTCTCTGCGTCTCAGTGTCTCTGCGTCTCAGTGTCTCTGCGTCTCAGTGTCTCTGCCTCGCAGACTCTCTGCGTCTCAGTGTCTCTGCGTCTCAGTGTCTCTGTGCCTCAGTGTCCCTGCGTCTCAGAGTCCCTGCGTCTCAGTGTCTCTGCGTCGCAGTGTGTCTGCGTCTCAGTGTCTCTGCGTCTCAGTGTCTCTGCGTCTCAGTGTGTCTGCGTCTCAGAGTCCCTGCGTCTCAGTGTCTCAGTGTCTCTGCGTCTCAGTGTCCCTGCATCTCAGTGTCTCTGCGTCTCAGTATCTCTGCGTCTCTGTGTCTCTGCGTCTCTGTGTCTCGGTGTCTCTGCGTCTCAGCGTCTCATAGTCTCTGCGTCTCAGTGTCTCCGCCTCGCAGACTCTCTGCGTCTCAGTGTCTCTGCGTCTCAGTGTCTCTGCGCCTCAGTGTCCCTGCGTCACAGAGTCCCTGCGTCTCAGTGTCTCTGCGTCTCAGTGTCTCTGCGTCTCAGTGTCTCTGCGCCTCTGCGTCTCTGTGTCTCTGCGTCTCAGTGTCTCTGCGTCTCAGTGTCTCTGCGTCTCAGTGCCTCTGCGCCTCTGCGTCTCACTGTCTCTGCGTCTCAGTGTCTCTGCGTCTCAGTGTCTCTGCGTCTCAGTGTCTCTGCGCCTCTGCGTCTCACTGTCTCTGCGTCTCAGTGTCTCTGCGTCTCTGCTTCTCTGTGTCTCAGTGTCTCTGCGTCTCATAGTCTCTGCGTCTCAGAGTCTCTGAGTCTCAGTGTCTCCGCCTCCCAGACTCTCTGCGTCTCAGAGTCTCAGTGTCTCTGCGTCTCTGTGTTTCTGCGTCTCTGTGTCTCAGCGTCTCTGCGTCTCATAGTCTCTGCGTCTCAGAGTCTCAGTGTCTCAATGTCACAGTGTCTCAGCGTCTCAGTGTCTCTGACTCCCAGACTCTCTGCGTCTCAGACTCTCTGCGTCTCAGTGTCTCTGCGTCTCAGTGTCTCTGCGTCTCATAGTCTCTGCGTTCAGTGTCTCCGCCTCGCAGACTCTCTGCGTCTCAGTGTCTCAGTGTCTCTGCGTCTCAGTGTCTCTGCGTCTCAGAGTCCCTGCGTCTCAGAGTCTCAGTGTCTCTGCATCTCAGTGTCTCTGCGTCTCTGCTTCTCAGACTCTCTGCGTCTCAGTCTGTGCGTCTCAGTGTCTCAAGTGTCACAGTGTCTCAGCGTCTCTGCATCTCAGACTCTCTGCGTCTCAGTGTCTCTGCGTCTCAGTGTCTCTGCGTCTCAGTGTCTCTGCGCCTCAGAGTCCATGCGTCTCGGTGTCTCTGCGTCTCGGTGTCCCTGCGTCTCGGTGTCTCTGCGTCTCGGTGTCTATGCGTCTCTGTGTCTTTGTGTCTCTTCGTCTCTGAGTCTCAGTGTCTCAGCGTCTCAGTGTCTCTGCGTCTCAGTGTCCCCACGTCTCTGCGTCCCTGCGTCTCAGCGTCTCTGCGTCTCAGTGTCTCTGCGTCTCAGTGTCTCTGCGTCTCAGTGTCTCTGCGTCTCAGTGTCTCCGCCTCGCAGACTCTCTGCGTCTCAGTGTCTCTGCATCTCAGTGTCTCTGCGTCTCTGCGTCTCAGTGTCTCTGCGTCTCAGTGTCTCTGCGTCTCAGAGTCCCTGCGTCTCAGAGTCTCTGCGTCTCAGTGTCTATGCATCTCAGTGTCTCTGCGTCTCTGCTTCTCAGGCTCTCTGCGTCTCAGAGTCTGTGCGTCTCAGTGTCTCAGTGTCACAGTGTCTCAGTGTCTCTGCATCTCAGACTCTCTGCGTCTCAGTGCCTCTGCGTCTCAGTGTCTCTGCGTCTCAGAGTACCCGCGTCTCAGAGTCCCCGCGTCTCAGAGTCCCCGCGTCTCAGTGTCTCTGCGTCTCAGTGTCTCTGCGTCTCAGAGTCCCTGCGTCTCAGCGTCCCTGCGTCTCAGCGTCTCTGCGTCTCAGTGTCTCTGCGTCTCAGTGTCTCTGCGTCTCAGTGTCTCCGTGTCTCCGCCTCGCAGACTCTCTGTTTCTCAGTGTCTCTGCGTCTCAGTGTCTCTGCGTCTCAGTGTCTCTGCATCTCATACTCTCTGCGTCTCAGTCTGTGCGTCTCAGTGTCTCAAGTGTCACAGTGTCTCAGCGTCTCTGCATCTCAGACTCTCTGCGTCTCAGTGTCTCTGCGTCTCAGTGTCTCTGCGTCTCAGTGTCTCTGCGCCTCAGAGTCCATGCGTCTCGGTGTCTCTGCGTCTCGGTGTCTCTGCGTCTCGGTGTCTCTGCGTCTCGGTGTCTATGCGTCTCTGTGTCTTTGTGTCTCTTCGTCTCTGAGTCTCTGAGTCTCAGTGTCTCAGCGTCTCAGTGTCTCTGCGTCTCAGTGTCCCCACGTCTCTGCGTCCCTGCGTCTCAGCGTCTCAGTGTCTCTGCGTCTCAGTGTCTCTGCGTCTCAGAGTCCCTGCGTCTCAGAGTCTCTGCGTCTCAGTGTCTATGCATCTCAGTGTCTCTGCGTCTCTGCTTCTCAGGCTCTCTGCGTCTCAGAGTCTGTGCGTCTCAGTGTCTCAGTGTCACAGTGTCTCAGTGTCTCTGCATCTCAGACTCTCTGCGTCTCAGTGCCTCTGCGTCTCAGTGTCTCTGCGTCTCAGAGTACCCGCGTCTCAGAGTCCCCGCGTCTCAGAGTCCCCGCGTCTCAGTGTCTCTGCGTCTCAGTGTCTCTGCGTCTCAGAGTCCCTGCGTCTCAGCGTCCCTGCGTCTCAGCGTCCCTGCGTCTCAGTGTCCCTGCGTCTCAGCGTCTCTGCGTCTCAGCGTCTCACTGTCTCTGCGTCTCAGTGTCTCTGCGTCTCAGTGTCTCCGTGTCTCCGCCTCGCAGACTCTCTGTTTCTCAGTGTCTCTGCGTCTCAGTGTCTCTGCGTCTCAGTGTCTCTGCATCTCATAGTCTCTGCGTCTCAGTGTCTCTGCCTCGTAGACTCTCTGCGTCTCAGTGTCTCTGCGTCTCAGTGTCTCTGTGCCTCAGTGTCCCTGCGTCTCAGAGTCCCTGCGTCTCAGTGTCTCTGCGTCTCAGAGTCCCTGCGTCTCAGTGTCTCAGTGTCTCTGCGTCTCAGTGTCCCTGCATCTCAGTGTCTCTGCATCTCAGTATCTCTGCGTCTCTGTGTCTCTGCGTCTCTGTGTCTCGGTGTCTCTGCGTCTCAGCGTCTCATAGTCTCTGCGTCTCAGTATCTCCGCCTCGCAGACTCTCTGCGTCTCAGTGTCTCTGCGTCTCAGTGTCTCTGCGCCTCAGTGTCCCTGCGTCACAGAGTCCCTGCGTCTCAGTGTCTCTGCGTCTCAGTGACTCTGCGTCTCAGTGTCTCTGCGTCTCAGTGTCTCTGCGTCTCAGTGTCTCTGCGCCTCTGCGTCTCAGTGTCTCTGCGTCTCAGTGTCTCTGCGTCTCAGTGTCTCTGCGTCTCAGTGTCTCAGTGTCTCTGCGTCTCAGTGTCTCAGTGTCTCTGCGTCTCAGTGTCCCTGCATCTCAGTGTCTCTGCGTCTCAGTATCTCTGCGTCTCTGTGTCTCTGCGTCTCTGTGTCTCGGTGTCTCTGCGTCTCAGCGTCTCATAGTCTCTGCGTCTCAGTGTCTCCGCCTCGCAGACTCTCTGCGTCTCAGTGTCTCTGCGTCTCAGTGTCTCTGCGTCTCAGTGTCCCTGCGTCACAGAGTCCCTGCGTCTCAGTGTCTCTGCGTCTCAGTGTCTCTGCGTCTCAGTGTCTCTGCGTCTCAGTGTCTCTGCGCCTCTGCGTCTCAGTGTCTCTGCGTCTCAGTGTCTCTGCGTCTCAGTGTCTCTGCGTCTCAGTGTCTCTGCGCCTCTGCGTCTCACTGTCTCTGCGTCTCAGTGTCTCTGCGTCTCAGTGTCTCTGCGTCTCTGTGCAACAGAGTCCATGCGTCTCGGTGTCTCTGCGTCTCGGTGTCTCTGCGTCTCGGTGTCTCTGCGTCTCGGTGTCTATGCGTCTCTGCGTCTCTGCGTCTCTGTGTCTTTGTGTCTCTTTGTCTCTGAGACTCTGAGTCTCAGTGTCTCTGAGTCTCAGTGTCTCAGCGTCTCAGTGTCCCCGCGTCTCAGAGTCCCCGCGTCTCAGAGTCCCCGCGTCTCAGAGTCCCCGCGTCTCAGAGTCCCCGCGTCTCAGCGTCCCTGCGTCTCAGCGTCCCTGCGTCTCAGCGTCCCTGCGTCTCAGTGTCCCTGCGTCTCAGCGTCTCTGCGTCTCAGTGTCTCAGTGTCTCTGCGTCTCAGTGTCCCTGCGTCTCAGTGTCTCTGCGCCTCTGCGTCTCAGTGTCTCTGCGTCTCAGTGTCTCTGTGTCTCTGCGTCTCTGCTTCTCTGTGTCTCTGTGTCTCAGTGTCTCTGCGTCTCATAGTCTCTGCGTCTCAGAGTCTCTGAGTCGCAGTGTCTCCGCCTCCCAGACTCTCTGCGTCTCAGAGTCTCAGTGTCTCTGCGTCTCTGTGTCTCAGCGTCTCTGCGTCTCATAGTCTCTGCGTCTCAGAGTCTCTGAGTCTCAGTGTCTCAGTGTCACAGTGTCTCAGCGTCTCAGTGTCTCAGTGTCTCTGACTCCCAGACTCTCTGCGTCTCAGACTCTCTGCGTCTCAGTGTCTCTGCGTCTCAGTGTCTCTGCGTCTCATAGTCTCTGCGTCTCAGTGTCTCCGCCTCGCAGACTCTCTGCGTCTCAGTGTCTCAGTGTCTCTGCGTCTCAGTGTCTCTGCGTCTCAGTGTCTCTGCGTCTCAGAGTCCCTGCGTCTCAGTGTCTCAGTGTCTCTGCGTCTCAGTGTCCCTGCATCTCAGTGTCTCTGCGTCTCAGTATCTCTGCGTCTCTGTGTCTCTGCGTCTCTGTGTCTCGGTGTCTCTGCGTCTCCACGTCTCTGCGTCTCATAGTCTCTGCGTCTCAGTGTCTCCGCCTCGCAGACTCTCTGCGTCTCAGTGTCTCTGCGTCTCAGTGTCTCTGCGCCTCAGTGTCCCTGCGTCACAGAGTCCCTGCGTCTCAGTGTCTCTGCGTCTCAGTGTCTCAGTGTCTCTGCGTCTCAGTGTCTCTGCGTCTCAGTGTCTCTGCGTCTCAGAGTCTCTGCGTCTCAGTGTCTCTGCGCCTCTGCGTCTCAGTGTCTCTGCGTCTCAGTGTCTCTTTGTCTCTGCGTCTCTGTGTCTCTATGTCTCAGTGTCTCAGTGTCTCTGCGTCTCATAGTCTCTGCGTCTCAGAGTCTCTGAGTCTCAGTGTCTCCGCCTCCCAGACTGTCAGCGTCTCAGAGTCTCAGTGTCTCTGCGTCTCTTGTGTTTCTGCGTCTCTGTGTCTCTGTGTCTCAGCGTCTCTGCGTCTCATAGTCTCTGCGTCTCAGAGTCTCTGAGTCTCAATGTCACAGTGTCTCAGCGTCTCAGTGTCTCTGACTCCCAGACTCTCTGCGTCTCAGACTCTCTGCGTCTCAGTGTCTCTGCGTCTCAGTGTCTCTGCGTCTCATAGTCTCTGCGTCTCAGTGTCTCCGCCTCGCAGACTCTCTGCGTCTCAGTGTCTCTGCGTCTCAGTGTCTCTGCTTCTAGTGTCTCTGCGTCTCAGAGTCCCTGCGTCTCAGTGTCTCTGCGTCTCAGTGTCCCTGCATCTCAGTGTCTCTGCGTCTCAGTATCTCTGCGTCTCTGTGTCTCTGCATCTCTGTGTCTCGGCGTCTCTGCGTCGCAGCGTTTCTGCGTCTCAGTGTCTTGGTGTCTCTGCATCTCAGTGTCTCGGCGTCTCAGTGTCTCTGCGTCTCAGTGTCTCTGCGTCTCAGTGTCTCTGCGTCTCATAGTCTCTGCATCTCAGTGTCTCCGCCTCGCACACTCTCTGCGTCTCAGTGTCTCTGCGCCTCAGTGTCCCTGCGTCTCAGTGTCCCTGCGTCTCAGCGTCTCTGCGTCTCAGTGTCTCAGTGTCTCTGCGTCTCAGTGTCCCTGCGTCTCAGTGTCTCTGCGCCTCTGCGTCTCAGTGTCTCTGCGTCTCAGTGTCTCTGTGTCTCTGCGTCTCTGCTTCTCTGTGTCTCTGTGTCTCAGTGTCTCTGCGTCTCATAGTCTCTGCGTCTCAGAGTCTCTGAGTCGCAGTGTCTCCGCCTCCCAGACTCTCTGCGTCTCAGAGTCTCAGTGTCTCTGCGTCTCTGTGTCTCAGCGTCTCTGCGTCTCAGAGTCTCAGTGTCACAGTGTCTCAGCGTCTCAGTGTCTCTGACTCCCAGACTCTCTGCGTCTCAGACTCTCTGCGTCTCAGTGTCTCTGCGTCTCAGTGTCTCTGCGTCTCATAGTCTCTGCGTCTCAGTGTCTCCGCCTCGCAGACTCTCTGCGTCTCAGTGTCTCAGTGTCTCTGCGTCTCAGTGTCTCTGCGTCTCAGTGTCTCTGCGTCTCAGAGTCCCCGCGTCTCAGTGTCTCAGTGTCTCTGCGTTTCAGTGTCCCTGCATCTCAGTGTCTCTGCGTCTCAGTGTCTCAGTGTCTCTGCGTCTCAGTGTCTCTGCGTCTCAGTGTCTCTGCGTCTCAGTGTCTCTGCGCCTCTGCGTCTCAGTGTCTCTGCGTCTCAGTGTCTCTGCGTCTCTGTGTCTCTGTGTCTCAGTGTCTCAGTGTCTCTGCGTCTCATAGTCTCTGCGTCTCAGAGTCTCTGAGTCTCAGTGTCTCCGCCTCCCAGACTCTCAGCGTCTCAGAGTCTCAGTGTCTCTGCGTCTCTTGTGTTTCTGCGTCTCTGTGTCTCTGCGTCTCAGCGTCTCTGCGTCTCACAGTCTCTGCGTCTCAGCGTCTCAGATACTCTGCGTCTCAGTGTCTCTGCGTCTCAGTGTCTCTGCGTCTCATAGTCTCTGCGTCTCAGTGTCTCCGCCTCGCAGACACTCTGCGTCTCAGTGTCTCAGTGTCTCTGCGTCTCAGTGTCTCTGCGTCTCAGTGTCTCTGCGTCTCTGTGCAACAGAGTCCATGCGTCTCGGTGTCTCTGCGTCTCGGTGTCTCTGCGTCTCGGTGTCTCTGCGTCTCGGTGTCTATGCGTCTCTGCGTCTCTGCGTCTCTGTGTCTTTGTGTCTCTTTGTCTCTGAGACTCTGAGTCTCAGTGTCTCTGAGTCTCAGTGTCTCAGCGTCCCAGTGTCCCCGCGTCTCAGAGTCCCCGCGTCTCAGAGTCCCCGCGTCTCAGAGTCCCCGCGTCTCAGAGTCCCCGCGTCTCAGAGTCCCCGCGTCTCAGTGTCTCTGCGTCTCAGAGTCCCCGCGTCTCAGAGTCCCCGCGTCTCAGAGTCCCCGCGACTCAGAGACCCCGCGTCTCAGTGTCTCTGCGTCTCAGTGTCACTGCGTCTCAGAGTCCCTGTGTTTCAGCGTCCTGCGTCTCAGCGTCCCTGTGTCTCAGCGTCCCTGCGTCTCAGCGTCTCTGCGTCTCAGCGTCTCTGCGTCTCTGCGTCTCAGTGTCTCTGCGTCTCAGTGTCTCTGCGTCTCAGTGTCTCAGTGTCTCCGTGTCTCCGCCTCGCAGACTCTCTGTTTCTCAGTGTCTCTGCGTCTCAGTGTCTCTGCGCCTCAGTGTCCCTGCGTCTCAGAGTCCCTGCGTCTCAGTGTCTCTGGGTTTCAGTGTCTCAGTGTCTCTGCGTCTCAGTGTCTCTGCGTCTCAGTGTCTCCGCCTCGCAGACACTCTGCGTCTCAGAGTCTCAGTGTCTCTGCGTCTCAGTGTCTCTGTGTCTCATAGTCTCTGCGTCTCCGTGTCTCCGCCTCGCAGACTCTCTGCGTCTCAGTGTCTCAGTGTCTCTGCGTCTCAGTGTCTCTGCGTCTCAGTGTCTCTGCGTCTCAGTGTCTCTGCGTCTCAGTGTCTCTGCGTCTCAGAGTCCCTGCGTCTCAGTGTCTCTGCGTCTCAGTGTCTCTGCGTCTCAGTGTCCCTGCATCTCAGTGTCTCTGCGTCTCAGTATCTCTGCGTCTCTGTGTCTCTGCGTCTCTGTGTCTCGGCGTCTCTGCGTCTCAGTGTCTCTGCGTCTTGGTGTCTCTGCGTCTCAGTGTCATGGCGTCTCAGTGTCTCGGCGTCTCAGTGTCATGGCGTCTCAGAGTCTCTTCGTCTCAGAGTCTCTTCGTCCCTGAGTCTCAGTGTCTCTGCGTCTCAGTGTCTCTGCGTCTCAGAGTCCCTGCGTCTCAGAGTCCCTGCGTCTCAGAGTCCCTGCGTGTCAGAGTCTCTGCGTCTCATAGTCCCTGCGTCTCAGAGTCCCTGCGTCTCAGAGTCCCTGCGTCTCAGAGTCCCTGCGTCTCAGTGTCTCTGCGTCTCAGTGTCTCTGCGTCTCAGTGTCTCTGCATCTCAGTGTCTCTGCGTCTCTGCTTCTCAGACTCTCTGCGTCTCAGAGTCTGTGCGTCTCAGTGTCTCAGTGTCACAGTGTGTCAGCGTCTCTGCATTTCAGACTCTCTGCGTCTCAGTGTCTCTGCGTCTCAGTGTCTCTGCGTCTCAGTGTCTCTGCGCCTCAGAGTCCATGCGTCTCGGTGTCTCTGCGTCTCGGTGTCTCTGCGTCTCGGTGTCTCTGCGTCTCGGTGTCTATGCGTCTCTGTGTCTTTGTGTCTCTTCGTCTCTGAGTCTCAGTGTCTCAGCGTCTCTGCGTCTCAGTGTCCCCACATCTCTGCGTCCCTGCGTCTCAGCGTCTCTGCGTCTCAGTGTCTCTGCGTCTCAGTGTCTCTGCGTCTCAGTGTCTCCGCCTCGCAGACTCTCTGCGTCTCAGTGTCTCTGCATCTCAGTGTCTGTGCGTCTCTGCGTCTCAGTGTCTCTGCATCTCAGTGTCTCTGCGTCTCAGAGTCCCTGCGTCTCAGAGTCTCTGCGTCTCAGTGTCTCTGCATCTCAGTGTCTCTGCGTCTCTGCTTCTCAGGCTCTCTGCGTCTCAGAGTCTGTGCGTCTCAGTGTCTCAGTGTCACAGTGT
Source organism: Carcharhinus amblyrhynchos (assembly GCF_965287045.1). Classification (NCBI taxonomy): domain Eukaryota; kingdom Metazoa; phylum Chordata; class Chondrichthyes; order Carcharhiniformes; family Carcharhinidae; genus Carcharhinus; species Carcharhinus amblyrhynchos. The sequence goes on from NW_027649965.1 coordinate 242,031, forward strand.
CTCAGCGTCTCTGCATCTCAGACTCTCTGTGTCTCAGTGCCTCTGCGTTTCAGTGTCTCTGTGTCTCAGTGTCTCCGCCTCGCAGACTCTCTGCGTCTCAGTGTCTCTGCGTCTCAGTGTCCCTGCGTCTCAGTGTCTCTGCGTCTCAGTGTCTCTGCGTCTCAGTGTCTCTGCGTCTCTGCTTCTCAGACTCTCTGCGTCTCAGAGTCTGTGCGTCTCAGTGTCTCAGTGTCACAGTGTGTTAGCGTCTCTGCATCTCAGACTCTCTGCGTCTCAGTGTCTCTGCGTCTCAGTGTCTCTGCGTCTCAGTGTCTCTGCGCCTCAGAGTCCATGCGTCTCGGTGTCTCTGCGTCTCGGTGTCTCTGCGTCTCGGTGTCTCTGCGTCTCGGTGTCTATGCGTCTCTGTGTCTTTGTGTCTCTTCGTCTCTGAGTCTCAGTGTCTCAGCGTCTCTGCGTCTCAGTGTCCCCACATCTCTGCGTCCCTGCGTCTCAGCGTCTCTGCGTCTCAGTGTCTCTGCGTCTCAGTGTCTCTGCGACTCAGTGTCTCTGCGTCTCAGTGTCTCCGCCTCGCAGACTCTCTGCGTCTCAGTGTCTCTGCATCTCAGTGTCTGTGCGTCTCTGCGTCTCTGCGTCTCAGTGTCTCTGCATCTCAGTGTCTCTGCGTCTCAGAGTCCCTGCGTCTCAGACTCTCTGCGTCTCAGTGTCTCTGCATCTCAGTGTCTCTGCGTCTCTGCGTCTCAGTGTCTCTGCGTCTCAGTGTCTCTGCGTCTCAGAGTCCCTGCGTCTCAGAGTCTCTGCGTCTCAGTGTCTATGCATCTCAGTGTCTCTGCGTCTCTGCTTCTCAGGCTCTCTGCGTCTCAGAGTCTGTGCGTCTCAGTGTCTCAGTGTCACAGTGTCTCAGTGTCTCTGCATCTCAGACTCTCTGCGTCTCAGTGCCTCTGCGTCTCAGTGTCTCTGCGTCTCAGAGTACCCGCGTCTCAGAGTCCCCGCGTCTCAGAGTCCCCGCGTCTCAGTGTCTCTGCGTCTCAGTGTCTCTGCGTCTCAGAGTCCCTGCGTCTCAGCGTCCCTGCGTCTCAGCGTCCCTGCGTCTCAGCGTCCCTGCGTCTCAGTGTCCCTGCGTCTCAGCGTCTCTGCGTCTCAGCGTCTCAGTGTCTCTGCGTCTCAGTGTCTCTGCGTCTCAGTGTCTCCGTGTCTCCGCCTCGCAGACTCTCTGTTTCTCAGTGTCTCTGCGTCTCAGTGTCTCTGCGTCTCAGTGTCTCTGCATCTCATACTCTCTGCGTCTCAGTCTGTGCGTCTCAGTGTCTCAAGTGTCACAGTGTCTCAGCGTCTCTGCATCTCAGACTCTCTGCGTCTCAGTGTCTCTGCGTCTCAGTGTCTCTGCGTCTCAGTGTCTCTGCGCCTCAGAGTCCATGCGTCTCGGTGTCTCTGCGTCTCGGTGTCTCTGCGTCTCGGTGTCTCTGCGTCTCGGTGTCTATGCGTCTCTGTGTCTTTGTGTCTCTTCGTCTCTGAGTCTCTTCGTCTCTGCGTCCCTGCGTCTCAGCGTCTCTGCGTCTCAGTGTCTCTGCGTCTCAGTGTCTCTGCGTCTCAGTGTCTCTGCGTCTCAGTGTCTCTGCGTCTCAGTGTCTCCGCCTCGCAGACTCTCTGCGTCTCAGTGTCTCTGCAACTCAGTGTCTCTGCGTCTCTGCGTCTCTGCGTCTCAGTGTCTCTGCATCTCAGTGTCTCTGCGTCTCAGAGTCCCTGCGTCTCAGAGTCTCTGCGTCTCAGTGTCTCTGCATCTCAGTGTCTCTGCGTCTCTGCTTCTCAGGCTCTCTGCGTCTCAGAGTCTGTGCGTCTCAGTGTCTCAGTGTCACAGTGTCTCAGCGTCTCTGCATCTCAGACTCTCTGCGTCTCAGTGCCTCTGCGTCTCAGTGTCTCTGTGTCTCAGTGTCTCCGCCTCGCAGACTCTCTGCGTCTCAGTGTCTCTGCGTCTCAGTGTCTCTGCGTCTCAGAGTCCCTGCGTCTCAGAGTCTCAGCGTCTCAGTGTCTCTGCATCTCAGTGTCTCTGCGTCTCTGCTTCTCAGACTCTCTGCGTCTCAGAGTCTGTGCGTCTCAGTGTCTCAGTGTCACAGTGTGTCAGCGTCTCTGCATCTCAGACTCTCTGCGTCTCAGTGTCTCTGCGTCTCAGTGTCTCTGCGTCTCAGTGTCTCTGCGCCTCAGAGTCCATGCGTCTCGGTGTCTCTGCGTCTCGTTGTCTCTGCGTCTCGGTGTCTCTGCGTCTCGGTGTCTATGCGTCTCTGTGTCTTTGTGTCTCTTCGTCTCTGAGTCTCAGTGTCTCAGCGTCTCTGCGTCTCAGTGTCCCCACATCTCTGCGTCCCTGCGTCTCAGCGTCTCAGTGTCTCTGCGTCTCAGTGTCTCTGCGTCTCAGTGTCTCTGCGTCTCAGTGTCTCCGCCTCGCAGACTCTCTGCGTCTCAGTGTCTCTGCATCTCAGTGTCTGTGCGTCTCTGCGTCTCTGCGTCTCAGTGTCTCTGCATCTCAGTGTCTCTGCGTCTCAGAGTCCCTGCGTCTCAGAGTCTCTGCGTCTCAGTGTCTCTGCATCTCAGTGTCTCTGCGTCTCTGCTTCTCAGGCTCTCTGCGTCTCAGAGTCTGTGCGTCTCAGTGTCTCAGTGTCACAGTGTCTCAGCGTCTCTGCATCTCAGACTCTCTGCGTCTCAGTGCCTCTGCGTCTCAGTGTCTCTGCGTCTCAGAGTACCCGCGTCTCAGAGTCCCCGTGCCTCAGAGTCCCCGCGTCTCAGTGTCTCTGCGTCTCAGTGTCTCTGCGTCTCAGAGTCCCTGCGTCACAGCGTCCCTGCGTCTCAGCGTCCCTGCGTCTCAGCGTCCCTGCGTCTCAGTGTCCCTGCGTCTCAGCGTCTCTGCGTCTCTGCGTCTCAGTGTCTCTGCGTCTCAGTGTCTCTGCGTCTCAGTGTCTCAGTGTCTCCGCCTCGCAGACTCTCTGTTTCTCAGTGTCTCTGCGTCTCAGTGTCTCTGCGTCTCAGTGTCTCTGCGTCTCAGTGTCTCTGCCTCGCAGACTCTCTGCGTCTCAGTGTCTCTGCGTCTCAGTGTCTCTGTGCCTCAGTGTCCCTGCGTCTCAGAGTCCCTGCGTCTCAGTGTCTCTGCGTCGCAGTGTGTCTGCGTCTCAGTGTCTCTGCGTCTCAGTGTCTCTGCGTCTCAGTGTGTCTGCGTCTCAGAGTCCCTGCGTCTCAGTGTCTCAGTGTCTCTGCGTCTCAGTGTCCCTGCATCTCAGTGTCTCTGCGTCTCAGTATCTCTGCGTCTCTGTGTCTCTGCGTCTCTGTGTCTCGGTGTCTCTGCGTCTCAGCGTCTCATAGTCTCTGCGTCTCAGTGTCTCCGCCTCGCAGACTCTCTGCGTCTCAGTGTCTCTGCGTCTCAGTGTCTCTGCGCCTCAGTGTCCCTGCGTCACAGAGTCCCTGCGTCTCAGTGTCTCTGCGTCTCAGTGTCTCTGCGTCTCAGTGTCTCTGCGCCTCTGCGTCTCTGTGTCTCTGCGTCTCAGTGTCTCTGCGTCTCAGTGTCTCTGCGTCTCAGTGCCTCTGCGCCTCTGCGTCTCACTGTCTCTGCGTCTCAGTGTCTCTGCGTCTCAGTGTCTCTGCGTCTCAGTGTCTCTGCGCCTCTGCGTCTCACTGTCTCTGCGTCTCAGTGTCTCTGCGTCTCTGCTTCTCTGTGTCTCAGTGTCTCTGCGTCTCATAGTCTCTGCGTCTCAGAGTCTCTGAGTCTCAGTGTCTCCGCCTCCCAGACTCTCTGCGTCTCAGAGTCTCAGTGTCTCTGCGTCTCTGTGTTTCTGCGTCTCTGTGTCTCAGCGTCTCTGCGTCTCATAGTCTCTGCGTCTCAGAGTCTCAGTGTCTCAATGTCACAGTGTCTCAGCGTCTCAGTGTCTCTGACTCCCAGACTCTCTGCGTCTCAGACTCTCTGCGTCTCAGTGTCTCTGCGTCTCAGTGTCTCTGCGTCTCATAGTCTCTGCGTTCAGTGTCTCCGCCTCGCAGACTCTCTGCGTCTCAGTGTCTCAGTGTCTCTGCGTCTCAGTGTCTCTGCGTCTCAGAGTCCCTGCGTCTCAGAGTCTCAGTGTCTCTGCATCTCAGTGTCTCTGCGTCTCTGCTTCTCAGACTCTCTGCGTCTCAGTCTGTGCGTCTCAGTGTCTCAAGTGTCACAGTGTCTCAGCGTCTCTGCATCTCAGACTCTCTGCGTCTCAGTGTCTCTGCGTCTCAGTGTCTCTGCGTCTCAGTGTCTCTGCGCCTCAGAGTCCATGCGTCTCGGTGTCTCTGCGTCTCGGTGTCCCTGCGTCTCGGTGTCTCTGCGTCTCGGTGTCTATGCGTCTCTGTGTCTTTGTGTCTCTTCGTCTCTGAGTCTCAGTGTCTCAGCGTCTCAGTGTCTCTGCGTCTCAGTGTCCCCACGTCTCTGCGTCCCTGCGTCTCAGCGTCTCTGCGTCTCAGTGTCTCTGCGTCTCAGTGTCTCTGCGTCTCAGTGTCTCTGCGTCTCAGTGTCTCCGCCTCGCAGACTCTCTGCGTCTCAGTGTCTCTGCATCTCAGTGTCTCTGCGTCTCTGCGTCTCAGTGTCTCTGCGTCTCAGTGTCTCTGCGTCTCAGAGTCCCTGCGTCTCAGAGTCTCTGCGTCTCAGTGTCTATGCATCTCAGTGTCTCTGCGTCTCTGCTTCTCAGGCTCTCTGCGTCTCAGAGTCTGTGCGTCTCAGTGTCTCAGTGTCACAGTGTCTCAGTGTCTCTGCATCTCAGACTCTCTGCGTCTCAGTGCCTCTGCGTCTCAGTGTCTCTGCGTCTCAGAGTACCCGCGTCTCAGAGTCCCCGCGTCTCAGAGTCCCCGCGTCTCAGTGTCTCTGCGTCTCAGTGTCTCTGCGTCTCAGAGTCCCTGCGTCTCAGCGTCCCTGCGTCTCAGCGTCTCTGCGTCTCAGTGTCTCTGCGTCTCAGTGTCTCTGCGTCTCAGTGTCTCCGTGTCTCCGCCTCGCAGACTCTCTGTTTCTCAGTGTCTCTGCGTCTCAGTGTCTCTGCGTCTCAGTGTCTCTGCATCTCATACTCTCTGCGTCTCAGTCTGTGCGTCTCAGTGTCTCAAGTGTCACAGTGTCTCAGCGTCTCTGCATCTCAGACTCTCTGCGTCTCAGTGTCTCTGCGTCTCAGTGTCTCTGCGTCTCAGTGTCTCTGCGCCTCAGAGTCCATGCGTCTCGGTGTCTCTGCGTCTCGGTGTCTCTGCGTCTCGGTGTCTCTGCGTCTCGGTGTCTATGCGTCTCTGTGTCTTTGTGTCTCTTCGTCTCTGAGTCTCTGAGTCTCAGTGTCTCAGCGTCTCAGTGTCTCTGCGTCTCAGTGTCCCCACGTCTCTGCGTCCCTGCGTCTCAGCGTCTCAGTGTCTCTGCGTCTCAGTGTCTCTGCGTCTCAGAGTCCCTGCGTCTCAGAGTCTCTGCGTCTCAGTGTCTATGCATCTCAGTGTCTCTGCGTCTCTGCTTCTCAGGCTCTCTGCGTCTCAGAGTCTGTGCGTCTCAGTGTCTCAGTGTCACAGTGTCTCAGTGTCTCTGCATCTCAGACTCTCTGCGTCTCAGTGCCTCTGCGTCTCAGTGTCTCTGCGTCTCAGAGTACCCGCGTCTCAGAGTCCCCGCGTCTCAGAGTCCCCGCGTCTCAGTGTCTCTGCGTCTCAGTGTCTCTGCGTCTCAGAGTCCCTGCGTCTCAGCGTCCCTGCGTCTCAGCGTCCCTGCGTCTCAGTGTCCCTGCGTCTCAGCGTCTCTGCGTCTCAGCGTCTCACTGTCTCTGCGTCTCAGTGTCTCTGCGTCTCAGTGTCTCCGTGTCTCCGCCTCGCAGACTCTCTGTTTCTCAGTGTCTCTGCGTCTCAGTGTCTCTGCGTCTCAGTGTCTCTGCATCTCATAGTCTCTGCGTCTCAGTGTCTCTGCCTCGTAGACTCTCTGCGTCTCAGTGTCTCTGCGTCTCAGTGTCTCTGTGCCTCAGTGTCCCTGCGTCTCAGAGTCCCTGCGTCTCAGTGTCTCTGCGTCTCAGAGTCCCTGCGTCTCAGTGTCTCAGTGTCTCTGCGTCTCAGTGTCCCTGCATCTCAGTGTCTCTGCATCTCAGTATCTCTGCGTCTCTGTGTCTCTGCGTCTCTGTGTCTCGGTGTCTCTGCGTCTCAGCGTCTCATAGTCTCTGCGTCTCAGTATCTCCGCCTCGCAGACTCTCTGCGTCTCAGTGTCTCTGCGTCTCAGTGTCTCTGCGCCTCAGTGTCCCTGCGTCACAGAGTCCCTGCGTCTCAGTGTCTCTGCGTCTCAGTGACTCTGCGTCTCAGTGTCTCTGCGTCTCAGTGTCTCTGCGTCTCAGTGTCTCTGCGCCTCTGCGTCTCAGTGTCTCTGCGTCTCAGTGTCTCTGCGTCTCAGTGTCTCTGCGTCTCAGTGTCTCAGTGTCTCTGCGTCTCAGTGTCTCAGTGTCTCTGCGTCTCAGTGTCCCTGCATCTCAGTGTCTCTGCGTCTCAGTATCTCTGCGTCTCTGTGTCTCTGCGTCTCTGTGTCTCGGTGTCTCTGCGTCTCAGCGTCTCATAGTCTCTGCGTCTCAGTGTCTCCGCCTCGCAGACTCTCTGCGTCTCAGTGTCTCTGCGTCTCAGTGTCTCTGCGTCTCAGTGTCCCTGCGTCACAGAGTCCCTGCGTCTCAGTGTCTCTGCGTCTCAGTGTCTCTGCGTCTCAGTGTCTCTGCGTCTCAGTGTCTCTGCGCCTCTGCGTCTCAGTGTCTCTGCGTCTCAGTGTCTCTGCGTCTCAGTGTCTCTGCGTCTCAGTGTCTCTGCGCCTCTGCGTCTCACTGTCTCTGCGTCTCAGTGTCTCTGCGTCTCTGCTTCTCTGTGTCTCTGTGTCTCAGTGTCTCTGCGTCTCATAGTCTCTGCGTCTCAGAGTCTCTGAGTCTCAGTGTCTCCGCCTCCCAGACTCTCTGCGTCTCAGAGTCTCAGTGTCTCTGCGTCTCTGTGTTTCTGCGTCTCTGTGTCTCAGCGTCTCTGCGTCTTATAGTCTCTGCGTCTCAGAGTCTCAGTGTCTCAGTGTCACAGTGTCTCAGCGTCTCAGTGTCTCTGACTCCCAGACTCTCTGCGTCTCAGACTCTCTGCGTCTCAGTGTCTCTGCGTCTCAGTGTCTCTGCGTCTCATAGTCTCTGCGTTCAGTGTCTCCGCCTCGCAGACTCTCTGCGTCTCAGTGTCTCAGTGTCTCTGCGTCTCAGTGTCTCTGCGTCTCAGAGTCCCTGCGTCTCAGAGTCTCAGTGTCTCTGCATCTCAGTGTCTCTGCGTCTCTGCTTCTCAGACTCTCTGCGTCTCAGAGTCTGTGCGTCTCAGTGTCTCAAGTGTCACAGTGTCTCAGCGTCTCTGCATCTCAGACTCTCTGCGTCTCAGTGTCTCTGCGTCTCAGTGTCTCTGCGTCTCAGTGTCTCTGCGCCTCAGAGTCCATGCGTCTCGGTGTCTCTGCGTCTCGGTGTCTCTGCGTCTCGGTGTCTATGCGTCTCTGCGCCTCAGAGTCCATGCGTCTCGGTGTCTCTGCGTCTCGGTGTCTCTGCGTCTCGGTGTCTATGCGTCTCGGTGTCTATGCGTCTCTGTGTCTTTGTGTCTCTTCGTCTCTGAGTCTCTGAGTCTCAGTGTCTCAGCGTCTCAGTGTCTCTGCGTCTCAGTGTCCCCACGTCTCTGCGTCCCTGCGTCTCAGCGTCTCTGCGTCTCAGTGTCTCTGCGTCTCAGTGTCTCTGCGTCTCAGTGTCTCTGCGTCTCAGTGTCTCCGCCTCGCAGACTCTCTGCGTCTCAGTGTCTCTGCATCTCAGTGTCTCTGCGTCTCTGCGTCTCAGTGTCTCTGCGTCTCAGTGTCTCTGCGTCTCAGAGTCCCTGCGTCTCAGAGTCTCTGCGTCTCAGTGTCTATGCATCTCAGTGTCTCTGCGTCTCTGCTTCTCAGGCTCTCTGCGTCTCAGAGTCTGTGCGTCTCAGTGTCTCAGTGTCACAGTGTCTCAGTGTCTCTGCATCTCAGACTCTCTGCGTCTCAGTGCCTCTGCGTCTCAGTGTCTCTGCGTCTCAGAGTACCCGCGTCTCAGAGTCCCCGCGTCTCAGAGTCCCCGCGTCTCAGTGTCTCTGCGTCTCAGTGTCTCTGCGTCTCAGAGTCCCTGCGTCTCAGCGTCCCTGCGTCTCAGCGTCCCTGCGTCTCAGCGTCCCTGCGTCTCAGCGTCCCTGCGTCTCAGCGTCTCTGCGTCTCAGCGTCTCTGCGTCTCTGCGTCTCAGTGTCTCTGCGTCTCAGTGTCTCTGCGTCTCAGTGTCTCCGTGTCTCCGCCTCGCAGACTCTCTGTTTCTCAGTGTCTCTGCGTCTCAGTGTCTCTGCGTCTCAGTGTCTCTGCATCTCATAGTCTCTGCGTCTCAGTGTCTCTGCCTCGCAGACTCTCTGCGTCTCAGTGTCTCTGCGTCTCAGTGTCTCTGTGCCTCAGTGTCCCTGCGTCTCAGAGTCCCTGCGTCTCAGTGTCTCTGCGTCTCAGTGTCTCTGCGTCTCAGTGTCTCTGCGTCTCAGTGTCTCTGCGTCTCAGTGTCCCTGCATCTCAGTGTCTCTGCATCTCAGTATCTCTGCGTCTCTGTGTCTCTGCGTCTCTGTGTCTCGGTGTCTCTGCGTCTCAGCGTCTCATAGTCTCTGCGTCTCAGTATCTCCGCCTTGCAGACTCTCTGCGTCTCAGTGTCTCTGCGTCTCAGTGTCTCTGCGCCTCAGTGTCCCTGCGTCACAGAGTCCCTGCGTCTCAGTGTCTCTGCGTCTCAGTGACTCTGCGTCTCAGTGTCTCCGCGTCTCAGTGTCTCTGCGTCTCAGTGTCTCTGCGCCTCTGCGTCTCAGTGTCTCTGCGTCTCAGTGTCTCTGCGTCTCAGTGTCTCTGCGTCTCAGTGTCTCTGCGCCTCTGTGTCTCACTGTCTCTGCGTCTCAGTGTCTCTGCGTCTCTGCTTCTCTGTGTCTCTGTGTCTCAGTGTCTCTGCGTCTCATAGTCTCTGCGTCTCAGAGTCTCTGAGTCTCAGTGTCTCCGCCTCCCAGACTCTCTGCGTCTCAGAGTCTCAGTGTCTCTGCGTCTCTGTGTTTCTGCGTCTCTGTGTCTCTGTGTCTCAGCGTCTCATAGTCTCTGCGTCTCAGAGTCTCTGAGTCTCAGTGTCTCAGTGTCACAGTGTCTCAGCGTCTCAGTGTCTCTGACTCCGACTCTCTGCGTCTCAGACTCTCTGCGTCTCAGTGTCTCTGTGTCTCAGTGTCTCTGCGTCTCATAGTCTCTGCGTTCAGTGTCTCCGCCTCGCAGACTCTCTGCGTCTCAGTGTCTCAGTGCCTCTGCGTCTCAGTGTCTCTGCGTCTCAGTGTCTCTGCGTCTCAGAGTCCCTGCGTCTCAGTGTCTCAGTGTCTCTGCGTCTCAGTGTCCCTGCATCTCAGTGTCTCTGCGTCTCAGTATCTCTGCGTCTCTGTGTCTCTGCGTCTCTGTGTCTCTGCGTCTCTGTGTCTCGGCGTCTCTGCGTCTCAGCGTCTCTGCGTCTCAGTGTCTCTGCGTCTCTGTGTCTTGGTGTCTCTGCGTCTCTGTGTCTCTGCGTCTCAGTGTCTCTGCGTCTCAGTGTCTCGGCGTCTCAGTGTCATGGCGTCTCAGAGTCTCTTCGTCTCAGAGTCTCTTCGTCCCGGAGTCTCAGTGTCTCTGCATCTCAGTGTCTCTGCGTCTCAGAGTCCCTGCGTCTCAGAGTCACTGCGTGTCAGAGTCTCTGTGTCTCAGAGTCCCTGCGTCTCAGAGTCCCTGCGTCTCAGTGTCTCTGCGTCTCAGCGTCTCACAGTCTCTGCGTCTCAGCGTCTCAGATTCACTGCGTCTCAGTGTCTCTGCGTCTCAGTGTCTCTGCGTCTCATAGTCTCTGCGTCTCAGTGTCTCCGCCTCGCAGACACTCTGCGTCTCAGTGTCTCTGCGTCTCAGTGTCTCTGCGTCTCAGTGTCTCTGTGCCTCAGAGTCCATGCGTCTCGGTGTCTCTGCGTCTCGGTGTCTCTGCGTCTCGGTGTCTCTGCGTCTCGGTGTCTCTGCGTCTCTGTGTCTTTGTGTCTCTTCGTCTCTGAGTCTCAGTGTCTCGGCGTCTCAGTGTCTCTGCGTCTCAGTGTCCCCGCGTCTCAGAGTCCCTGCGTCTCAGAGTCCCCGCGTCTCAGAGTCCCCGCGTCTCAGAGTCCCCGCGTCTCACTGTCTCTGCGTCTCAGTGTCCCCGCGTCTCAGAGTCCCCGCGTCTCAGAGTCCCCGCTTCTCAGAGTCCCCGCGTCTCAGAGTCCCCGCGTCTCAATGTCTCTGCGTCTCAGTGCCACTGCGTCTCAGAGTCCCTGCGTCTCAGCGTCCCTGCGTCTCAGCGTCCCAGCGTCTCTGCGTCTCAGTGTCTCTGCGTCTCAGAGCCTCTGTGTCTCAGTGTCTCCGCCTCGCAGACTCTCTGCGTCTCAGTGTCTCTGCGTCTCAGAGTCCCTGCGTCTCAGAGTCTCTGCGTCTCAATGTCTCTGCATCTCAGTGTCTCTGCGTCTCAGCGTCTCTGCTTCTCAGACTCTCTGCGTCTCAGAGTCTGTGCGTCTCAGTGTCTCAGTGTCACAGTGTCTCAGCGTCTCTGCATCTCAGACTCTCTGCGTCTCAGTGCCTCTGCGTCTCAGTGTCTCCGCGTCTCAGTGTCCCCGCGTCTCAGAGTCCCCGCGTCTCAGAGTCCCCGCGTCTCAGGGTCCCCGCGTCTCAGGGTCCCCGCGTCGCAGGTTCCCCGCGTCTCAGAGTCCCCACGTCTCAGAGTACCCGCGTCTCAGAGTCCCCGCGTCTCACAGTCCCCGCGTCTCAGAGTCCCCGCGTCTCAGACTCTCTGCGTCTCAGCGTCCCTGCGTCTCAGCGTCCCTGCGTCTCAGCGTCCTTGCGTCTCAGCGTCCCTGCGTCTCAGCATCTCTGCGTCTCTGCGTCTCAGCGTCTCAGTGTCTCTGCGTCTCAGTGTCTCTGCGTCTCAGTGTCTCTGCGTCTCATAGTCTCTGCATCTCAGTGTCTCCGCCTCGCAGACTCTCTGCGTCTCAGTGTCTCTGCGTCTCAGTGTCCCTGCGTCTCAGAGTCCCTGCGTCTCAGCGTCTCTGCGTCTCAGTGTCTCAGTGTCTCTGCGTCTCAGTGTCCCTGCGTCTCAGTGTCTCTGCGCCTCTGCGTCTCAGTGTCTCTGCGTCTCAGTGTCTCTGTGTCTCAGCGTCTCTGCTTCTCTGTGTCTCTGTGTCTCAGTGTCTCTGCGTCTCATAGTCTCTGCGTCTCAGAGTCTCTGAGTCGCAGTGTCTCCGCCTCCCAGACTCTCTGCGTCTCAGAGTCTCAGTGTCTCTGCGTCTCTGTGTCTCAGCGTCTCTGCGTCTCATAGTCTCTGCGTCTCAGAGTCTCTGAGTCTCAGTGTCTCAGTGTCACAGTGTCTCAGCGTCTCAGTGTCTCTGACTCCCAGACTCTCTGCGTCTCAGACTCTCTGCGTCTCAGACTCTCTGCGTCTCAGTGTCTCTGCGTCTCAGTGTCTCTGCGTCTCATAGTCTCTGCGTCTCAGTGTCTCCGCCTCGCAGACTCTCTGCGTCTCAGTGTCTCAGTGTCTCTGCGTCTCAGTGTCTCTGCGTCTCAGAGTCCCTGCGTCTCAGTGTCTCAGTGTCTCTGCGTCTCAGTGTCCCTGCATCTCAGTGTCTCTGCGTCTCAGTATCTCTGCGTCTCTGTGTCTCTGCGTCTCTGTGTCTCGGTGTCTCTGCGTCTCCACGTCTCTGCGTCTCATAGTCTCTGCGTCTCAGTGTCTCCGCCTCGCAGACTCTCTGCGTCTCAGTGTCTCTGCGTCTCAGTGTCTCTGCGCCTCAGTGTCCCTGCGTCACAGAGTCCCTGCGTCTCAGTGTCTCTGCGTCTCAGTGTCTCAGTGTCTCTGCGTCTCAGTGTCTCTGCGTCTCAGTGTCTCTGCGTCTCAGAGTCTCTGCGTCTCAGTGTCTCTGCGCCTCTGCGTCTCAGTGTCTCTGCGTCTCAGTGTCTCTTTGTCTCTGCGTCTCTGTGTCTCTATGTCTCAGTGTCTCAGTGTCTCTGCGTCTCATAGTCTCTGCGTCTCAGAGTCTCTGAGTCTCAGTGTCTCCACCTCCCAGACTCTCAGCGTCTCAGAGTCTCAGTGTCTCTGCGTCTCTTGTGTTTCTGCGTCTCTGTGTCTCTGTGTCTCAGCGTCTCTGCGTCTCATAGTCTCTGCGTCTCAGAGTCTCTGAGTCTCAATGTCACAGTGTCTCAGCGTCTCAGTGTCTCTGACTCCCAGACTCTCTGCGTCTCAGACTCTCTGCGTCTCAGTGTCTCTGCGTCTCAGTGTCTCTGCGTCTCATAGTCTCTGCGTCTCAGTGTCTCCGCCTCGCAGACTCTCTGCGTCTCAGTGTCTCTGCGTCTCAGTGTCTCTGCTTCTAGTGTCTCTGCGTCTCAGAGTCCCTGCGTCTCAGTGTCTGTGCGTCTCAGTGTCCCTGCATCTCAGTGTCTCTGCGTCTCAGTATCTCTGCGTCTCTGTGTCTCTGCATCTCTGTGTCTCGGCGTCTCTGCGTCGCAGCGTCTCTGCGTCTCAGTGTCTTGGTGTCTCTGCATCTCAGTGTCTCGGCGTCTCAGTGTCTCGGCGTCTCAGTGTCTCTGCGTCTCATAGTCTCTGCATCTCAGTGTCTCCGCCTCGCACACTCTCTGCGTCTCAGTGTCTCTGCGCCTCAGTGTCCCTGCGTCTCAGTTTCCCTGCGTCCCAGCGTCTCTGCGTCTCAGTGTCTCAGTGTCTCTGCGTCTCAGTGTCCCTGCGTCTCAGTGTCTCTGCGCCTCTGCGTCTCAGTGTCTCTGCGTCTCAGTGTCTCTGTGTCTCTGCGTCTCTGCTTCTCTGTGTCTCTGTGTCTCAGTGTCTCTGCGTCTCATAGTCTCTGCGTCTCAGAGTCTCTGAGTCGCAGTGTCTCCGCCTCCCAGACTCTCTGCGTCTCAGAGTCTCAGTGTCTCTGCGTCTCTGTGTCTCAGCGTCTCATAGTCTCTGCGTCTCAGAGTCTCAGTGTCACAGTGTCTCAGCGTCTCAGTGTCTCTGACTCCCAGACTCTCTGCGTCTCAGACTCTCTGCGTCTCAGTGTCTCTGCGTGTCAGTGTCTCTGCGTCTCATACTCTCTGCGTCTCAGTGTCTCCGCCTCGCAGACTCTCTGCGTCTCAGTGTCTCAGTGTCTCTGCGTCTCAGTGTCTCTGCGTCTCAGTGTCTCTGCGTCTCAGAGTCCCCGCGTCTCAGTGTCTCAGTGTCTCTGCGTCTCAGTGTCTCTGCGTCTCAGTGTCTCTGCGTCTCAGTGTCTCTGCGCCTCTGCGTCTCAGTGTCTCTGCGTCTCAGTGTCTCTTTGTCTCTGCGTCTCTGTGTCTCAGTGTCTCAGTGTCTCTGCGTCTCATAGTCTCTGCGTCTCAGAGTCTCTGAGTCTCAGTGTCTCCGCCTCCCAGACTCTCAGCGTCTCAGAGTCTCAGTGTCTCTGCGTCTCTTGTGTTTCTGCGTCTCTGTGTCTCTGTGTCTCAGCGTCTCTGCGTCTCATAGTCTCTGCGTCTCAGAGTCTCTGAGTCTCAGTGTCACAGTGTCTCAGCGTCTCAGTGTCTCTGACTCCCAGACTCTCTGCGTCTCAGACTCTCTGCGTCTCAGTGTCTCTGCGTCTCAGTGTCTCTGCGTCTCATAGTCTCTGCGTCTCAGTGTCTCCGCCTCGCAGACTCACTGCGTCTCAGTGTCTCTGCATCTCAGTGTCTCTGCGTCTCAGAGTCCCTGCGTCTCAGAGTCTCTGCGTCTCAGTGTCTCTGCATCTCAATGTCTCTGCGTCTCTGCTTCTCAGGCTCTCTGCGTCTCAGAGTCTGTGCGTCTCAGTGTCTCAGTGTCACAGTGTCTCAGCGTCTCTGCATCTCAGACTCTCTGCGTCTCAGTGCCTCTGCGTCTCAGTGTCTCTGCGTCTCAGAGTACCCGCGTCTCAGAGTCCCCGCGTCTCAGAGTCCCCGCGTCTCAGTGTCTCTGCGTCTCAGTGTCTCTGCGTCTCAGAGTCCCTGCGTCACAGCGTCCCTGCGTCTCAGCGTCCCTGCGTCTCAGCGTCCCTGCGTCTCAGTGTCCCTGCGTCTCAGCGTCTCTGCGTCTCAGCGTCTCAGTGTCTCTGCGTCTCAGTGTCTCTGCGTCTCAGTGTCTCTGCGTCTCAGTGTCTCAGTGTCTCCGTGTCTCCGCCTCGCAGACTCTCTGTTTCTCAGTGTCTCTGCGTCTCAGTGTCTCTGCGTCTCAGTGTCTCTGCGTCTCAGTGTCTCTGTGTCTCTGCGTCTCTGCTTCTCTGTGTCTCAGTGTCTCTGCGTCTCATAGTCTCTGCGTCTCAGAGTCTCTGAGTCGCAGTGTCTCCGCCTCCCAGACTCTCTGCGTCTCAGAGTCTCAGTGTCTCTGCGTCTCTGTGTCTCAGCGTCTCTGCGTCTCATAGTCTCTGCGTCTCAGAGTCTCTGAGTCTCAGTGTCTCAGTGTCACAGTGTCTCAGCGTCTCAGTGTCTCTGACTCCCAGACTCTCTGCGTCTCAGACTCTCTGCGTCTCAGTGTCTCTGCGTCTCATAGTCTCTGCGTCTCAGTGTCTCCGCCTCGCAGACTCTCTGCGTCTCAGTGTCTCAGTGTCTCTGCGTCTCAGTGTCTCTGCGTCTCAGTGTCTCTGCGTCTCAGAGTCCCTGCGTCTCAGTGTCTCAGTGTCTCTGCGTCTCAGTGTCCCTGCATCTCAGTGTCTCTGCGTCTCAGTATCTCTGCGTCTCTGTGTCTCTGCGTCTCTGTGTCTCGGTGTCTCTGCGTCTCCACGTCTCTGCGTCTCATAGTCTCTGCGTCTCAGTGTCTCCGCCTCGCAGACTCTCTGTGTCTCAGTGTCTCTGCGTCTCAGTGTCTCTGCGCCTCAGTGTCCCTGCGTCACAGAGTCCCTGCGTCTCAGTGTCTCTGCGTCTCAGTGTCTCAGTGTCTCTGCGTCTCAGTGTCTCTGCGTCTCAGAGTCTCTGCGTCTCAGTGTCTCTGCGCCTCTGCGTCTCAGTGTCTCTGCGTCTCAGTGTCTCTTTGTCTCTGCGTCTCTGTGTCTCTATGTCTCAGTGTCTCAGTGTCTCTGCGTCTCATAGTCTCTGCGTCTCAGAGTCTCTGCGTCTCAGTGTCTCTGCGTCTCAGTGTCTCTGCGTCTCAGTGTCTCTGCGTCTCAGTGTCTCTGCGTCTCAGAGTCTCTGTGTCTCAGTGTCTCCGCCTCGCAGACTCTCTGCGTCTCAGTGTCTCTGTGTCTCAGTGTCTCTGCGTCTCAGTGTCTCTGCATCTCAGTGTCTCTGCATCTCTGCTTCTCAGACTCTCTGTGTCTCAGAGTCTGTGCGTCTCAGTGTCTCTGCGTCACAGTGTCTCAGCGTCTCTGCATCTCTGACTCTCTGCGTCTCAGTGTGTCTGCGCCTCAGTGTCCCTGCGTCTCAGAGTCCCTGCGTCTCAGCGTCTCTGCGTCTCAGTGTCTCAGTGTCTCTGCGTCTCAGTGTCCCTGCGTCTCAGTGTCTCTGCGCCTCTGCGTCTCAGTGTCTCTGTGTCTCTGCGTCTCTGCTTCTCTGTGTCTCAGTGTCTCTGCGTCTCATAGTCTCTGCGTCTCAGAGTCTCTGAGTCGCAGTGTCTCCGCCTCCCAGACTCTCTGCGTCTCAGAGTCTCAGTGTCTCTGCGTCTCTGTGTCTCAGCGTCTCTGCGTCTCATAGTCTCTGCGTCTCAGAGTCTCTGAGTCTCAGTGTCTCAGTGTCACAGTGTCTCAGTGTCTCTGACTCCCAGACTCTCTGCGTCTCAGACTCTCTGCGTCTCAGTGTCTCTGCGTCTCAGTGTCTCTGCGTCTCATAGTCTCTGCGTCTCAGTGTCTCCGCCTCGCAGACTCTCTGCGTCTCAGTGTCTCAGTGTCTCTGCGTCTCAGTGTCTCTGCGTCTCAGTGTCTCTGCGTCTCAGAGTCCCTGCGTCTCAGCGTCTCAGTGTCTCTGCGTCTCAGTGTCCCTGCATCTCAGTGTCTCTGCGTCTCAGTATCTCTGCGTCTCTGTGTCTCTGCGTCTCTGTGTCTCGGTGTCTCTGCGTCTCCACGTCTCTGCGTCTCATAGTCTCTGCGTCTCAGTGTCTCCGCCTCGCAGACTCTCTGCGTCTCAGTGTCTCTGCGTCTCAGTGTCTCTGCGCCTCAGTGTCCCTGCGTCACAGAGTCCCTGCGTCTCAGTGTCTCTGCGTCTCAGTGTCTCAGTGTCTCTGCGTCTCAGTGTCTCTGCGTCTCAGTGTCTCTGCGTCTCAGAGTCTCAGTGTCTCTGCGTCTCAGTGTCTCTGCGTCTCAGTGTCTCTGCGTCTCAGAGTCTCTGCGTCTCAGTGTCTCTGCGCCTCTGCGTCTCAGTGTCTCTGCGTCTCAGTGTCTCTTTGTCTCTGCGTCTCTGTGTCTCTATGTCTCAGTGTCTCAGTGTCTCTGCGTCTCATAGTCTCTGCGTCTCAGAGTCTCTGAGTCTCAGTGTCTCCGCCTCCCAGACTCTCAGCGTCTCAGAGTCTCAGTGTCTCTGCGTCTCTTGTGTTTCTGCGTCTCTGTGTCTCTGTGTCTCAGCGTCTCTGCGTCTCATAGTCTCTGCGTCTCAGAGTCTCTGAGTCTCAATGTCACAGTGTCTCAGCGTCTCAGTGTCTCTGACTCCCAGACTCTCTGCGTCTCAGACTCTCTGCGTCTCAGTGTCTCTGCGTCTCAGTGTCTCTGCGTCTCATAGTCTCTGCGTCTCAGTGTCTCCGCCTCGCAGACTCTCTGCGTCTCAGTGTCTCTGCGTCTCAGTGTCTCTGCTTCTAGTGTCTCTGCGTCTCAGAGTCCCTGCGTCTCAGTGTCTCTGCGTCTCAGTGTCCCTGCATCTCAGTGTCTCTGCGTCTCAGTATCTCTGCGTCTCTGTGTCTCTGCATCTCTGTGTCTCGGCGTCTCTGCGTCGCAGCGTCTCTGCGTCTCAGTGTCTTGGTGTCTCTGCATCTCAGTGTCTCGGCGTCTCAGTGTCTCTGCGTCTCAGTGTCTCTGCGTCTCAGTGTCTCTGCGTCTCAGAGTCTCTGTGTCTCAGTGTCTCCGCCTCGCAGACTCTCTGCGTCTCAGTGTCTCTGTGTCTCAGTGTCTCTGCGTCTCAGTGTCTCTGCGTCTCTGCTTCTCAGACTCTCTGTGTCTCAGAGTCTGTGCGTCTCAGTGTCTCAGTGTCACAGTGTCTCAGCGTCTCTGCATCTCTGACTCTCTGCGTCTCAGTGTCTCAGCATCTCAGTGTCTCTGCGTCTCAGTGTCTCTGCGTCTCTGCGTCTCATAGTCTCTGCGTCTCAGTGTCTCCGCCTCGCAGACACTCTGCGTCTCAGTGTCTCAGTGTCTCTGCGTCTCAGTGTCTCTGCGCCTCAGAGTCCATGTGTCTCGGTGTCTCTGCGTCTCGGTGTCTCTGCGTCTCGGTGTCTATGCGTCTCTGCGTCTCTGTGTCTTTGTGTCTCTTCGTCTCTGCGTCTCAGTGTCTCTGCGTCTCAGTGTCTCTGCGTCTCAGTGTCTCTGCGTCTCAGTGACTCTGCGTCTCAGTGACTCTGCGTCTCAGTGTCTCCGCCTCGCAGACTCTCTGCGTCTCAGTGTCTCTGCATCTCAGTGTCTCTGCGTCTCAGTGTCTCTGCGTCTCAGTGTCTCTGCGTCTCAGTGTCTCTGCGTCTCAGAGTCTCTGCGTCTCAGAGTCTCTGTATCTCAGTGTCTCCGCCTCGCAGACTCTCTGCGTCTCAGTGTCTCTGTGTCTCAGTGTCTCTGCGTCTCAGAGTCCCTGCGTCTCAGAGTCTCTGCGTCTCAGTGTCTCTGCATCTCAGTGTCTCTGCGTCTCTGCTTCTCAGACTCTCTGTGTCTCAGAGTCTGTGCGTCTCAGTGTCTCAGTGTCACAGTGTCTCAGCGTCTCTGCATCTCTGACTCTCTGCGTCTCAGTGTCTCAGCATCTCAGTGTCTCTGCGTCTCAGTGTCTCTGTGTCTCAGTGTCTCTGCGTCTCAGAGTCCCTGCGTCTCAGAGTCTCTGCGTCTCAGTGTCTCTGCATCTCAGTGTCTCTGCGTCTCTGCTTCTCAGACTCTCTGTGTCTCAGAGTCTGTGCGTCTCAGTGTCTCAGTGTCACAGTGTCTCAGCGTCTCTGCATCTCTGACTCTCTGCTTCTCAGTGTCTCAGCATCTCAGTGTCTCTGCGTCTCAGTGTCTCTGCGTCTCAGTGTCTCTGCGTCTCAGTGTCTCAGCGTCTCTGCGTCTCAGTGTCTCTGCGTCTCAGCGTCTCTGCATCTCAGACTCTCTGCGTCTCAGTGCCTCTGCGTCTCATAGTCTCTGCGTCTCAGTGTCTCCGCCTCGCAGACACTCTGCGTCTCAGTGTCTCAGTGTCTCTGCGTCTCAGTGTCTCTGCGTCTCAGTGTCTCTGCGCCTCAGAGTCCATGCGTCTCGGTGTCTCTGCGTCTCGGTGTCTCTGCGTCTCGGTGTCTCTGCGTCTCGGTGTCTATGCGTCTCTGCGTCTCTGTGTCTTTGTGTCTCTTTGTCTCTGAGTCTCAGTGTCTCTGAGTCTCAGTGTCTCAGCGTCTCAGTGTCTCTGCGTCTCAGTGTCCCCGCGTCTCAGAGTCCCCGCGTCTCAGAGTCCCCGCGTCTCAGAGTCCCCGCGTCTCAGTGTCTCTGCGTCTCAGTGTCACTTCGTCTCAGAGTCCCTGCGTCTCAGCGTCCTGCGTCTCAGCGTCCCTGTGTCTCAGCGTCCCTGCGTCTCAGCGTCTCAGTGTCTCTGCGTCTCAGTGTCTCTGCGTCTCAGTGTCTCCGTGTCTCCGCCTCGCAGACTCTCTGTTTCTCAGTGTCTCTGCGTCTCAGTGTCTCTGCGCCTCAGTGTCCCTGCGTCTCAGAGTCCCTGCGTCTCAGTGTCTCTGGGTTTCAGGGTCTCAGTGTCTCTGCGTCTCAGTGTCTCTGAGTCTCAGTGTCTCCGCCTCGCAGACACTCTGCGTCTCAGAGTCTCAGTGTCTCTGCGTCTCTGTGTCTCTGCGTCTCTGTGTCTCTGTGTCTCATCGTCTCTGCGTCTCATAGTCTCTGCGTCTCAGAGTCTCTGAGTCTCAGTGTCTCAGTGTCACAGTGTCTCAGTGTCTCTGACTCCCAGACTCTCTGCGTCTCAGACTCTCTGCGTCTCAGTGTCTCTGCGTCTCAGTGTCTCTGCGTCTCATAGTCTCTGCGTCTCAGTGTCTCCGCCTCGCAGACTCTCTGCGTCTCAGTGTCTCAGTGTCTCTGCGTCTCAGTGTCTCTGCGTCTCAGTGTCTCTGCGTCTCAGAGTCCCTGCGTCTCAGTGTCTCTGCGTCTCAGTGTCTCAGTGTCTCTGCGTCTCAGTGTCCCTGCATCTCAGTGTCTCTGCGTCTCAGTATCTCTGCGTCTCTGTGTCTCTGCGTCTCAGTGTCTCTGCGTCTCTGTGTCTTGGTGTCTCTGCGTCTCTGTGTCTCTGCGTCTCAGTGTCTCGGCGTCTCAGTGTCATGGCGTCTCAGAGTCTCTTCGTCTCAGAGTCTCTTCGTCCCTGAGTCTCAGTGTCTCTGCGTCTCAGTGTCTGTGCTGAGACGCGGGGACTCTGAGACGCGGGGACTCTGAGACGCGGGGACTCTGAGGTGAGGCTATATTGGATTTGGTGCTGGGAAATGAGCCAGACCAGGTGCTAGACTTGGAAGTTGGTGTGCATTTTGGTGATAGTGACCACAATTCGGTTACGTTCACCTTAGTGATGGGAAGAGATAGGCGTGAACCTCGGGTCAGCAATTTTAGCTGGGGTAAGGGCGATTATGAGGCTATCAGGAGTGAATTAGGAAGCATGGATTGGATTAGGGGATTACAGGGACTGGGAACATCTGAAATGTGGAATTTTTTCAAGGAGCAGCTACTGCGAGTCCTTGATAGGTATGTCCCTGTCAGGCATGGTGGATTTGGTAGATCTAGGGAACCGTGGTGCACTAAAAGAGTTGAGTCGATGGTTAAAAAGAAAAAGGAGGCTTATGTTCGGATGAGATTGGAGGGCTCAGATAGTGCACTAGAAAGCTTTAGATTGGCTAGGAGGGAGTTGAAGAGTGAGTTGAGAAGGGCTAAAAGAGGACATGAGAAGACTTTGGCTGATAGGATTAAGGAGAATCCTAAGGCGTTCTATAAGTATGTCAAGAACAGAAGGTTGGTCAGGGCAAGATTAGGGCCAGTTACAGACAGCAGGGGGAAGTTGTGTGTGGAACCGGAGGAGATTGGAGAAGTATTGAACCAATATTTCTCTTCGGTGTTCACGCAGGGGGACATGAATATAGCTGAGGAGGACATTGGGTTGCAGGGGTGTAAAATAGAAAGTATTACGGTTGATAAAGAGGATGTGCTGGAAATTCTTGAGGGGCTGAAAATAGATAAGTCCCCTGGTCCGGATGGGATCTACCCTAGGATTCTCTGGGAGGCTAGAGAGGTGATTGCAGAGCCTCTGGCTCAGATCTTCAGGTCGTCATTGGTCTCTGGTGTAGTCCCGGAGGATTGGAGGATAGCGAATGTTGTCCCATTGTTTAAGAAGGGGAACAGAGACTTTGCCGGGAATTATAGACCGGTGAGTCTTACTTCTGTTGTGGGCAAGGTTTTAGAAAAAATTATTAGGGATAGGATTTATAGTTATTTGGAGTGTAATGAATTGATTAGAAATAGTCAGCATGGTTTTGTAGCAGGTAGGTCGTGCCTTACTAACCTTATTGAGTTTTTTGAGAAGGTGACCAAAGAGGTGGATGGGGGTAAGGCAGTTGACGTGGTATACATGGATTTTAGTAAGGCGTTCGATAAGGTTCACCATGGTAGGCTTCTGCAGAAAATGCAGATGTATGGGATTGTGGGTAATCTAGGAAGTTGGATCAGGAATTGGCTATCAGATAGGAGACAGAGGGTGGTGGTGGATGGTAAATATTCATCATGGAGTGCAGTTACGAGTGGTGTGCCTCAGGGATCTGTTTTGGGGCCACTGTTGTTTGTAATTTTTATTAATGATCTGGATGAGGGTATAGTTGGGTGGATTAGTAAATTTGCTGATGACACCAAAGTTGGAGGTGTGGTAGATTGTGAGGAAGAGTGTCATAGTCTGCAGGGAGACTTAGATAGGTTGCAGAGCTGGGCCGAGAGGTGGCGGATGGAATTTAATGCGGAGAAGTGTGAGGTAATTCACTTTGGTAGGAGCAACAGATGTGTCGAGTATAGGGCTAACGGGAGGACTTTGAATAGTGTGGATGAACAGAGGGATCTAGGTGTGTGTGTACATAGATCCCTGAAAGTTGGGAATCAAGTAGATAAGGTTGTCAAGAAGGCGTACGGTGTCTTGGCGTTTATTGGTAGGGGGATTGAATTTAGGAGTCGCAGTGTAATGTTGCAACTGTACACTACTCTAGTGCGGCCGCACTTGGAGTACTGTGTGCAGTTCTGGTCCCCGCATTACAAGAAGGATGTGGAGGCGTTGGAGAGGGTGCAGAGGAGGTTTACTAGGATGTTGCCTGGTATGGTGGGGAGGTCCTATGAGGAGAGACTGAGGGATCTAGGGTTGTTTTCGTTGGGAAGAAGGCGGCTAAGAGGGGATCTTATTGAAACATATAAGATGATTAGGGGTTTAGATAGGGTGGATAGTGATAGCCTTTTTCCTCGGATGGAGAAAGCTAGCACGAGGGGGCATGACTTTAAATTAAGGGGGGGTAGCTACAGGACGGATATCAGGGGTAGGTTCTTTACCCAGCGGGTGGTGAGGGATTGGAATGCCCTGCCTGCTGCAGTTGTAGATGCGTCTAGTTTGGGGGCGTTTAAGAGATCTCTGGATAGGTTTATGGACGAAAAGGGATTGGTATAGGCTAGTGGGTCATTGTTTTTGTAACTGGTCGGCGCAACATCGTGGGCCGAAGGGCCTGTTCTGCGCTGTAATGTTCTATGTTCTATGTTCTATGTGCGTCTCAGAGTCCCTGCGTGTCAGAGTCTCTGCGTCTCATAGTCCCTGCGTCTCAGAGTCCCTGCGTCTCAGAGTCCCTGCGTCTCAGAGTCCCTGCGTCTCAGTGTCTCTGCGTCTCAGTGTCCCTGCGTCTCAGTGTCTCTGCGCCTCTGCGTCTCAGTGTCTCTGCGTCTCAGTGTCTCTGTGTCTCTGCGTCTCTGCTTCTCTGTGTCTCTGTGTCTCAGTGTCTCTCCGTCTCATAGTCTCTGCGTCTCAGAGTCTCTGAGTCTCAGTGTCTCCGCCTCCCAGACTCTGCGTCTCAGAGTCTCAGTGTCTCTGCGTCTCTGTGTCTCTGCGTCTCTGCGTCTCAGCGTCTCTGCGTCTCATAGTCTCTGCGTCTCAGAGTCTCTGAGTCTCAGTGTCTCAGTGTCACAGTGTCTCAGCGTCTCAGTGTCTCTGACTCCCAGACTCTCTGCGTGTCAGACTCTCTGCATCTCAGTGTCTCTGCGTCTCAGTGTCTCTGCGTCTCATAGTCTCTGCGTCTCAGTGTCTCCGCCTCGCAGACTCTCTGCGTCTCAGTGTCTCTGCGTCTCAGTGTCTCTGCGTCTCAGAGTCCCTGCGTCTCAGTGTCTCTGCGTCTCAGTGTCCCTGCATCTCAGTGCCTCTGCGTCTCAGTATCTCTGCGTCTCTGTGTCTCTGCGTCTCTGTGTCTCGGTGTCTCTGCGTCTCAGCGTCTTTGCGTCTCATAGTCTCTGCGTCTCAGTGTCTCCGCCTCGCAGACTCTCTGCGTCTCAGTGACTCTGCGTCTCAGTGTCTCTGCGCCTCAGTGTCTCTGCGTCTCAGTGTCTCTGCGTCTCAGTGTCTCTGCGCCTCTGCGTCTCAGTGTCTCTGCGTCTCAGTGTCTCTTTGTCTCTGCGTCTCTGCTTCTCTGTGTCTCAGTGTCTCAGTGTCTCTGCGTCTCATAGTCTCTGCGTCTCAGAGTCTCTGAGTCTCAGTGTCTCCGCCTCCCAGACTCTCAGCGTCTCAGAGTCTCAGTGTCTCTGCGTCTCTTGTGTTTCTGCGTCTCTGTGTCTCTGTGTCTCAGCGTCTCTGCATCTCATAGTCTCTGCATCTCAGAGTCTCTGAGTCTCAGTGTCTCAGTGTCACAGTGTCTCAGCGTCTCAGTGTCTCTGACTCCCAGACTCTCTGCGTCTCAGACTCTCTGCGTCTCAGTGTCTCTGCGTCTCAGTGTCTCTGCGTCTCATAGTCTCTGCGTCTCAGTGTCTCCGCCTCGCAGACTCACTGCGTCTCAGTGTCTCAGTGTCTCTGCGTCTCAGTGTCTCTGCGTCTCAGTGTCTCTGCGTCTCAGAGTCCCTGCGGCTCAGTGCCTCAGTGTCTCTGCGTCTCAATGTCCCTGCATCACAGTGTCTCTGCGTCTCAGTATCTCTGCGTCTCTGTGTCTCTGTGTCTCGGCGTCTCTGCGTCTCAGTGTCTCTGCGTCTCTGTGTCTTGGTGTCTCTGCGTCTCTGTGTCTCTGCGTCTCAGTGTCACGGCGTCTCAGTGTCATGGCGTCTCAGAGTCTCTTCGTCTCAGAGTCTCTTCGTCCCTGAGTCTCAGTGTCTCTGCGTCTCAGTGTCTCTGCGTCTCAGAGTCCCTGCGTCTCAGAGTCCCTGCGTCTCAGTGTCTCTGCGTCTCAGTGTCTCTGCGTCTCTGCGTCTCAGCGTCTCAGCGTCTCTGCGTCTCACAGTCTCTGCGTCTCAGCGTCTCAGATTCTCTGCGTCTCAGTGTCTCTGCGTCTCTGCGTCTCTGCGTCTCAGTGTCTCCGCCTCGCAGACACTCTGCGTCTCAGTGTCTCAGTGTCTCTGCGTCTTAGTGTCTCTGCGCCTCAGAGTCCATGTGTCTCGGTGTCTCTGCGTCTCGGTGTCTCTGCGTCTCGGTGTCTATGCGTCTTTGCGTCTCTGTGTCTTTGTGTCTCTTCGTCTCTGCGTCTCAGTGTCTCTGCGTCTCAGTGTCTCTGCGTCTCAGTGTCTCCGCCTCGCAGACTCTCTGCGTCTCAGTGTCTCTGCATCTCAGTGTCTCTGCGTCTCAGAGTCCCTGCGTCTCAGAGTCTCTGCGTCTCAGTGTCTCTGCATCTCAGTGTCTCTGCGTCTCTGACTCTCTGCGTCTCAGAGTCTGTGCGTCTCAGTGTCTCAGTGTCACAGTGTCTCAGCGTCTCTGCATCTCAGACTCTCTGCGTCTCAGTGCCTCTGCGTCTCAGTGTCTCTGCGTCTCAGTGTCTCTGCGTCTCAGTGTCTCTGCGTCTCAGTGTCTCTGCGCCTCAGTGTCTCTGCGCCTCAGAGTCCATGCGTCTCGGTGTCTCTGCGTCTCGGTGTCTCTGCGTCTCAGAGTCTCTGCGTCTCAGAGTCTCTGCGTCTCTGAGTCTCTGCATCTCTGCGTCTCAGAGTCTCTGCGTCTCAGAGTCTCTGCGTCTCAGAGTCTCTGCGTCTCTGCGTCTCAGAGTCTCTGCGTCTCAGAGTCTCTGCATCTCTGCGTCTCAGAGTCTCTGCGTCTCAGAGTCTCTGCATCTCAGAGTCTCTGCGTCTCTGCGTCTCAGAGTCTCTGCATCTCTGCGTCTCAGAGTCTCTGCGTCTCAGAGTCTCTGCGTCTCAGAGTCTCTGCGTCTCTGCGTCTCAGAGTCTCTGTGTCTCTGCGTCTCAGAGTCTCTGCGTCTCTGCGTCTCAGAGTCTCTGCGTCTCAGAGTCTCTGCGTCTCTGCGTCTCAGAGTCTCTGCGTCTCAGAGTCTCTGCGTCTCAGAGTCTCTGCGTCTCACAGTCTCTGCGTCTCAGAGTTTCTGCGTCTCAGAGTCTCTGCGTCTCTGCGTCTCAGAGTCTCTGCGTCTCTGCGTCTCAGAGTCTCTGCGTCTCATAGTCTCTGCGTCTCATAGTCTCTGCGTCTCAGAGTCTCTGCGTCTCATAGTCTCTGCGTCTCATAGTCTCTGCGTCTTATAGTCTCTGCGTCTCTGGGTCTCATAGTCTCTGCGTCTCATAGTCTCTGCGTCTCATAGTCTCTGCGTCTCTGAGTCTCAGAGTCTCTGCGTCACTGCGCCTCATGGTCTCTGCGTCTCTGCGGTTCAGAGTCTCTGCGTCTCTGCGGCTCATGGTCTCTGCGGCTCAGAGTCTCTGCGTCTCTACGGCTCATAGTCTCTGCGTCTCTGCGTCTCAGAGTCTCTGCGTCTCTGTGTCTCTGCGTCTCAGTGTCTCTGCGTCTCAGAGTCTCTGTGTCCCAGAGTCTCTGCGTCTTTGAGTCTCAGAGTCTCTGCGTCTCAGAGTCTCTACGTCTCATAGTCTCTGCGTCTCAGAGTCTCTGCGTCTCAGAGTCTCTGCGTCTCAGAGTCTCTGCGTCTCTGTGTCTCAGAGTCTCTGCGTCTCAGAGTCACTGCGTCTCAGAGCCTCTGCGTCTCAGAGTCTCTGCGTCTCAGCGTCTCTGCGTCTCAGAGTCTCTGCGTCTCTGCGTCTCAGAGTCTCAGAGTCTCAGCGTCTCTGCGTCTCAGAGTCTCAGCGTCTCTGCGTCTCAGCGTCTCTGCGTCTCAGAGTCTCAGAGTCTCTGCGTCTCAGCGTCTCTGCGTCTCAGAGTCTCTGCATCTCTGTGTCTCAGCGTCTCAGCGTCTCAGCGTCTCAGAGTCTCTGCGTCTCTGCGTCTCAGAGTCTCTGCGTCTCAGAGTCTCTGCGTCTCAGCGTCTCTGCGTCTCTGCGTCTCAGAGTCTCTGCGTCTCAGAGTCTCAGAGTCTCAGTGTCTCAGCGTCTCAGCGTCTCAGCGTCTCTGCGTCTCAGAGTCTCAGAGTCTCTGCGTCTCTGCGTCTCAGAGTCTCAGCGTCTCTGAGTCTCTGCGTCTCTGCGTCTCAGCGTCTCTGCGTCTCAGCGTCTCAGTGTCTCAGTGTCTCTGCGTCTCAGAGTCTCTGCGTCTCTGTGTCTCAGAGTCTCTGCGTCTCTGCGGCTCAGAGTCTCTGAGTCTCTGTGTCTCAGAGTCTCTGCGTCTCTGCGCCTCAGAGTCTCTGCGTCTCTGCGCCTCAGAGTCTCTGCGCCTTAGAGTCTCTGCGTCTCTGCGTCTCAGAGTCTCTGCGTCTCAGAGTCTCTGCGTCTCAGAGTCTCTGCGTCTCAGAGTCTCTGCGTCTCAGAGTGTCTGCGTCTCTGCGTCTCAGAGTCTCTGCGTCTCAGAGTCTCTGCGTCTCATAGTCTCTGCGTCTCTGCGTCTCAGAGTCTCTGCGTCTCAGAGTCTCTGTGTCTCAGAGTCTCTGCGTCTCTGCGGCTCAGAGTCTCTGAGTCTCTGTGTCTCAGAGTCTCTGTGTCTCAGAGTCTCTGCGCCTCAGAGTCGCTGCGCCTCAGAGTCTCTGCGTCTCTGCGTCTCAGAGTCTCTGCGTCTCAGAGTCTCTGCGTCTCAGAGTCTCTGCGTCTCAGAGTCTCTGCGTCTCAGAGTCTCTGCGTCTCTGCGTCTCAGAGTCTTTGCGTCTCATAGTCTCTGCGTCTCTGCGTCTCAGAGTCTCTGCGTCTCATAGTCTCTGCGTCTCAGAGTCTCTGCGTCTCATAGTCTCTGCGACTCATAGTCTCTGCGTCTCTGGGTCTCATAGTCTCTGCGTCTCATAGTCTCTGCGTCTCATAGTCTCTGCGTCTCTGAGTCTCAGAGTCTCTGCGTCTCTGCGGCTCATGGTCTCTGCGTCTCTGCGGCTCAGAGTCTCTGCGTCTCTGCGGCTCATCGTCTCTGCGGCTCAGAGTCTCTGCGTCTCTGCGTCTCCGCGTCTCAGAGTCTCTGCGTCTCAGAGTCTCTGCGTCTCTGTGTCTCAGAGTCTCTGCGTCTCAGAGTCTCTGCGTCTCAGAGTCTCTGCATCTCTGTGTCTCTGCGTCTCAGAGTCTCTGCGTCTCAGACTCTCTGCGTCTCAGAGTCTCTGCGTCTCAGAGTCTCTGCGTCTCAGAGTCTCTGCGTCTCAGAGTCTCTCCGTCTCAGAGTGTCTGCGTCTCTGCGTCTCAGAGTCTCTGCGTCTCAGAGTCTCAGCGTCTCAGAGTCTCTGCACCTCAGAGTCTCAGAGTCTCTGCGTCCCTGCGTCTCAGAGTCTCTGCGCCTCAGAGTCTCTGCGCCTCAGAGTCTCTGCGTCTCAGAGTCTCTGCGTCTCAGAGTCTCTGCGTCTCTGCGTCTCAGAGTCTCTGCGTCTCAGAGTCTCTGCGGCTCAGAGTCTCTGCGTCTCATAGTCTCTGCGTCTCATAGTCTCTGCGTCTCATAGTCTCTGCGTCTCAGAGTCTCTGCGTCTCAGAGTTTCTGCGTCTCATAGTCTCTGCGTCTCTGCGTCTCTGCGCCTCAGAGTCTCTGCGCCTCAGAGTCTCTGCGTCTCTGCGTCTCAGAGTCTCTGCGGCTCAGAGTCTCTGCGGCTCAGAGTCTCTGCGGCTCAGAGTCTCTGCGTCTCATAGTCTCTGCGTCTCTGCGTCTCAGAGTCTCTGCGTCTCAGAGTTTCTGCGTCTCTGTGTCTCAGAGTCTCTGCGTCTCTGCGGCTCAGAGTCTCTGCGTCTCTGCGTCTGAGAGTCTCTGCGTCTCATAGTCTCTGCGTCTCTGCGTCCCTGCGTCTCAGAGTCTCTGCGTCTCAGAGTCTCTGCGTCTCTGCGTCTCAGAGTCTCTGCGTCTCATAGTCTCTGCGTCTCAGAGTCTCTGCGTCTCAGAGTCTCCGCGTCTCAGAGTCTCTGCGTCTCATAGTCTCTGCGTCTCTGTGTCTCAGAGTCTCTGCGTCTCAGAGTTTCTGCGTCTCAGAGTCTCTGCGTCTCAAAGTCTCTGCATCTCTGCGTCTCAGAGTCTCTGCGTCTCAGAGTCTCAGCGTCTCAGAGTCTCTGCACCTCAGAGTCTCAGAGTCTCTGCGTCCCTGCATCTCAGAGTCTCTGCATCTCTGCGTCTCAGAGTCTCTGCGCCTCAGAGTCTCTGCGTCTCAGAGTCTCTGCATCTCTGCGTCTCAGAGTCTCTGCGTCTCTGCGTCTCAGAGTCTCTGCGTCTCAGAGTCTCTGCGTCTCATAGTCTCTGCGTCTCATAGTCTCTGCGTCTCAGAGTCTCTGCGTCTCAGAGTCTCTGCGTCTCAGAGTCTC